>NC_054867.1:40228011-40536169 GCF_018320785.1 Cheilinus undulatus
TCCCTTATTTCTTATTTCGTCTGACCATAATGTCAATTCCTGTCTCCTCGACATGCAGAAGTGAAGTAATGAAATATGTGAATGGAGCCATCACATCCACATGACGGTGATTTTTTTAATATAAGTTTCTAGTTGGTGTTTGGTTGTGTTGATCTCATCTTTTTAACTCTTTTGTGTGATTAACAGAAATGCATTTTTGCTGACAAAGACATCTGTATTTATCTCTTTACTGTAGCAGCATTTCAGTTTTAGTTGTTACAGGACTTTAACATTTTAAGTTGTGTAAAAAAGAAAAAAAGAAATGAAAAACAACCTGCCAATTGTAGTTATTTTATTTGTAAAGCCAGTAATGATAAATATTTTAAATGGTTATCAATATATTGTTTTTTCCTCGCTATAGTTGCCCATCAGCCATTGGACAGGTTTTCTTATTTATGAGAAATTGGATCACATTTTGCTTCTTAAAATGGAGTTGTATTTTTATTCTAATTTTGTTGTTTTTTTCCCTCTGGTTTGATAAAGATAAATGATGACCACATTTTTTCTTTGTTTTTTACATTTTTGATGCTGCTCCTCTTTTTTTTCCTTGCCAGCAGCATCTGTTTGTGTCACAATGCTTCTTTTATTTTAAACCTGCATAATAAAAAAGTTTAAAAGTGAGCATGTGTTCATGTCCAAATTTGTCCCCTTCTTAATCAGACAATCACACCTTTTTTTAAGACATGATCAAATCCACTCATACCCCCTTGTTGCAGTGTTTTTTTAAACAATTTGCAGGGTCATATTTGTGGTCCGTGTTTATATTTAGCCCCAGGCCTGCTTGGCATTAGCTAATTAGCCACGGATACGGCGTGTATAACATTGCCAGTAAACTATCTTAACAAACAGGAGAGCAGATGCGAGAAGACGTTTGCTTTTGCTTGTGAAAGTGGTGCATCGTAGGCGTCTAGTGTGAGATAAAGAGAACAGAGAAATGCAATGTGCACACAAACTCAGGCAACCGTCCAAGTACTGATTTTACCCCAATTGCACACGAGTCTTCTCTGAGACTTTTCAGAGAGAGAAGAAGGAGAGATTGAAATGGAACTGTCATGATCCCGCCATTCAATGTTTTATTCATTTGACGTCTGCCTGCCGTCTCTTCCTCAATACTATTGAATTGGCAAATAGATCATTATTGGACAATTGGAAAACCTGCCACTTTGTGATATGACACATTATATGAAAATCACAGTCATACATTCTTAATGCAGTGTCACATAAAAGAGGTTTTTGGGTGCAGCTGTGCAGCTTTGTGCCTCTGTGCCTTTTGTGTACGTACAGTCATGATCTGCTTTTTTCAGCTTTTCTCTGTTTGGGTGTTGCCATTTCTCTCTGGCTTTATTTGTGCACACATGCAAACAATATTCTCTTTTATTCCTTCTTATTTTAAGCATTTTATTTGTGGCATCCTCAAACACGCCGGCAGTCACTGTGTAGAGTAATACTGTAGTAAATACTGCGAGGAAGACAGTATCAATTTGACACTCCTGTCAGCACCCCTAATCCCATCCCTCGTCTCAAAGTCAAAGTCATGAGGCCGACGGAGAATGAAAAGCTGCAATTTATGGTGGAGGGGGCCGTCGAGGAGAGCGCTCCTGTTGGTTTCCATAGATTTGAAAAGAGCTCGGCAGCAGCAAAATGGATGACATCAGGAAGAGCAGGCAGGTCGACAAAGACGAGGTCAGTGTGGGATCCATCCAAAGAAGAGGGAATAAAAGTGATGCAGCACAGACATAAACTCAGCCAATCACAAGCGTAATCATTTTATTGATATGAATTTGGTTTAAGATTCTGATATGTTTTTTTTTTTCTAGGGCTGTAAAATGATTCAAATTTTTAATCACGATTAACCCTTTAAAGGGCACTCATTATAATACTGTGACATTTTATGAAAAATGGTGGACATCCCATGACTTTTCCTTTTTTACTGTTGTCATTTTTGTATATGGTGTGGTGAAAATCAAGGTAGACAAAGTGACAATTTATGGTTCCTTCCACTGTTATAGAAAAAAAGTCAACAAAAGTCAAAT
Source organism: Cheilinus undulatus (assembly GCF_018320785.1). Lineage (NCBI taxonomy): Eukaryota > Metazoa > Chordata > Actinopteri > Labriformes > Labridae > Cheilinus > Cheilinus undulatus. Next base: position 40,230,084 of record NC_054867.1, read on the forward strand.
GAGGACTTACTTACAAATTAAACATATCTAAATACAAAATAATTTTGTTTTTGAGGTTTGACGACAGATTAATCAATATGCTGCTTTTCCATAAAACTTAGGACAGGAAACAGGGACAGCAGGACACCTATAATGATCACAAATATTGAATTACTAAACTGATTTTAGCAGCACAAAGGATTCATTTCACCCTTTTGCACTGCAAAAAATTTTTGTTTCATTTTAAATTTTTGAAATGTCTTATACTTTGGGTTAATCACTTCCTGTTAAATGAAGACCTGCTTTTATTTTGAAAGAGGATACAAGCTTAACCACAGAAAAAAGAAATTTGCTATGGATTATAAAGGACATATGGGAACGGTAAAAAGTAAATGTTTGATAAAATAAGCTGCAGATGACTTTTGACTTGTCCACTGAGCTGTCTGTGAGATTCTAAAGTGAACTGAGACATTAAGGAGTTTTTACCTCACTGGGGCTGCATGAAGATTTTTCTGTAGCTTAACCAAAGTGTTCTGAAAAGAACAATAAAGCATGTGATTAAAAAACCTGAATTAATAAGGATTGAAGGATTAATACTGACAGTCCTAATATTTCACATTAATTTAGTTAAATTATTTTTCTCAGCTTATATTTTTCATTAAATGACTAAAAGAAAATTAAAATCAATTTGCTATACAAAAACCGAACAAGAAGCTTTCAAACTCTGTCAGTATTGGCGCGGAGGGAGGGCGGCCAGAGTCAGTGTCGACACATTTGACACGTACGTGTGTCACTCAGCAGCCAAGGTTGAGTTTAACAGCATTTATTTTGTCCGGGCCTTTGCACCCCTGGCAACCCTCCTACCCGCCCTAACAGTACCCTAGGCAATGCTTAAGCGCCACATCTACCCATAACTCCACCCTAAAGCTGTGGTTTTTTGTTTTGTTTTCATCAGATTATTATCCCATGCCCTTGCCCTTATTTACTTTTGGTAAAATATATATATAAATATATACAGTATATATTTATATATATATATAAAAAATTATATATATATATGTCCACTTTAAAGACGTGTTGGTTTTTTCCAAAAGAATTCAGAACTCAGGGGTTACCCTCATGTAAAATATCAACTTATCACTTCTTTGAATGCAATTCTAGAAATATCTCATGTACTTTTACTCAGTTTCCTTTGCAAAATGAAATATAAATCAAGTTAATAAACAAAATTATTAACTGCATGAAACTATTTTTTTCTCCCAGCAGTTATTTTTGGTTATTTACAAGTGGTTTGTTTTATTTATTTTCCTATAATCCAAAATGTCAGGTTTTATTATTCAACTACGGGCAACGTCTGTCTGATTAGATTTGATAATGTAAATCCTTAGTCAAGGACAGCCCTAGACTATTATTAGACACACTTACTCACTGAGATATAAAATGTGCATGTTGTAAGTTTTAAAAAGTTTCAATTCATCAGTATCCATTAGCATTTTCACACAGTTTGGGATCCAAAACATAAAAGGTGAATGAATAGCCTTAACTTTATTTTGGCCTCAGTTTATGAAGTGTCCCTGAAGTTTTTCTGGACAGGCATCAAAAATGAGCCAGGCCTTTCATTATTTTCAAACAAAACTTATGAATAGCAAAAATGGTAACAACTGTAAAGCTGTACTTTTTAACCAGAAAGATAAAAAAATATTAGGATCACTAATTTGATTTTACTTTGTTATACAGCCCATGTTTGCCAATCTGCACTATGGAGGAAAAAGAGAAGCCCTAATATTAACTAGTAGTGAGTGCCGAGCGGCCAGAGAGCTGTGTAAATAAATCAGAATGTCTTGCAGTGTCATTTTGTTTGAGAGAGGAAGAAACATTTTCATAATTCCAACTTTTAACTATTTTGATTCATTTTCATCAGAGGCAGAGCCAGACATGTTAAATACCCAGGGCTTAGCCCAAACTTAGGAGGGTCCACAGACATGCTCCCCCAGAAATGTTTCACTTTGTAGGCCAGCATATGTACCATTTTCAAGCCTTCTGAATAACAACATTTGGATTTTAAACCAACAAATAAAACCAGTGATTTGGGCAAAAAGATAGCGCCAGTTAAAACATCCTTGAGAACCAACATCACTTTTAAAACCATACTGTCATACTGTACTGTCAAAGTTGAGAAACCAGCAAAATGAAGATCAATCATTTTCACTTTTACCTACAAAAAAGTGCAGGATCTGTCTGTTTATTTTCAAAGACACATAATATAGGTGGGGTATGAGTTAAGTGTAAAAATTTCCAATTGGAACTATTCAATAGAAAATGAAAGAAAAGGGAGAAAGTATTTTGATTCTTAAGTATTTCTATAAACTCAGAAGAGAAATGATAAAAGCTCTAATTATGTTCAGTTTAGCTACACGAATGTACAAATCAGGCTTTTGAAAAAAAACATTTGGGGCTGAAGCCCTGTTAGCCACCCCCTCGCTCTGCCTATGGTTTTCATCTTATAAGCTATCAGGATTAGCAGAGTCATTCCCCATCCTTCCTGACACTCACTGAGGTTTAAATTTCTTTATCAAAATCATCATGTAGGACTCTGAGAGGCCAAACTCAAACTCCGTGTGTACAAATGAATCAACAGCTGATCTGTTTTTCTCACACTAGTATGAATACAAACATTGTTTTATCTTTGTTGAACAGATGTTGAAGTTCACATTTATTTTTTTCGTGTTTCTGCTATTTCTCCTTATTTTGGCTCAACAAACTCCTTCAACATTTAGTGCATTAGGATCACATAGTGAGACCTCAACTTTTTTAAATGTACTTTTCTAGGGTCACCAGCATCTTTGTTGCAAAAAATTCAAGATATATAACAGATGTTTGTTTACAGTATATCTATATAGTTGCTGCTATATGCAAAAGCTAATGGGATCTAAGTAAACTGAACTTAACTTGCCTGCATTTGTCATACATGTGGAAACAGCAGGCCTGTAAAGTCTGGGCCTGAAATGAGTGTGGGCTTTTATTTGAAGTTTTATGGCAGAATATCAATTTAAGGCAAATTCAATGTTTTAAATGTGTCTCAAAAACTACAGTAGCCCGAAGCAAAAATTCATACATTCTACTTTACTCCTCTTTTAGTGATAAGTAATTTCCAGGGATTTTTTTTCAAGTTCTAGACTCTCGTTACATCAAGATAGCAGCACTGGTTTCACTGGGAATGGCAAATCAGTTCTTAAGATCTCAAGACTGAAACCCTGTTGTTACTGGAAAACAAGCTTTGTTATCTCAAGACTAGAATATAAATGAGTCAAGATCTCAAGAAACATGCACAATTTACCTGTAATCATAGGAAAATACAGTGAAATGAAGTGTATGCTGCATGTTCTCATGCACCTGTGGGAACCAAACTTTATTTACTTCAGTGTTTATTTTTCGGACTGTGAAAGAACAGCTAAAATTGAGTTTTAGCTGATTTGTCAAAAACACATCCTCGCACATTTACCTTTCTGAGCATGTTGGTCGATGCTGAATGTGAGATATGTACGTTTAATTAAAACTGTACGTCTTCAAGTTTGGTGTTTTAACGCACAGAGTTTTTTTCAGGAGGGTGTGAACACAGATGTGGCAAACGTGACAGCATAAGAGTGCCTCTGTGTCCGCTGCATCAAGCGTGATGCAGGTAAAAAGGTCAGTGCTTCAGTAGGTGAAGAAAAGGTCTGAACAGCGAGCTTTTTCACAGAGCAGCTCATGCAGAGGACGACAGCATGTTTCAGTTGCAGCTATGGTACTGCGGTGGAGCCAAAAGCTTCAGGAAATGTGGGTGGTTTTAACAAGAATTGGGTTTCGCTTTGTTTCGAAATCAGTTAAGGTTTCTTTCTTATGCTGACGATTGTGCAAAAAAAGGAATTAGTGTAAAAAATGATAACATAGCATGCAGATCCTTAGAACAATACAGCAGCACAGATTACTCCAGTTCAAAGGCATTTGTGTGCAAATTTCTCTTTCTCTCTATGCAGCAAAAGCATGTTTATAACATTTTTCATCACTGTGCAAGAGTTCTTTATTTTTGGAGCAAAGGAAAGAATTGACAGTTGCAGCTTAAAACTACAAACAAACCCTGATAGCATGCAGACAATGACACATTATAACAGTGAACTTCACATTTGAGACACAAAGCACACCTGTGGTTTCACACCTGTTAATGTTTACGTAATCTTGCTTATATGCTCTGTCAGCTTGAAAACCAGGTACCGCATGTGGTTGATCAGTTTAGTGCGTTTCCTGTTTTTCTTTTGTGTTACAAAAATATTTAACATTCAAAGTTGGGTGCATTTTCTTTAAAATCTGGGGTTACAATTTGGTTCACATGTAAAATTCCCCTCCGACTCATCGTGAAACATCAGGTAATGACGGATTTCTCTGTATGACTCTAGAAAACCAAATGTGAACGACTCAATATCAAATTGGCTCTGCCTCACACACAGGCCTACTGCATCTTCACAGAACTGTAGTATCCATGACCAACTACATCGTAAAAATCAGAGATGTTTCTTCAAGAAGTGATGCAAAACGCATAATTCCTTAATTTAAGTTTGATTGGAGCGTGCATTTTGCAGGAACCTCTTTGATCATTATGACCTATGAGGAATCAGATGCCAGATCTTACTCTGCCATTAATTTCTAACTGTTACGAATAGCTACTACTCTCACAGAGAAGAGAAAATTCTCTGTTTGTTTCACTTTCTTGAGATTTTCAGTGGAGGTGTTCATTTCAACACACTTTGGTTAAGCCACTGCAGAGTTTCCCTGCAACAGCAGTGGTGTACAATAAGATTAATGTCTCAGTTCAATTTAAAAACCTCACAGACAGCTCATAGGACAAGTCAAAAGTCATCCATACTTTCTGTTAGCAAACATTTACCTTTTAACTGCCCCCCCCCTTTTTCTTCAATCCATAACAAATTCATTTTTCTGTGGTTAAGTTAATTTCAATTAGGAGAGACGTAATACAGATTTAACAATAATTTGTTTTACAAATTTTAATGAAAGAGAAATGTGCGAAGTCTTCTGCTATTAGACTCCATCGTAATGACTTTATGTACTCAAAGGTGTAGTGAGGCACATGGCAGGAATAGGATACAGATATAGACACTGGTAGTGGTGGTGTTGATAAGAGATGCAGGATCAGATGAAAAGTAGACTTCTGAGAAACTGGACCTGGTCATGGTGTATTATTTTAAAAGGTGTGAGAACTTTATTTTATTGATCATTTAACCAGGAATTAAAATATTGAGATGATAAATCTCTTTCTCAAGAGTATCCTGGCTGAGACAGGCAGCAGCACAGTCAAATTCCAAAGTTTCAGACAAACAAGGAGCAGCCATGAAATTAAAACACATTCATTCAATAAAAGACACGAAATGATAAGAAAAAACAAGTGTTTGTTAGGATTAACTACAATCAAAATACATCATTCAAAACATCTGCAGCCAGTTACGTCTGCCACAGAGTATTATAACTTACTCTAAAAGTTTTAACTTAAAGCAGGGATGGGCAACTGATGGCCCAGGGGCCACATGCGGCCCTCCACCTCACCAAATGTGGCCACCAAGCCAATTCCAAATACCAATAGACTAAGCATGAAGAAAACATGATAAAACCATGAAAGCATGAAATAGAAACATATCTCTTCATTTGATTAATATATATATTTATTACAATAACAAGTAACTATCATGTTCATTGCAGTAAAATAGGTTGGGGTATCAAAGTATAATTTATTTTGAAAGAGTATTTGACTGTATGAAAATCAAGAAAATGGCAAGCTTTTTTTTTTTTTTTTAACAAAAGGGTAAACCGAGGAAACAAAATTTTTAAAATGGTCAAATTTCATTTTATGTCTTTTCCTTTTGTTGTTTTTACAATAAGGCAGTAAAGAAGTGTATAGGGATGGTCACATGACCCGATGTAAATGTAAACTTTTCAAAATAAAAGCCCGAGCAAGGGAATAGTGATAGATAGATAGATATTAGATAGGCCTATTTAATGCCTTATGGTAAAGCAACAAAAGGAAAAGTCATGAAAAAATGGTTGAATCTTGTTTAATGTCTTTTCCTTTTGTTGTTTTACAAAAAGAAAGTGAAGAAGCGAAAAAGGGAGGGTCACATGGCCTGAAAGTGAATGTACATTTTTTTCAAAATAAAAGCCTGAGTAAGAGAATAGATAGATAGATAGATAGATAGATAGATAGATAGATAGATAGATAGGTTTGTTTCCTTGTTTTACTGTTTTAATTCAAAAATCAAAAAAGGAAAAATGGCGCCCATTATTGGTTATTTCGTTTCTACCCAGAAACAAAATAATTGATTTCCATATGGTCAAATGCCCTTTCAAAATAAATTATACTTTGGCACCCTGACCAACAAAATAAACTGTTATATCAAAGTTTGTTTCCTTGTTTAGTTGTTTCAATTCAAAAAACAAACACACACAAAAAAAGCCGAGTGAAGCTGGCCATAAATAAATAAATTATACTTTGGTTTGATTTTTGTGTTTATCTTATTAAATGCACTTGAGCTCAAAAACATAAATCATGTTATTATAATGGGCAAAAACGATATATTCTTACTTTCATTGAATTTTTAGTAATGAAAATGGTAAATTGAGAATTTCCAGCTATTTTTAACAGTTTGTCCCTTTGGCACTGATAATAAAATTACGGTCGCCGTCATGGTAACTAAAGTTGCTTGTACCTGACTTAGAGGATGAGGAGGAGGGGAGGGTTTTACCGGCAGTTAGGTGTCAGCAGTGCTCTCTCTTTCCTCAGATCTGTATGTTGTCTTTCTTTGGGATTTTGCTTTAGTTTTTCCATGAGAAGAAATCATTTCAACCATCCTACCCTAAAGTATCCCTGAATTATCTCCTGTTATTACTGATTTCAGCTCTCATTATCAACATTGTTATTACACTGGCTATAAGTGTAGGATGCAGGTTTTAGTTCTCATCTAGTCACACTGCAAGCATTTGATTGTCCTGTCCTGTTTTGTCTTGCATCACTTAATAAAGATGGGAAAAAGATGTGTGATCATATCTGGTGTGTACTTCCTGTTAGCTCTTCAGTCAGTGGACCCTTTAGCCATACAAGGGAACAAAAAGTCTTGTGTGAAACGGCTGATAATGCACTTTTGATCGTTGTAGACACCGAAAGTTGTGGTTTGAGAGAGCATTAAGCAAATGGTGGCCAGAAAAGAAACTAGTTGGATAAGAAGTAAAGTGAAGTAAAGACTCTTTCTCTCACGTCTGTGGGCAGTACGGGGCAGAAGCCCACATCCCTGAAGAGAAACCACAGCGCTCACTGACTAAGAGGTAAAATAATGGCTCCTCACATACATCCCTCCATCTCAGCACTTCTTAAGTGTTGACTTGAAGTGTGGATGAGTCAGATTGAGAACCACACACACACATAGATATTTCTCATCACCTCAGCAGTCATCTGTGAGAGTCGTCTCTCTTTATGCCCTCTATCGCCTCAGACTGGTTCCACTAAAATGGGACGCAGTCATTTCAGATGTTTGTTAAACGGCCCAGCTGCTCTATTTGAGCTAAATCGCCCACACATGCTGCACCTTAGATCCTCTAATAACTGCATGTTGGAGAGAGTGTTAGGGAGAAATGGTTTTGTTAGTGTAACAAGGTTCTGGTCCAGATGTTTGGGATTAAAGTCTTGTTATGAAAATACAATAATGTTAGTCAGGAAGTGAGGTATTCAGTGCTGTCATGCACACGGCATGTAGCACTGTTTAAATAGGCCTGAAGATGAGACTGGGAAAGGATTCAATGGAATATAGTGCAACATGTTGGCATGTTGTGTTAGAGACGGTCCGAGCATTTGGTTGGTGAAAGAGGTCCATGTTCTTAAAATCAGAGCCATAGCAACCAAGCTGTGATCGTGGTTTGCCAATATACAGTAAATGTAACTCCACGATACATTTTACTGAGTTATTCTAAAGCTGCTATGATTTGATACACTCTAAAACTGTGCTGATTGTTCTCATTTAGAAGTCAAACTCAACATTTAGGAAGCAGGAATTAGTATAAATACATATAGTGGTGATTCTGCACTCAGGATTATAAAGGAGAAATCAAATGCAATGACCTCAGAAAACAGTTTTTAAAAGACCTTTTGATTTGGGGTCACTGAGGTTCAGTGTCATGCATACGGTGTTAAAAGGTATGTTTTAAACTTATAGTGGCCCATTGCACTTAAACAATAGATTATTTTCAAGCAGTAAGACAAAGAGCCTCCTGTAAGAATTGCCAAAACCATACTGCACAATAAAGAGACATTGTTAAACATTGGCTTTAGTTCTATAGACCTATAGATCCTTCATCAGAAACCACACTTACAAAGAGTGCAGCTGCTCTGTGACTATTTTTTAGAAACAAAATAAAATAGGCACTTGTTTACATTGTTAACACCAGAGACTATGCTGCAGAAATGACAATAGAGGAGAGAGAGAGAGAGAAAGTGAGGTAGAATCAAAGTTGGACAGTGTTAGATGAAGAAAGTGCATACTCAAACCACTGCTGGGTTTTTTTAATGTTTAAATATCAATAATCATTATTATAATTATTAATTTAAATAATATAATTATTAATCAAATACATAATTAATGGGGTACCACCCTGAAAACAGGGAACAAAAACCAACCAAAAAGGGGCAAAAATCAGTTTCAGAAGTAAGATTGAAATAATCATAGTATTATTATTCAATACAAGGATGGGCAAATAGTGTCATATTTGTCTCAGAGACCATCCAGCATCATGAAGTGCTTTAATGCGAACTCTTTTTTTTTTTCAGTGAGCTCTCCACGTTTTACCATTTTGAACAGGAATGAGGGATTTCAAACTGAATTCACCCAAATTTGAGCCGGCTCACTGGGCTTCTCTGAGAAGTCAGAAATTAATCAAGCATAACATTCAACCACTAAAACTCATTTTTCTGTTCAGGAATGTAAATATAGTTAATAACTATAGTTTGACATATTAATCAAGAAATATTAATGTGGGTTACTATTTTTACAGTTTTTTTTGTAAGTCAGTAAATTTGAAATTTCATGAATAACAATAATAATTATATTTTAGCATCAAAATATCATTTGGGTTAAAGAGCTTCTACATATTGGTGTATTAACCATTGCAGAAACATAAAAAAGAGGTGATGTAGGTGCAAGGATAAGCACTGGCCTTTTTAACAAGCAGATAATTGCACTGCATATGCACAATAATGACAGATTCTCTTTAAATCTATAGCAGGATTTATTAAACAAAGCAGCTTCAATACTAAACTACAATGAACAAACTATTTACAAAACAAAGCATGGTGAAAGTGTGAGAGAGGGATAATGAAGAGACAAAGACAGGATGGTTGACGTTCTATAAGTAGCTGACTAGAACAAAGAGACAATATGGCCGAAACACATATTGCTACTATTGTGGTTTCATATGTGACTTTGAAAATGTTATTGAGAACAAAGAATAGCTCAGACTAAGTAGTCTCCAAAACTCAGTAGAATACCTTCAGCACACAGAGACCCAGTGGACAAACTTTGATAATACAGTCACTGTACTAGAGAAATGTGGACACAGCAAAGTAAATTGACAATACATCTTCAGCCACTAGGGCAACAAATGCAGCTTCAATAAGTTAATGTGAAACACTACAGCTATTTCTGTCCAGATCAAAGCCTCCTTCTTCTGAATCACTGTGTGTGATTAAAGTCTGATGTCCAACTAGATCCAGGAGTGAGCATTTATGTTCCTTCCACGGTTCCAGCGAGTTAAAAGTCCTGTGGCTACTGGAGCAGGGCTTGTATCCACCATATTTTCAACCCTTAAAACACGTACACTTTAAAGTACAACTTTCCTGGAAGATAGACTTGTCACCAAAATAGTACTTATACATTCCAAAGCTCAGGAAGTTGGGGCCAATTCTGCAGGTGAGTTGGTTGAAGTAAAATAAGCTAACCTGTATATTCTACAGGGCCTTGCAGTGATACATGTTGCACAATTCTCTCTAAAGCACTAAACTTACTATCTGGGTAAGCTTACTCAACACAATTAGTTTTTTTTTTATTCTGTAAGTTTTACATTTTTAGGTTCCATTTCATGGAAATGTTTGTTTGCAAATAAATCAGACAAAAATATGGTTTTATTTTGTGTTCATATTGTTGAATTAAGCCAATGAAGCCTCTGTGGAATGTACAATTTGCAGTTTAACTGAGACTCACCAGAAACATAGTGCACACCTGCACTGCTGGTGATGCAATGAATTAAGAAATCAGTTTTTACTTTGCTGACTTATCTTTAGGGGTGAGTACACTTCAGTCATCAGTGCTGCTTTTAAGTTGCTTGGACTGTAATCATTGCAGTGAATGAAAAAGGAAGTCTCAGCTAGAAGATGTTTAGTGCTCATTGCCTAAATGGGTGTTAACAAGATGTTCGCCATACATCCCACAAAGGGAGACGATAGCTGATAGGTTGAAACTCACTTCGAGCCAGTGAGGACAACATGCTGTCCTGTTTATCAGCTGTGAGCTCCATATTGTTTGACACGCTAAAGAATTTCTCGTCTTTTGTCAATTATAGTGTTTGTGTACCTGCAGAATCCAGAATACTTTGCACTTATTTGTAGTTTTCATATTTCCAATCCAATATATCGCCTCGTCATAAAGCCCTATCACTCTCTATTTATGTCTGTGAGACAAAACGTTTCTTTCTTCCCAGGGGACATTTATTTTTGTCAGGTGCATCTGCATTCATTTGAATCAAAACAGCAGAATCTTTTGGATCACTTTCTTTCTTTTTTGCCTTTCTGTCTCTCCTGCGTGTAATGATACTTTCTGTCACTCCAAAGTGTTTTCAATCAGCCTGGCTGCTTTAAAAGAAATTGACTTAAAAGGTTTGGAGCAGGTGAAAAAAAAAAAAGGTATAGATTGAATTCTAACTTTGGATTCAATTCAAAGGATCATCTCGGGCTAAATCATTCACTCAGAGTTCCAGCTGCCACCACACAAACCCTGATGAAGGTCACATGGTGTCGACGTTTGGTTTACAAGTAAATATTTGTTCTCTGTTAAAAGCTTTTTACTCAGTGTTACCCATCCTTTTTATTTGACTCTGGTTGCTGCAGTGGGTGAAGTCGCACCAGAATAACTCTTTCATTGAGGAGCTGACTTGCCATGAAGTTGAAGCTGCAACTCCACCTGAGTGTGAGACAGGTCAGGAGTTCATGTGCAGTGTGGCTCAGAGAAGTTTTCAGAGACTTCAGACTCTTTTGAAGAATGCAAGAGACACTGGAACTAAAATCCTGCTGAAACTCTATAAGAATTTAATCATCTCTATGAGAATGCTATGATGCTAACCCTGCTACTTTTATACACACATTTGCAACAGTGAGTGCAATACGAGCAAAATCATCACAAAGACACTTTTTGAATAAACATCTTACTTTAGTCCTTGAATGATGAGTAAATGCAAAACACTGACTGACGACATGACATTTTCTTTGCCTTATTTGCATTTTAAATACACTTAATGACAAGGTGTTTCGCCTTTTAGCCCATGCACTGGTTAAAGATTAAAGGCTGTGTCTCATTTCAGGGTCAGCATCCTTCAAAGGGCACACTCTTAAAAAGGCTCAGCCTTCATAACAAGGCAGTCCACAGCCTTATGTGATGTCATTTTACCTTTTTCAACAGCAGTGGCTTCATTTCTGAAGTACTGAAGTCAGACAAGGGGACACAGAGCAACTTTACTATGAAGCTGTTTATTTTAAAACACTACTCCTGATATCTGTCCCACCTGACAGTCTTCATAAGCTCATCAGTCTCTTGCACTTCACCATCCCAGTACAAAGACTTCCAAGTCAAACTTTTCATTTCTTTAAAAGGTATATTTTGGTATTTTTAAAAGTTGGGTGGTATAAGGTGAGTTCAGTTAGCTTTGTCCATGGCATGACCAACTTGGGAGAGCTAGACTATTCAGTGTAGCAGATGGGTATAGTTTTTCCCAGTGATTCAGCAACATTAACATACCAATGGGCCAAAAAAAAGAACTCCAATATTGGCTCAATTGGACTCTCTATCAAACATTTTTGAGATGTTTTCATTTTCACCCAGAAAGCCACAGTGTTTGGCACTATTTTGCAGTGAAGGCTTCAGCTACTTGTTCTTCCACCTTCTGGTCAGCTGTCAGGGTCTGCAGCTTGAACAGAGACAACAACAGCAAATTAAACTAAAACTAAACTAATATAAGTGATTTTGACTCAAGCGGCAATGATGTGCTGTTTACTGTGGATATGAAAGGACACCTTTAAGAGCCGCAGTACACAGAGGAACAACTTTGCAGACTCCGTAGGAAGAAAGAAAGAGGGAGAAACTTTAGTGGAGACTGGTTAGAAGGAAAGACTCTGAGTTACCTGGTGGTGTAGGTGTGCAAACTGTGAGACAACAAACAAGTAGAGCAACTGACTACCACTTCCTGACATTTCTGATCGAGGATTAGGGATGGGTACCTTTCACATTTAAACTGGTACTGTGAACAGGTGCCAGTACAGCACCCATTTTTGGTACCTTTGTGTGCGAATAATATGCAATAATAAATGTTATATAACCTCAAAACTTCTGAATTTTAGATATTTATTTCTCAATATCAAAACACTATCAAATATCAAAGAATATAAAAACAACATCAAACACCTTTTGTAATGTAACATCACAACTGTTCTTACAAATTAATCCAACATGAAAAACCTAAATTACTATAAGTACCCACTGGTTTTTCTTTATATTGCACAAATTAAAACCCAGCCTCTCTGCTCCCTATTCCTCTAATTTCCCCTCTTGGAAAAATGTGCACTGGGGTCCATGGAGGGCGAATACATTTAAAACAAATGAATAATAGAGGATGGAGTCAAAATGACTAACTAAATTAACAAAAAGGTATAAAATTTTACCAATTAAAGTATAACAAATGAAGGGAAAACAAAATACTTCTTCTACCATGAACCACATGTACTGCACATCTTCTTTCCTCATACAGTTCCTTTCCAACAAAACTAAGATGTCATCTTTCCCTGGTAAGAGCACAGCCTGCTCCTCACTCATCAATCATGTGACCGTCCACGCAGAAGCATAACCGAGCCTTAAAATGAAAAAATGTCACACACCCAAACTGTGCACACTGGGTCCGTTACTTTCTATTTGTATTTACTGCAAAAAATCAGTAGGAAGTGGCAAATTGTTTCATTCTGCGATGAAAATAAGCAGTGAGGATGAGCATGTCACTCCTTCAAAATCACTCTGAATCCATCCATCCCGACAGAATGCTTCAGACGGCATCAGCTGTGCCAAGTTGGAGAAATAGAGAGCAACTTTTAGGACACACTCACACTAGGCAATCCAGTGTCTGTTAGGTGACTGAGAGAACAAACATATCCCTTTATCTAGTATATCCGTGGTTGATATCTACAGGATAAACGGGCAAATCACAGTGTTTAAAGTGAGGACTCAGTACGAGAGAGAGAGAGAGGGAGAGGGAGGGGGCGAACGAGCAGGAAACAGTGGGAGCTTATCTGAATCATCAATCATCCCACTTCCTCCTCATATTATAGGTTTTGTCATGGTAAACCTTGAACTTCATGTCACAGATATTGCAGCGTAACCTGCATCGTATTTTTAAAAGTGGAGCGCTATCTTCAACTGCTTCCTATCAGCCATGCTTGTTTTGTTGATTCAGTTGGCTGCTACCAATGTCATTACTCTTGTGTGTACAATGCTGAGTTTGTGTAACGCATGGAAAACTGACTACTCTTTCACTCATGGTACCGACTGATTTTATGTGAATCAGTACCTGGGAGTACTGACGGAATTCAGTTGGTACCTATAAAAGTACAGAATTCGGTACCCATCCCTATCGAGGATAGAAGCACACATACCTGCAGCCTGCATCACTACCCATTGAGAGCTCCCTGCCTTACAGAGCACTGGTATTTCATGGACCTTCTTCAGTTCCCTGAGAGATAAATTGGAAAAACAAACCCCAACCAAAAGAGCTGAATATACATTTTCAGCAAAGTAGGTTTATAGCTGTCACTTTATTTGACAAGATACAGTCAGCACAACATGTTTACTTTATGCAAATAATATATCAGCTATTAAAGCGGAAAAAAAAAAAACGGCTGAAATAACAAGTTTTAGTTCAGCTGCGTCAGACAAAGCCCACAGACCCGAACAGCTGATTACAGCTGATAGATAGCTGGTAGCTGAAGTTGCATTGCAAAATGGTGCCAAACACAGAGCTTTGCTGGATAAAATATAAAAAGGGTTCAAAAGTTTTGATATAGCACACACTCAAGCCAATATTGTTTTTTGGCCCATTTTTTTTTTACCTTAAAGGGATATTTCAGTGGTTTGGAAGTTGGGCTGCATGACATACCTAGCAGCAAAAGTGGCATTTATCCAGTAATTTCAGTGAGCATTGCTCCTTTCTGAAGGATTCAGTGGTTGTGACAGCCAGGAAGCTAGGCTATGCAGCGGAACAGATCGGTACAGTTGTTTCTCTCTGGGATTTAGCAAGTTTTTAGGAAAAAAATGAGCTGTAAAACAATGTTGGCTGAAACATCTGCACTATTGAAAATTTTTGAAGCATTTTATTTTTTTTTACCCAGAAAGCCTCTGTGGTTCTGTCACTATTTTGCGATGCAGACTTTGGCTATTGGTAATGTGTGTATTGCAAAATAGTGACAAAAACACAGAGGCTTTCTGGGTATAAAATAAAACGCTTCGAAAAGTTTTGATAGTGTGTATGTTTGAGCCAACATTGTTTAGTGGCAATTTTTACCAAAATCTGTTACGCTGTATAGCCTAGCTTCCTGGCTGGTACAAACACTGATTCCTTCTGAAAGGAGCAATGCTCAGTGAAATAACTGGAAGTGAATGCCACTATTACCGCTAGGTACCTCATACAGCCCAACTTCCAAAACACTGAAATAACCCTTTAAGCCTCTGAGCTCTAAGCTATTTTTAACCATTTTGTCTCACCTGGACTTATTGTCTTAAAAAAAATTGTAGAACATCAACCCTATGTTGCACAGTTACAGACATCCTTTTTTCACAGATAAATCTGGCTTTAAAATTATGTATGCTGCAGCAATGTCACTTGAATTTTTTTAAGATATGGGACTTTGAAGACGGAAGATAAACTAAACTGAAATTTAATTTGTATGTGTGGCACACAATAAACAATAATGACTTAGACTTTATTTTTTAGCACAAACTTGTTTTCCTATCTCTTGGGGGGGAAAGTGAAAAATAGTCATTCTATGACAAAAGGTCTTCAAAATATAAACATATTTACAAAAAAGTCCTTGCACTTCTTTGAACTGACTGAATTTATGCCGTAATCCAAAGTAGGTCCTGTCTGCAGTGACACAGAGGGCCACATCACACCCTCTTTGTCTCTCTTTCTCTCCATTATGAGCTATTTAGGCTGTTTCCTAAGTAGCTCTAAGAGTAAAGGCATGCACAGTCTGGCAAAGCATGGCAACGGAACAGCCTGCCATTGGTTGTTACAGCCCATGTGAATAAAAACAATATGGTGGATAGCATTAGCTGCTAGTGCCAGAAACAATCATAAATGGACTAAAAAGTTAAAAAAGATATTCAACATTGGAGTTACTGGCGTGGATTTAATCTTTAAATGCCCTAGAAAGTCACCCAAGTTTCAGGCTTGCTAAACAAGCCTCCTTAAAAAGTGGGTATTATACTTTTCCGGTTTTTAAAACATAAATATCAAGTCACAATGTTGGATGTCCATACTTCACGTATGCAAATTGTCAAACTGCAAGATAAACGTATGCGGCAGTAATCTTGGAATTAGTATGTAAACTGATGAAAACGGTTCGTTGAAAATCTCTCTGAGATTCTCCCAGTGTTCTCCCAAGACGAGATTTCAATGGAGCAAACTGATGACGTCATCACAATAGGATCTCCTGACTGGTTCGTGGTCCGCCTGTGCTGCCGGCAAAGCGGAACAGACCGCCCCCACAAGGTCTTTTAGCATTTAGCATTTTAGCAACACAGTAGTTAAACACTTACCAAACAGAAACGTCCTGCGCTGCTGCTGGTTTTATTCCCCCTCTCTCTCCAAACTATCAGGGTCAGACTCTGGGTCTAACACATATCAAAATTCTTCATAATTTACTCATTTGGACCGGTTCATTCAAAGTTTACAAGTACTAGCCTAGCTATATAGCCACATTGGAGGGGGCGGACACAAAACATTTAGTCCTGTCGCCGGCCAGCCTCCGGAAAATCGGCTAGTCGGAGGAAAGCAAGTCCATGGAGCCGGGGGAGTTAAAGAGACAGCAGTGAAACGAAGCGTTTCAGATGGAGGTTAAAATAAGGGCTTTTCAGGACGCCAGTGTGAGACACATGAGGAGTTTTTTGAGCTGTAAACCATGTAAAGCTACTACGTGTGTATCAGACAGATGGTGTAAAGCCTTGAAAAAAGGCATAATACCCCCACTTCAAAGGCTGCAAAGGCATGGATAGCGTCATTAGAATAGCAAAATGGCAGGCTTCCAGAGAAAAAAAAAAAAAGTGTAGTGGCTATTATTTATGGTTCAAACGTTTTTCAACACATTTTTTTTTAACCTGTGTTTATTGTTGTATATGAAAACGACGGTCTCAGAAAGTTAAACTGTACCCGTCTGCAGTGCTGTATAGTCTGGCTTTCCAGAGCACATCATGCTTAAAGGAGCAACGCCGGTTCCACTACTATTGCCAAGCACCTTTAAACAACCCAACGCCAAAAATACTGAAATATCCCTTTGACAAAATGCAAAACTTGTCAATGTTGATATAAGATGCTTTTGTAAACATGAGCTCTAATTGGGATATTTCTGTTTTTTTGGCCAGCCTCTAGTGGACACTTGAAGAACTGCAGTTTATTTTGCACTTTTGCTTTAGCTACATCCATCAGTACCAGGGGTTGCTTCTTGGTAAAGATAAGATGTGGTATTTTAAAGTAATACATTTATAAGTGAGCAGTCAAGAACCTTCCTCACTCATGTATTGGATTTTAATATAAGCCATTAATTCATAAACACTGCAGTTCAATCATTTCCTCCTAAGTTTAATTGCATTTGTCATCCGTGAGCCTGTAATGACTTAAATCCTGTTTTCTTCTCACACCCACATACATGCAGCTCGCGGCCTCTTCTTTCTCTGCTTGTCAACCTTAGATAATAAACACAGGAGAACACTGTGGGGAAAAAAGCTCTTTCTAATACGGTTCTTTTTTGTAAAAAATGGATTATCAAATTAATGAAAACTGCTCAATAAGTGCTGCAGTGAGGAATGCTTCCCACCTAATTGAATTAGGGTTTTCATTTCTGTGATTTCTCTGTTTGTTTTTGGCAGCTGCCATCTGTTTGCCTGGGACCAGCTCTATTAATAAGCTATTCAGATTGAGATGGGGCTTTATTCCAACAACTGTTTCTCACCTCCTCTCGCTCTCTCTCGTCGCCTCTCTCACTCTCTCTCTCTCTCTTTCCCCTTTTCTCGCTGCCTCGCTCGCTCAAATGATTGTCATGGAAATCATCTGAGGTGCCAAACCACAAACAAAAGGAAAAGCTTTAACATACACCTGAGCCAAAAAGAACAGAACTGTAGTCTAATTACGATGGGAACAATTAAGACTGCGCATATTTATTGACAGGGGACTTCACACAGGAGCATATGCTCATGAATACCAAAAATCGAAGGCAGACTGAAGTGTGGAGGGGTGGTGTTAGTGGTGGATCTAAGTGGCTGTGGCGTTGCTATAAAAAAGGACTTTACCTGTAAAAGCATGTTTGGATATTAAACTGTTTTATTTTTTCTTGTAATTTCATTGTTAAGTATTTTATTGTGCACTTATTATTTTTTATTTCTTATCAAGATCCTTTTTTCTATTCACCGTATTCATGACGCAGGCCTTTTCCACTTCATGCTCAGGAGAGAAACTGTTCACAGCTGTGCATGTTAGGGAATGTATTTTACACATAAAGAATCTGACAAATCACCATTGTTTCACTGTTTCTTAGCAGAGAGCAAAAAATAAATCCCAATGGAGATGAACACTTTGCTAGTATTTAAAGGTAGAATGACATAACTCCTAGCTAGCCACAAGAACTGAAGCATTTCTAGCTAAATTTGCTTCTGGCTAGCTTAAAGGGATACTTCAACATTTTGGCAAATTCGCCCATTGCCATAATTCCTGTAGTCTTAGTACTAGGTTTGTTGTCGGTGCAAGCTGTTTCTAGATCTGGGGGGACCGTTAAACCAGCTGCACCGCTGACGCTATGTTAACAGACGGAATTTTTGCTTTCCCTCATCAAACTCATCAAATACACAATCCAACAACTCCAAAACGCTCTCGAGGACAAGTTGTGAGCTGCACATTCACCATGCTATGAAATAATAACGTATAATTATGTAACATTACGACACATGAAGCAAATACTCAGAATTATTTCTTGAGTGAACCACTGGGCGGAGTGACACAGTGCAGCAGCCATGTCTGGAGTGTAGTTCCGGCTTTGCATTTAACTTTAAAACATCTCCGTCTCGTAAAGTTCCATGATTATTTCATAGCGTGGTGAATGTGCAGGTCACAACTTGTCCACAAGAGCTTTTTGGAGTTGTTGGATTGTGTATCTGATGAGTTTGATGAGGGAAAGAAAAAAATTCTATCTGCTAGCATAGCGTTAGCGGTGCAGCAGGTTTAACGGTCCCCCCAGATCTAGAAACAGATCGCACCGACAACTAAAGGAAATTAACCCATTACTAAGACTGCAGGAATTATGGCAATGGGCGAATTTGCCAAAATGTTTAAGTATCCCTTTAATACTGTTAACTTTTTCAGAATTTAGTTAGCTTGGAACTTAATATTTCTAACATTAGGCACCAAAAAATACAAATACTAACAGGGAATTTGTGGAATTGCACTAAAGGTTGTTATTATCTGGTGGTAGCTAGCATGTTTTTGCTTTAAACCATGGATGTAACAGCGAAAAATAACAAATTGGCTATAAAAAAGGATATCGTATCTAAAAAATTACAATAATTTCACTGCTTCATGGTAAATAAACAACTCAAAATGCAATCAATGGTAAAATCAGGGTCTTATAAAAATGTTTGACTTGAATTTTTTGTAGCTGACTGCAACCCAAAAATGTCGTATCGTAGCTAGCATTTCTCTTAACAAACTTCTCTTAAAATTACCACTGGCTAAGAAATGATGTCTTTCCGACAGTGGCCTCTGGAGTGCTAGGAATGTTCCATGCTATTACTTTTTGTCTAACAGTAGCCATGTTTCTGCTTTCAACCTCAACATAACAATTAGGAAAAACCTCTGTGTGAATATAGTAAATTTGTTGTTGTTGCTGTTTTTTAAAATGTAGGTAACATGAAAAGTCACTATCATATAATTGCTTTTTAGCTAACGAACAGGTCAAAAGACACATTAAATTTGGTCATTTTTCAAGTTAAAGCAACATCTTAAAGTAATTGAAAGGATAAATTAGCATTCAAGCAGCTCTTAGCTTAAGTTACAAGTGCAGCAGTGATTGTTGCAAGCTAACAGCAAAGTTAGCCTGATAACGCTGACATTAGCTAGAAATCAAAACTTCTAAATTGTAATGTGATACTTCTTACTAATGCTGTTAGCAAGGGCGTGGCTGAATGTTAACATAAATGTTGTCTAAGGGCTCATTTATTAGCTACTCCATATTTGTCCATTTTTTTGCACATTCTCTCAAAGCTGAGGTCGGTGTTGAGCAATGTAGCCAAACGTTCAATCCAGAGCAGCAAAACAAAACGAAGCAGCATCATTTGAAAATGACAGAACTTACATGAACTCGCCAACGCTCTGCTGATTCCATAGTTGAAAGTGTTGAACTCCCACTGGCATTGATTTAAGCCCCAAAACGGCGCTGGATCAGGTTTCCATGAGCAGCTGCCTGTAAGCCTCACAACACCAAGTCCAACTCCAAGCTTTGAATGGAGTGGTGTAAAGCACACCAACACTGGACTGTGGAGCAGTGAAAAGTGCGAGTCTGGGTTTGGTAGATTTTGGGAGAATGGAACCTGCCTGACTAGCCTGCAGGGAGCCCTGACCTCAATCCCATCAAGCACTTTTGGGATGAACTGGAATGGAGGCCTTCTGGTCCAACATCAGTGCCTGACCTCATAAATGTTCTACAGAATGAATGGGCACAAATTCCCACATAAACACTCCAAAATCTTGTGGAAAGCCTTCCACGAAGAGTGGAGGCAACTTCATATTAAAGTACATGTATTTGTCCGTATAGTATGTTATCAAAACCAATGTGAGCAGTGCCAAGCAAATATTACTGTTAGCATACAGTAAGCTAACAAACATCAAATTTACATTATCTATTGTCCTGTCACTGTAAACCTGGAGTTCAGCTGTGTAATATGACATCATTTTCACTTCCACCTTTTACATGACAACAGAGAACAATGGCCATTGAGTGAATATGCTATATTGTCTTCAAAAAAGGGGAACTTCGGTGTGCTTGTGGTCTACAGCAGCCAATAATAACCTCTTTCTCTTTTTTATTTAACCTCTCTGTTGACAGCAACAGTCTCCCTTTCAATGCTCCTAGAACAAGGAATTCCAATCTGGGCTTTGCTCAGTATTCTGATCACACACCTCTCTCCTCCAGTAATACAAGTCTACTTTAAAATTCATAACTACATTTGGAAAGAATAAAAGGCTGCCCTGATGGAATATTTCCAAGGAGCTTACTTGAGCGAAAATACAATTCGCTTTGGCATATTTAATAACCCTAACCTGCTCTTTAAGACATACAGTAGTAATAACAATATTAAAAAATACTGGTGACTGAAAAAAAAAAAGAAATCCAAGCTGTGCCTCAGCATGAAATGAGCACCTATAATTCCTGCCTCTAGGAGGAGGATGAGAGGAAGAAAAAAAGGGTAAAATGAAGGAGACAAAAGATGGAGAGAAGCCTTGTCAAAGTTAGAAACAGTCAGCTCAGCTCTACTCTCATTTTCTGCCTCCCTCTCCCTCTCCTTCTCCTTCTTCTCCGTCTTCTGCCTCGGAGGCAGTTTGAATTGAATCAAACAACCCAGATTGATTAAGCTTGGATGAATGACTTTCCAATGACACAGGATTCAGCTTCAGCCTCACTCCCCACCCCATCCCTCTGTACATATTTGACATGGTTATTGAGGAGTTGATTTGAAAGTGATTGCACAGTTGTTTCATTTGGATTCTGTACAAGGTTTGAACCCAGCCTAAATGTTGTCGCCGTCGCTCAGTTCCTTGAAAGTGCCTGTTTGATTCCTGTTGAATCCTGCTTTGATTCGAATGCCTCTCAGGAAGAGAAAGCACAATGACTGCACGAGTGTGAGAAAATAGATAACATGCTCTTCCAATTGGAATATGAATTGCTCAGCTCGAGCCTGAGTATTAATCTCTTGCCCTCTTTCCTCTCTCCAGTCCTTTTGTGTTAAGAGGGAGGGGAAAAAAAGAGTGAGCGAGGGAGAAAGAGAGAGAGAAAACAAGGAATAGAGTATTGAATATTGTGGGATGTCCTGCTCTAAATTAGGTCAGGACCAATCAAAGCTTAAATGCTCTCTCTTTCTCTCTCTCTCTCTCTGATTCATCTGTATGGAGACACAGAGACCCCTACTGTTTCTGATTTACATTAAGACCTGACAGACCTGAAGTACTCAGTCCTCCCTCAGTACTCCACTGCCATCTGTCTGCTGTAATGTGCGCTGCAAATCTGGCCGTAGTTTAATAGGAGTAAGTCTTAAGTTTTGTCAAGACAGCTGCAGTTAAATCAAGACAGACTGGTAAATCAATCCAATATTTTTCAATTTATAGATGTGAAATTGAATTACTACCAGAGAGTCTTTGCAGCTTAAACATGCAGGAATACAGATGTTGGCTTATAAGTCACTGGAGGCCAGTGAGGACCGAGGTTAAAAAATCACATTTTGGGGAGAAACTTGATTAAATTCAATTACAAGTACAGGAATTTGTTTCCCCCACCGATATAGAATATTATGGACCCAAGACGATGTGAAATCCAAATTTTGTCTATTAACACACTAAATATGTTGGAATAAGGTTGCTGTAAATATGTGACATCTGAGATCTTTGACAGAACTTTTGATCTAGACCATCAGAAAGCCTCTATCTTGGCTTGGTTTAATTTGAGCAGGGCAAATACAGGAGCCCGTGACATCACCAGTCTTGATAGGAAATGGCCCCGCCCCCCTTAACACTACAATGATATAAAATCCCCAAACAGTTCATCCCAGCACAGTTTGTTGTTAGCTGATGTTACTGTCTTCAATGATAGTGAAAAGCAAACTAAATGCTGTTTTTGTTCCCAAATCTATGAGGCATGGTGCCAACGGATCATTAAAGGTATCATAATGGAGATAATTGTGCCAGAAAACAGCATTTTTAATCCCTAACTTCTGTCTCTCTGCTCTGGCACAGAGCCAGGTAGCAGTGCTCTGCTCAGAAGTATTTTTTTAATCTGAGAGGATCATATTTCTCATAAGTGGGTGTGGCTTCAGCACATTTACCGACACGCCCACACCATCCTAGAGCAGATTTTACTGCTTCATTTTTCATTATTTTTAAGCTTAATTTTATAAACTTAGAGATATTTTTCATGGCTGAAAATTGGCCTGGTGGTTCATAAGATAATGGCCTTTCATACAACAAACCTAAAATGAAGGGGTTTTTTTCACTCTACAGGGACTTTAAGGCAAAATAGGCCAAAAAAAATGTTGGCTCAGTTGTACATGTTTTAGCTCAACGTTTGAAGTTTTTTTTTACCTTTCACTCAGACAGCCTCTGTGTTTGGCACTTTCTTGCAATGCAAGTTCAGCTATGTATGGATTTAAGGTGAAAGCTTTATCGTATTGTGGCCTCCTGATCAGATGTTAGCGAGCCACTTGCACATGAAGGACTAAATGAACACTGAGATGTACAGAAAACAATGACCTAGACATAAGATAAACATATGAGATGAGTTTTAAAATACTACTGATTTCAAAGCTGACATACATATAACCAACTGAATTCAAATAATGAAAGAATTTTAAAATACTGATTGACAGCAATAGAGAAAATTTACTTCGACACTTTTATGCTTGTGCTGTGCATATTTTATACAGTAAGCATCATATATTGTTTGCTATAAATACCAGAATATACTCATGTAAAAAGTGAGGAAATAAATGAAAATTGCCCTGGAATAGTGTATTCAGAAAGGTTTCAGACCTCCCTTACTTTATGCTGTGCCTGATACTAAAGTGAAAACAAACAAAAAAGAAAATTTTATTCTCAGTAATCTACACTCAGGCCCAAGAGTAAAATACAGGCATGGTCTATCCCAGAATGCTTTGAAAAGGTTGTTTAAATTTAGTCGTTTTTTTGATGTTTGCTGCTTACCTCTTGGCCAGGTTGCCCTTGTAAATGAGGTCCTGATCTCAATGGGATTTATCTGGTTAAATAAAGTTTTAAAGGAAAAATAAATAAATAAAATGATAGCATCAAACAGAAATGTGAACCAGTAAAATGTAAAATTTCCGACAGTAAAACCCAACTCAAATTAATAAAGGTTCACAGTATTTCAAGAAATAAAGTCAACTTAGTTTGCAGCTGGGTAAATCAGCAGGATAAATGAGATAGAGAGGAGGTAGAGAGAGAGCAAAGCAAAAGTCATTGGGACATTTTATAGCTCTTTTTATATAGCATATATTTTAAATGAGCTGAAGAGCAAGATCTTATTTCTCACAAATCTTGTCATTTCTTGAAACATTCCCTCACAAGCTGCAGTGAACTAAAGTGCAGGGGTAAAGCCAGAAGCTCACATTGCAAATTTTGAGCCAATTTGGACCCAGTCATTATGTTTGAGCTGTTTTAAAGTTGGGCCAAATTTCAGCATGATCATGAATCATTTGTTGTGCAGTGAGCGGGACATGATGAACAATCAGGGGACCCAGCCTGCTGTCCAGGCAGATGAATTTCTGTCATGTTTTTTGGACATAGAGCTGCACACACAGGCATAGTTTTAGCTGGGCCTAAGGGTCAGGGTTAGGGTTAGAGTTTGGATGGATGGATGGATAGTTGATGCTGCATTAAGGCTGGATTTGAGCTTTTGTTTAGGGTCTCATATATTTACAGTATAGATCATTTATATTCAGTGAGGTTTTATTTACTTACAGGAAACTGCTCTAGACATTGACTTAACACATTTGGATATTATAAATAATTTGGCACATTATTAGAACATTTATATTTTCATCTTTTTCCTGCCAACCATTTCCTTATATATGTTATTCTATTTACTCTATCTGTGCAAGTGCATGCAGCTCTTTTAAACATTACCACTATAAATCATGGAACTTTACACACAAGGGCTGTGCATCTTAACTGGTCTCATGATTTCAGTCTATTATAATAACAAAAACCTGTCAATAGTTTGATTGATTTAATTTGATTTAGTTTGATTTGATGGGATTTCAATAAAATCAATATTATGACGCATCATGGTGGGTGACATCCTCAGTTTTCTCTAAATACTGCACATGGCTGTGTTTTCATCACTGAAGACAAGCACTCAGACTCTTTCTTTTTTTTTAAAAAACACTTTAGAAATCAATGTCAAAATAAATGTCTTTACATTGTAAACAAATAAATTGCCTCGGTCCAGCTGCAGCCAAGAATCTACAAGCAACATCAGTTATCACTAAGGAATTATGTTCTATCACAATAATGCAGAAATGTCCACATCCAAATTGCATGCATTTTAGAAATGATTATTTTTAACAGCCACAGTACAAAATGTTTTTAGCTGTCTGCACATGCAGTCTTAGGGAGTTACATTTCTCTGTGTGTACACATACTGAACCAGTAAGTGGATACTTGATTGAATTGGTTTGGATCTTTTCCCCTTACTTTCAGGGAAACACATGTCTTAAGTTTAACAGCTATGGAGGATTATCCTATAGGTCAATATTGTTAATCATTACGTATAGATTGATCTTCTGTATTTACAGTGCTGTGAAAAAAAATTTGCCCCCTCGTGACTTCTTATTTTTTGCATATTTGTCAAACCTAAATGTTTCAGATCATCAAACACATTTTAATATTAGACAAATATAAACTGAGTAAACACAAAAAACATTTTTTGAATGAAAATTTGATTTATTAAGGGAAAAAAAATCATCCAAAACAACAGGCCCTATGTGGAAAAAATATACACGCCCACTTTCTCGCTTTTAAATCATGAATTTACTGTGATTGACCACATTTCTTTTAAAAGTTCAGCTCAGTTTTACTAGCCACACCCAGGCCAGTCTGGTTCCCATCAGTCTGCCATTTCTAAGGCTTTGGGACTAGCAAACCATGGTGAGAGCCATTATCCACAAATAGAGAAAACTTGGAACACAGGTAAATCTTTCCAGGAGTGGCCAGCCTACCAAAATTACTCCAAGAGTGCATCAACAACTCATCCAGGAGGTCAAAAAAGAACAACATGCAGACCTGCAGGCCTCCCTTGACTCAGTTAAGGTCAGTCATGTTTCAGCAATGAGAAAGAGACTGGTCAAAAATGGCACAGCACAACACAGCAAATCAGCATTTCATAAAAAGAACACTGTACCAACAGTCAGACATGGTAATGGTAGAGTGATGGTCTAGGGCTGCTTTGCTGCTTCAGAGCCTGGATGACTTGCCAGTGGAACCATGAATTTTGCTCTCTACCAGAAAGAACCTGAATGAGAATGTCTGGCCATCAGTTCATGACTTCAAGCTTAAGCATGCTTGGATTATGCAGCAAGAGGACGATTCGAAATACACCAGCAAGTCCACCTCTGAATGGCTTAAAAAACACAAAATTAAGGTTTTAGAGTGGCCTAGTTAAAGTCCAGACTTGAATCCGATCCGATGCCGCAGGACAGATGCTGTGGCATGACCTTAAATAGGCTGTTCATGCTTGAAAATCCTCCAGTGCAGCTGAATTAAAACAATTCTGCAAAGAAGAGTGGGCCAAAATTCCTCCACAGCAATGAAAGGCTCATTGCCAGTTATCAGAAATGCTTGCAGTGTTGCCACCAAGAGTGGCACGACCAGTTTAAGGTTTAGGGGGACATTACTTTACCACACAGGGCCAGGTAGGAAACATTTAAGTGTGCAAATATGCAAAAAAAATAAGAAACCAAAAAGGGGTAGCACTGTATATTATTTAATAATCAATCTGCATTAACATGTGACACAGCATTGATTTGACCAGAGAAAATAAACAGAATCTAGGCTCAAATGTCACAAAATGTCAGAGTAGTCCATTTGAAATATATCTCACCCCATCTCAAGACTTTTCTCATCATTTATCTAAGTCTTATTTTATCAAATCAAGGTCTCTACATCTCTTTTGAGCACATGAAACAGAGCCTTCCTGACCTTATTTCCTCTCTTTCTATGTAACAGAATTTTCTCTCTAGTTGTAAAAACAAACAGGGATGGCA
The DNA here is from genome assembly GCF_018320785.1 of Cheilinus undulatus. Lineage (NCBI taxonomy): Eukaryota > Metazoa > Chordata > Actinopteri > Labriformes > Labridae > Cheilinus > Cheilinus undulatus. The sequence continues at coordinate 40,256,711 of NC_054867.1, forward strand.
GAGTATGGTCGATCCAGTGCAACATTTTCACTTTGCCCCTCATCATATTTTGAGACAATTTTCCTCCCCCTTTCCTCCCCCTCTTGAGTGCCCTTCCATTTTTGTTAATCAAAATATATTCACACAATCTCCTCCTCCTCTACAGATGATCTGAGGGGCTGATTGGCAATTTCTGAGGAAGAGAGGGATGGACGTAGCCAATCTGAACGCGCCCTGCCGTTACCATGGTAACGCCTCAACAAGAGGAGCGAGAGCCGAAAGGGCGAGGGAGGGGAGAGGAGATATGATCAAATGGGAACACTCTATTCTGATTTGATGGGCTCATATATACAGCTCACAGTTTGCTATTACCAGACTACAGCTCCTATTTGTTGTTCAGGCACATTCATGTAAATATACCTGTGTGAAAGCACATGGACACAACCATGGACAGACACTTCACAGAGCAGCATCTGTGCCTGGCTGATAACACAGCCTCATGGCAGTAGAAGCATATAAGACAGGGCTGTTTGCATAGTTTTTTTTTTAACAATGCAGTGAGCAGCAGGCCTAACTGTCTCCATCACACACCCCGCTGACTTAAACAGCTCATCATCAACATCTCCGCTCGGCCTCTTCTGCAGATCTGTTTGGACTTAATAAAACTGTCAGACCACCAGCTGGGCCTGTTAAATAAAGACTGCATGAGGGCGAGAGCTGCTGTTGGAGATGCTCAGTAGAATGGAGCCTTTAGAAAAAACAAGATGGTACATGAGAGTTGCAGCTGGAAAATACAATAAGTATAAGCAAAAATGACTTGGTTAACATCCAACAGCCTTTATTATCATCAAATCAGAAAATTCAACGTCATCTTTCTGATTATTTGCTTTTGTTCAGTACAAAATCATTTGAACTATTTTCTTTCATATTCATCTGATTATAACAACACTATAAAAGTGGTGCTGTTCAGTTTTTTGATAGAAATATATGCAGATTAATTGTAACTGTCCAAAGTGGCAGAGTAAATTAAAATAAAACAGATGTTATACTTCACTTTTGATTTAGATTTTTGTGATTTTGTTCATCCCAAAATCAAATCTATCAGAGAACAATTAATAACGGGACAACGCGAGATGTAACAGCTCAGCTTGTAAAGCAGTGTCCTAAAAACAGAGCCTCCTGGCAGTGTCAGTTTGAATTCAGATAAGCAGACCTATAATTTAGCCTTTCTGATCCCTGAAGAATCTCTTTGAGCAGCCTCTAGTTCTACAGAGAATATTTGAACAGAGGTTTCAGTGAGTACACCTGCTTCCATGTTTGTCATAACTCACATAAGAGCTCAGGGTTTGAATCCTGGTTGGAACTGTGGCTCCCTTTTACTCTAGTGGTCTCTTGAGTTTTCTTGTTCACGGTTAGGAGCCATGTTGGTGGAATTTGGGATATGAAAATTCCCCAAACCGACTTTTAAAGTTACTTAAATCCACACAGGGTTTTTACAAAAAGAAAATAAATATCCAAGCACTGGCCTCAAATTAGCTGATTCAGCACTCCATTCCTTTTGGCTGTATGTTAGCGGTTGCAATTTTGCTTTGTTGAAAGCTATGTTCTAGTTAGCTGATTAAAAGCTGGGCTCCTCCTGCCTAGTGTGAAGGCTGATTTCCTATAGGCTCATGTTTTTATTGGCCAGCCCAGTGCTGTGTACCTACTGGCTGATTTGGAGGCTACATTTCTATTGGCTGAGTCAATGATGTGTTCCTTCTGGCTGGTTGGAATCTGCATTCTTATTGGGTAGCTTGAAAGCCACATTCAAATCCCAAATATGTTATTCAAAGAAGGTGATTGCAGCTGCTTTAAAATGTGGTTTATTAACCCGGGCATGGGTTAACAATTATGTATATGTGTTTATGAATGTATTCGCAACTATTTTGAAGGTGCTGTACATGCTTTTCTAATTCTGTATTGTATTGTATTGTTGCAGGGCACCCCTTTAAAAGAGACGTTGGTCTCAGTGGCCCTGCCAAAATAATGGATTAATATTTTCAAAAATCATCTGCATTAACAAGTTGATTCATTTTTGCCAAGCCAATGCTGTGTTCCTACTGGCTGATATAAAGCTGTTTCTCTTGGCTTGATAGGAGGCTGTGTTCCTATTGGCTGAGCCAATGCTAAATTCCTATAGGCAGAGGCAATGCTACATTCCCATTGGCTGGTTGAAACTATGTTCATGTTGTCTGAGTCACTAGCACTCATAGCATGTGTTAAGCACTGCAGGTGTTCACCCTTTTCAGGTTGTTTCTTCTTCTTCCTCTCCACCTCCTCTTCATCCTACTTCCCTACCTCTCGATCTTCCGTCCTTCCTCTGTTCCTTCTCTGCACATCTCCAAGCCACCCCAAGTCTTCACCTGACACCACAACTCTCCATCTGTGGCCCATCCAACCCAGAGATTCAAACCCACAACCCTCTAACGACAAAGCGACAGTGCGACCCCCTGCACCACCCTGCTCTGCAGTGTGGCTTGTTTCTTCTATGTACTTTCAGTTGCATTGCCAATCAGATAATAAAGTTGTCTGTGGTAGGTAATACCTCAGCCTTTTACGTGAGAGTCAGCGGTACTAACCTCTACGCCACACAGTCACCACACCACACCTCACTACCCCAGAACTTTAATTTTCACCTACCCTGTGATAAGATACTAACTGATAGAGAGCAGATCAAGGAGACGAGGAATGAAGAGAAAGAGAAAAGACGGCCTGAAGTTTTTCACACAGGAATAAAGAAGAATTCTAGAATATATATTTTTTATTTCTTCTATTACTTTTTGAATGATATTGAATCCCATTTCAAGTATCAGAGAAAACAGTACAATAGAAAAAACACAGGCCTGTGATTGGGCAAACAAAAGCAGGAGAGGAAGGAGCAGTGAGAGGATGAGAGGGACGGAGAAGCAGTGTGTTTGAGACCTATGGGTGACTGAGCGCTAAGAGAGGAGAGGAGGAAAAGGGAGACCATTGTGCGGAGGCATACAGGTGGGTCACTCTTTTCCTCCCTTTTGCTCCCACACAGACCCCAGGTCCACTAGTCCTGGAAGCTCCTAAACAGGGCAGGGGCCACAGCCCCCCTTGGGCTCCTTAGTCAGTGGATCTTGGCACCTAACACTAAAAGCTGGTGGATCTAGATCCTGACCAGCATCAGGTAGGTATCCATATCCTGATCAGTCTTGTACAGGTTTTTCAACAGCTTGGCTCAGAATATTCTTTCAACAGAAAGAGGCTCAAGGTTCAAAAATCATTTTCCTCCACACTGCAGAGATCTAGACTGAAGGCCTTTGAGGCGGCTTTCATTTTTTGACACCACTAGATGGCAGTGTAGTACAGAGTGAAATCAGTGGCCAGTAGGTTATCAGGTACCAAACTATGTATCAGCAGAAAGAAGTAATAACTCTATAAAGTTAAGTTTCTGATCAACTTTTCATTATTGTAACTCAGTGTTTATGCATTATCCGGTAAGTTTAATGGTCGTAAATGTCTCCAACAATTCCCAGGATCATTTGGGCCAAAACAAGCTGAATGTTCGATACATTCTCAGGGTGCTCTTTTGCTTTGTCTGACTGCTGTTTTGTGGGTAGAAAGTTGATGCACACTTTGTTTGGAAGAATTTTTTTATGATTAAACCATAATAGTGAAGTTTACAAAAAACAGCACTGAAAAATCTTAAAATGTTCTACATGGCCCTGAAGGACTGTGAGGTCAGCTTGGTCCTTGAATCAAGTGGCAACTTCACTATTGTGAATTTCTTTAAATAAAGATATGTTAACCCAGCTAAATGCTAAGCTATCAGTCATTACAAATGATTGGAACCCACAGTGATTACAGTTTCATGGACATTTCAAACCAAGGGTTCATACTGGATCCATATTTTCAGGTAAGCCTCATAAAGACTCAAATAAAATGAAGGTAATGATCAAGAGGTACATTTCTGCAGGATCAATAAACACTTGAAAAGTCTTCAATAAAAGTTAACAAAGTTTATTACATGTTTATATACAAACAACCCTGCAAGGCACACCTTTGTTTAAATAAGAATATACAATACATTTGTTTTGATTTCCAAAGCAAACATGGTTTAGTGTTGAAATATATATTAATACAAGTCTGTTTAGTGGTGGACACGGAGAGAAGGCCCCAAGTTACAGAGGTTCAGTCAAACAACACAAAAAGAAAGAATCACTTAATGATGTAAACAACTCAACATTGTTACATGGTAAACTAAAAGAATTACATTTAAAACTGGTGTTTGATGAAGGCTGTGTGTCTTATGAAGTGACTGAATCATGAGAAGTTAACATAAACTCTTATTTGTTGGATTAGCTTTGTATGTTTTTGTATTTTGTCCACACAGGGGAAGTAGCTCATTTAAACTGGCACTCATTAAGCAAACTGTTAAAGCATGATTATGAAACAGTCTTTGTCAATATGATTCAAAAACAACGTGGGCTGAGGTTCATCTACATCTGCACTCTGACTAATTTAATCCAGATTTTAATGGGTGTTCTTTCTTAGTTTCAATAAATATGCATTTTCTAATTGGCTATGCTACAACACGTTTAAAAGCTCCTGTGAGGATTTTTAGCTGGCTATGAAACAGTGAAATTATTACTGATACCTATTTATGTCCTAAAAAAGCAAAGTGGACTATCAGCATTAGAAACTAAACCACTAAATATGTGGCAAATTTTAACAGAACTGACAAAAGAAAAATGCATGTGTATGCATGATTTCATCCTCTGTTGTCATGCAAGAATTGAGTCAACAGGTTGAGCAGTAGGAGGTTCCACTCACACAAAAGATGACAAAACACTGCAGAGGATGAGGCCCCAATGCTACATTATAGTAGATTTTAGCCTATATTGTAAAAGCTAGTGAAGAGATAAACAGAGGAGGATTCTTCTCTGCAGGAATAGAGTTTTGAACATCTTTTTTAAGTACACTTAAATGTTTCCATCCAGAAATGTCCTTGTTTACTCACTAAATTTGATTCCACTACAAAATGTCACATTTGCCTTTTACTGACAAGTCAACTTGACAAAGCATAACATTGTTTTTGCAATATTTTGAGTTCTTTCTTTTAATTCGCAGAGTTTCTTGTCAGTTTTTATGTGCCCAAATAGTAAAGTCACAATAAAACTGCTGGACTGAAACCCCACTAATGACTATTTCCATCAGATTATTTTGAATGCTGAGGGAAAGGCATCAGATACGGTTGAAGCATCTTTGCTGTTAGGGTTGTCAATATGTGATACATTTGACTGTTAAAGAAAGTAGGGGGATTTTTGTTTAAAAACACCACTTGTAGGGTGCAGATGGCTTAGTGGTTAGGTCACGCCCCATGTACGCATGTGGCCCAGGTTCAAGTCCAACCTGTGGCTTTTTCACGGCACATCATTCCCCACTCTCTCATACCTGTTTCCAGCACTATCTACTGCCCTATCTCTCAAATAAAGGCAAACAATCTCCAAAATAAATCTATAATAAATAATAAAACTACCACTTGCACTTGTGCAGGATGAATCAGCTAAGAGATAAAAGGTACTGCTGTATCCGCCCGGGCAACCAAATTTGAAACAAACCAAAAATTCCTCACAGGAGCTTTTTTATTTATTTATTTTTTTTAAAAAGGGGGCCTTATACTACAATTCATTTTCTTTGTTAAGCATTAATATGAGCAAGCCTTAAATAGTAAGGGACAGACACTGAAATGAAAATAAAATAAGTTTTGAGCTAGAAAATAACATTTGGTAGTTGGTAGTCAAGCTTTTTCATAAAAAGAATTTTGTTTAGTTGTATGCTGTTCATTGTTCAGGCCCGTCATTCTGTCACTCCACTGAAGCTGCCTTCATCAAAGACATGTTTGTCCAACATCAATCAGGACGTTTGTGACATAACTGCTGTCAAAGATTGAAACATGAAAGGATGCTCGTGACAAAGGCCTGCTGTGACTCATGAAACTAAACAAAAACTGAACAATAGGCCAAAAAACATGAAATGATTGGGACTTAGAAGCTTAGAAACATGAAGATGCAGGCTGACATATTCACACAGTTCACCGTCATTAAGTGTCATGACCTACTGATACACATTTCACAGATTTCAGATCCCTTAAACGGCTGCTGGCTCAAGCCATCGGTACAAACTTTTTTTAAAACCCTTTTTACCCACTGAAGTTCCAACATCATTAAAGTTTTCTCTTCATTTCCCTAAAAACACCAGGAGTGGTCTGATCAGAGACGATAACTTTAGAGAAAAGAAGGGTTAGTCGGTGCCTGTTCATGGGTCACGTCCTGTGATGGTTCAGTCCTCTGGTCTTTGTGTTTTATTGAATATTCCTATTGTTTACACTCTGGATGGTCGGCCGTTATCACACCAGGAGGCCAAGTCTCTTGACTTTAGCAGACAGGAAAGAGTGGATGATGAAGACGATGGTCTTGGGGCAACAGTGAAGGTCCAGTTGCTGAAGGAAGAGAAAGAGATGCAGAAGAAAACTAAAGCAAGAATAGGAAATTACCTTCACTGAAACCACTCTTTGCTGAATGAACATTTCTACATATTTAAATACAAAAAAAAAAAAAAAAACAGGTGAGAATTGTCTTCAAATACTGTTAAAAATAAATAAATGTAAACATATTCTTGATATGTGAAAAAGAAAAGAATCTTTTAGACAAAAGACAGACAAAAGTACACTACTTGGCAGACAAAATGTTGTTGTATAATGCATAAAGAAATTGTCAAACACTTGATGAATCAGTTCATGTGTCAGGAAACTTGTAGGACTAAGTACACCTCAACCTTCATATGCTGCTATATATTAAAGGTTCAGTGTACTGTATAATAGTTCATTGTTTGCCCCTAAATAAGCAGGAATTACGATTATTTGTTGGAGTTTTAACCACATGTAACGGTCTGCACCAGCTAATAAAGCCCTCCTGTATCGTACCATCATATCATAATGTAAGGTGCTATTTGGTTTTGCCAGAATACAGTGACTCAGAGTTTGAAACATAAGTGAGCCAGCTGCTACTGGGAATATCATGAAATGTTGCTGAAACCTCCATTTAAGGATGGAACTTGTGTTACAATCAATAAGGAGCTGGACACTGGGAAATATACGCTGGAAAGGAGCTACAGGCCAGAGCTGAACCCAGGCTGTCCTCTGTGGGGACAAGAGCCTCCACACATGAAGTTAGCAGACATCATCACTTGGTTTACAATACCCCAAGTCAAAATTCTTCTGACCACCTTCCATTTGTTTGTAGATCACTTTAGACAGACGTTTACTTATAAATCATTTATTACAGAGGAAGTGTTATGAAAAACATTTTTTCAGGATTTTTGCACACATATTTGGGCATACGGATTATAAACCAAACCACAAAATGTAAAATAAGACAACCCAGTCCTTTATAAATGGTCCACCTATATCTGAAAATATGAAATTTGATCGTCTGTCATCACAGTAAATCACTACAGTAATACCTGCCCTTCACCTGGTGTCTCTACCCATGGCCATAGAAGCACACAGCTGTACTCATGTTGGCACTACTCATGTATGAAAGGCAGAGTGAGAAGGAGCTTATTTGCATTTAGAGAGACAGGCAAAAATTGACTGTTTTGAGACTGACTGAATGGCTGTTTAAAGCTGCCTTATACAGGGTTAAAACCTTCTTCAGCACTCGATCCATACTAGACCTAGACCAAAGCACAGCAAAGGTGTTGCATTTTGACCCTTGGTTTTCTAATGATGCGTCGGGAACCAAAGGTGGGTTTCAAAGCCCTTTTTGGTGGATATGTGCATGTAAGGAAAATGTGGGAATAAATCTATGATGTGCATTCATTTTGAAGGACAAGTGTCCATCTCTTTGCTAGGTCACCTTTTGTTTCATGTCAGGTCCAAGCTGCAGCATTAAAAATATATATATGTTGTTTGAAAACATATAGAGTTTGGATTCTGAATCATCATTCGGGTGGTGGTGGGTCCTGAGGTTAGAGAAACAGTGATTTTGACCACAGGGTTAAATAGTGGAAAAGGGAATAATAATTCACCTGTAAGTATAATATGCAATGTTTTCAACATTAATAAAGCTAATGTAAGATATATTTTCAAACTGAACATATAGTTGAATAATGACATTATTAAAACGAAATAAAAAGTCAAACTCACTGAGTTTGTTGTTCTCAGCACTGACATGACAGCACTGCTTCCTTCAGTTTGTTTGTCTTTTTTTGCTCAGACATGCGAACATGTTTCATACATGTTTTTTAAGATGAAACCATCCCTGTTGAAACGTGCCACTACACAGCAATGGTGGAGTTTCATTGCAGACTTTGCTTGAGTCTAAAATAGGGTTAGGGATGGTACATTATACCACTGACACATTTGCCAACAATGACTGAAGCTTACTTTCTCATATGTCCTCTGAAAATCTTAATGAATATATGATGATAATAACTGAACAACACTAAAAATGTTTTATCCTAAAAGAGTCCAACAGAAGGATCAGTAACTCACAATCTCAGCCTCAGGGCCTCCAAAGTCCAGGAACATCATGCGGACCCCATCGTCTGAGGACATTCTTAGACGCTCGAAGGGCTGCTGGAGCAGAACGCTTTTCCTTACACCCATCTCCTCTGTGAAGAGTGTGAAGCCATCATCGATGTGCACACCCAGGGTGCACTCCTTCCCGTTCCAACTGCAAGCTGATTGGACAAAAAACAAAACAGGACTTACATGAAAGCAGAACAAAGACTGTATGGAATCAATAACAGTGATCTGCTCAAAAATAAAAACTTTATTTTTCTCCTGCTCCAGTGTTGTGAGAGATTTACTGCCTCAATCCAATCTTTGTTTGATAAGATATATAAAGACATCGTTTAAATAATTCTCTTTCTTCTAAGAGATTTTTCCCAAATCTTGGTTAAATAGGACACCCATTCTTATTCTGGTACTAAAATTAGAGCATTTCAAGTTTGGGGCTGAAAGTTTTGCACTACCAAATGCAACCATCAGAGGGCACTGTATCAATATCATATCACTACATTACACTGTAGGTGAAGCAGTGCCTGTATTGCCAAGGATGAGGAGGTTTTCAGGGGAAACTTGAGGACAGAAATGTGAAATCTGGATCACAGAGGTAAGAAAAGAAGACTTGTGAGAGCAGACATGAGCTTATTATGCACTTCACACACAGATCTTGAAAGAACTATCAAGCTCTTCCTGAAAATCTCCAACAAAAGAAGTATTTTTTCTTAAATTAAATCAGTCTAAGAAACAAAAAATAAATCCTAATCCTGCTTTATTAAATGGAGTCTTTTATACATTAAAGGGTTTGTGTGTGTCTGTGGAACATTATCTGCATCTTGTGCCAAAGCATTTTTTGTGGTAATAAAAAGATTAGAGGTGTATTTACAGAAACAAATGTGGATTAGCAACTAAAACAATGTGCATTTTTCCACCAATTTGAGCAGATTAGAATAGGCTAATACAGCCATAAACACTGATGATCAGGGTGAAGCTGGCTGCAAACATTTGTATGTTATCTATTTTTTGTTTTTATATATTAAACTTTTTTCCTGCACTTTGCTTTATGCTAAAACTTTTTGGGGTATATAACAAACTTTCAATAAGGCTTAGGGTTACTCAAAAGCTGATAGTGACTAGTTACACTTGTGGCTACATTCCTTTTGCAATTCTCCTTAACATCACCTGAAATGCACTGTCACTTTATTGTACCTTTTTTATGCTTTTTCTTTTTTTTTTTTTTAAGTTGACATTTAGCTGGTTGATCTCTGAGTTACTTGTTGAAAATCAAGCCTCAGCTGCTTGGCCAGTGTCGACATCATGCCCTAAAGCATCACCCAGACTGTAAAGGTCTTTAGCTACTAAAGTGAGCTATAACTTTGTGCTAGCATGTTGTCTTTGGAGGTGCTTGGAATGATTGGATGCCAGGTTTAAAGCAGTGGAGTTGTTTCTGGCCTGGCCAGAGTTTACACTTCACTTTCACATTCTTGTCCTTTTTTGTGCAACAAATTCAAAGCAGTGTGCTGATCTCCAAGCCTCCAAAAGATCTTTCTTTGAAAAGCCCTACTACTCTTGAGTCAGCATCAAGTACAGTCAGAGGAGTCTTACATGAACACACATAAAAAGATACATTTGGTTTGTTTATCTATCCTGTCTATCTGGTGAAAGTCACAAGATTATTGTTTTTAGAGTAACAGTAGTGTGATTACTGAAGTTAGCAAATGTCATGTGTTACATGTCTGAAATAGAGACTGCTTTGCTGCCTTTGACCAAAACACTTGATCACTTTTTAAATTTTATATTTTTAACTGTAACACTGCACTGTACTTTTTCTTTAATCGCTACAACTTCATGACCTGGTGTTTCTCTCATTCCTGCATATTGATACTGAGGCAGTTATCCACCATGCTGAAATTCTATTAGAAATTGAGTTTTGGATCAGTTACCTGTTGTCATTAGTTGGGCCGAGTGTTAACTTTAATGCGGGGTCAGACATTTGTTGCCTTGGGATAAAATTGAGGCTCTGTTCAAAAAAAAAATTAGAGTGTATAATCATATCTCACCTGAGTCCTGAGCCACTGAATGACACTGGATCAGGTAGAAGGAGACGAGAGAGCCTCCATGGGCATCACGCTGTTACCTTTGTTTTTAAATGCTTTCCCTTTGTCATCATGTTTTTGATGTCTTGTGTGAAGCAGTTTGAATTGCCTTACTGTAGAAATGTGGTATACAAATAAACTTGTCTTGCAACATATTACACCTAACACTGAACGTCTCGTATAATTAAAAGGGCTTTATTATCTTTATTTCCTCAACGACTCAGGATCAGTAAAACTGTAGATCTTGGAAATGTTTTGGGAAGATGGTGGTGCAGTGGTACCTCCAGAAGTGGGTATACTCCTAATTTATGACCCACATTTTTAGCAACACATCCAGTAAAGGAAAAACAACCAGTGTTATGGACAGCTCTTGCATATTAGGCACACTTCAAAATAGTCCTTTTTTACTTGCATGTTGATGCTTAACTTCTGCTCCTTGACTTCAAGTAGAAAGGATTGATATGAAATTATGATGAGGGAAGTGAGCTGATAAAAAGTAGAGCTGCTAGCTCTGTTCATGCCACTTTATATTCCAGAGAAATGCAAAGTAAGAGAGGGCCAACTCTGGCTCTGATTGGCTTACCATGATATTCTTACCCAACAAGAACTAGCCAATTAGAGGCAGAGTAAGGTGGGTCACACCTTCATCATCATCATCCTCTTAGGAAAAAAAAGAAGCCTTCTACTGAATGATGTCATTGCATGGGCCCCTAAGAGGACCATGCAATGACGGGGAGCTCGACAAGGCTGCATAAAAATCATATATAACATTGTGTAATGCTTCCAGTGCATGGCAAACTTTTGAGAGGACTTTTAGGAAAATGTGTGGCTGACAATTACTTTACAGCAGACTTCCAGAAAACTAGACAGGAAAAGACAATATGACGATAAGTATGAAAAAGAGAGCTGCACTCCATCCTTCTGCCATATCCTACTTAGGGATGGAGAACGAAACCTGGGTACATCCTGTGTTTTATAAAAAAAAAAGATACAATGTATTGTCCAGGGATGCACTTGTCATTACTTCTTTTAGTGTTATATTTCCACAATGCCAACATGTTTGACCACCAAAACAGATAAGAGTTTTTCCAACAGGTCACAACTTCTGCCAGATAATAAATCTCTCTTCTAAATCAGCAGTTAGGCATGGTAAATGCAAGCCTTAAATTGTTAGGACACAACAGATAGACATCTGCAACTGACATCTGTTCATGCCAACAATTCCTGCAGATAGTTTTTCTGTATATACTGATATTTGTGTCGATGTGTATGGTGGTGGTGGTGGTGGTGGGGGGGGGGGGTGGGTAATTTGCATCTGTCAAAGGGGGGCAAAGCAAAAAGTTTGAAGACATTCTGGCAGAAGATCATTCATTTTCCTACGTCTACTCTCACAGACTATTCATCATTAATCTCAGAAAGGAAACCCATGTTAAAACCTTTAAAACAAATCATATTGAACTTCTGTTTAGGGTTAAGGTGAAGGTTGGGTTGACTGTTACGATACCAAAAGTTAAAAGTCAATAACGCTACCTGCAAAACTGGATTACTAAACATTCAATAAAGCCGAGTAAAAGTATAACTGGCACAAAAGCTCTTCCTCCATGAAAACATTCCAATGCAGCCAGCGTAGCTTACGTAGCTCTGTTAGCTGCATAAGGTAGATAACAGACTTACATAGCTAACTGAACTAAAGCTAAGCTCACAAAACAGGTAAGCTACATAAGCTACGTATCTACTTTATCTGTGTAGCTGTTAGCTTAGGCCACATTTGCTGAAGCTCATGATGCTAACAATAACTTAGCTATAAGTAAGGGAGCTATATGGCTGTCGTAGCTCAAGCCAAGCTCACAAAGTAGCTATTTAAGCTACACAAATAAATAAGCTATGCAGCTATGTTAGCTTTAGCTACATTTGCTAAAGCTCATGTTGCCAAAGCTAAGTTAGCTACACTGGTTTATGTAGTGATGTGTATTAAGTAGAGTATTAAGCAGTCATTTGAAACCAACATCTGAAATCTTATAAGTTTCAGTCCTATTAAACCAAGCAGCGAAGGGTAAGAAAGAAAGAAACCTTATAATAAGAACTAAAAATCAGGGTTCCATAAGCACATGACACTACTGCGACCTCTGGGAATGTATGAATGTTATAGTAGATGACTCCTGCAAAGAAAATGTTTGCATACTCCAAGACAGAGCAAATAATTCACTTTTCTTGTATTAGTCACTCTAAAATGCATGCCAATCAATGCCAGAGTGACAGCAGTGTTGTGTTTGGAGTTGTGATGGAGGGACTCTGCTTTTATCACATTTAGATGATTGATTGAACCCTAAAAAAAACATTTTTTTTTATTTCTCTCTCTTTTTTAAGGGGTACCATGATCCTCCTAGATTATAGAGAGATTTCAAAGGTATTTCATTATACGTATACTTCTTCGTTCCATCTTAAGCACAAATATGCCCCGCATATTTTACTTTTTGTGAATTTATCAAGGCAACGTTCAGTACAATGAGATGATTCATTTTTAAAGGGTGACCTCAGTGGGAGGAAAACCTTGAGCCTTGGTAGTTTCATTCTCTGCTCAGTCAGGCAAGGATGAGCAACACTTGAAGAAAAGTCAAATATTCTTTCTAGCATATTTCCATGGTGTTTTCTGAAAGTTCAGAATTTTTTAGACTCATGGGTGCAGAAACTGTGCATTGGGGCTGTAAAATGAGCTGGGTCTAAAACAAATCAGTGCATCTGTACCCGTGGTGACCTCCTTGATGAGCTCAGCAGCATTATGGCAGCCCTCCACCAGCAGATGAGTCCAGGTGGACAGCTCCTTGGCAGAATCCACCCTAAACACATGAGTCTCCACACCTTGCTTGGTGCCAGATCTCAGTCCGAATGAGAGGTCGGAGTCCAGGAGAGGAGAACTTTTCCCTGGGCCGGAGTGGACCAGTCTGAAAGGAGATAATAAATGCATATTAGATATAAAGAAGGAAACTTAAAATCACAGGATGTGTCAGATAAGTAAACAGAGGGTGTGTGCATGTTGGTGTTTTAGAGAGGAGAACAGTGGGATGTAGACAGAAAAGAGGGAGGAAAAGTACATGACTCATAGATTCTGGTTGCACTAATGTTTTCCAAATTATGTGCCAAAATGTCCAGTCCTCCAGTTATGGAAAGAGTGAGTGTGTGTGCTTTGACAGAGCCAAAACATGCACATGGGAGAGTCTGTTAACTCAAATCTGGGCTGTTCATGGTAGAGGAGGGAAGCTTATTAAATTCCAAATATATGAGTTATATTATGAGATTTTGTTCTTATAGGAAGAGAGAAGAAAAAAACAGAAGTGTTCTCATATTAAGTGCTGTATATGATGTTTGTGTGTATACATATTGCATTCGTGTGCATTAACCTGGTAGCAATAAGCGGGTGACTCTTGGCAGGGCTGCTGAGGCTCTCTTTGCTTTCAGGCAGTGTCTGATACAGGAGCAGGTCTTTGTCAGTCAACACAGCCAGCACTGGTCTTTCTGGACCCTGGGTGACCTGCACACAAGCACATTTGAATCAGCATTGAAGAGATCATATAAAGTCATTTATAAAATACAAATTGATCACCACCAACATTATTCTGACTGTAATACTCACAGACATGGAAAGGTTAAAGTTGACTGGTATCAAGTTGATGTGCTATATCATAAACACTTCATTGCACATTCAGGAGGAGTTTTACACTGACTAAGGCTCACACTTTATTTTGAAGGTTGCATTTCTGTTAGCACGTCTAATGCTTTGCTCTGAGTCAATTTTTACAAGTGTGGGCAAAGCAGTGAATTTTATCTATGTGATGATTTTATCCTGAACCACCATAACCACTATAAAGCCCAGAGGATCCATGGGCTCTGCAATCCATCAGTGCCACTGTTATGCTCTGTCTAATGGTAGGTGGCCTTGCCTAGCGGGTTCATCTCAGAAGCAGAGCGCTGCGCAACTCAAAAAGTTCAAAAGTTCAAACAGGAATAAAGAGAACAACATCAAACCACATGTTACTTTGTCCTTCCAGGGCTGATTTTAGGGATGTGTGCACTTTGCCAGCAATACAACTAAACACCCTGTCCCTTGGTGATTGGCATCAGAGTAACATGTAGATTTATCCGATTCTTGAACTCCACTCCAAGCATATCTTAAGAACTGCGTGGTTTAGCACTTTTTAGATCAAGAAGATGGAGATAAAGTTGTACATAGGCTCTGTCAGGATATACTCATATAAAACAGAGGCACAGAGTGACCACATTTGACACAAGATTGTGGATGTCAATATGCAAAAAGGATCCAAGGCTTGCAGTGTTAGCACTGCTTACAGCACTGCTAATGTTCACTACATTCTGCAAACCAACTTCCCATTGTTTTTCTGCTTCCAGTGAGATCCTGTCTTAAACAATCTTGACTGTTTTGTAAGCTTTAGACTAGTCAACTAGACACAATTGTGATCTGGGTTTAACCAGAACTGAAATACTTAACCAGGAACATAACTACACTCCAAGACCGAAATGCTGAAAGTTATTGAAAAACAAGTCACATAAACCAAAAAATTCTAAACAAAAATTTCAAAAATTTTTACAGTGTAGTTGATGTACTGTTAATTTGCTTCCTGTTTTGAGCAATGTTGATATAGTGATGTACGAAATAATCTGCAGTCCGTAAATGCACTTTTATTTTGAAACTGACCCAGTGCTCTGTTCATTCCTGTCTTAACTTCTTTGGATCAATCTGCTCTGTTCAGCTCGATGAATGTTTGAAGTGACTCCGTCAAAATAAGAATGGAAGTTTATCTGAAGCTGAGCAGAGCAGAGTGGCCCCTCAAACAGGGTCGTGACATGTGTGGTACCCCTTTACCACACTACTTCCTCTTTGTGTCAGGAACTATTCTGGTAAGGTGTTCACCCATGCCTCTCTTAACTATTCAAAAGGAAATTTAAATACCAGGGAGGTTTCTTGAGTATAACTGTGTTGTAGGGTGAGTTGTGCATTGGTGCAAGTTGGACATATTCTCAGTATCAACAAATGAGTGGTAAAAGACACACTGGTGAGAAGACAAGAGTTTGAAGCTTCATTATATGCATAAAGATTGCACAGGATGTGTAATATTTAAGTCATTATGCCAACTTGCCAGAAATTTCTTAATATGTGAGGTATAAGTCTGTCCAAGCAAGGGGTGATACATTTGGCCATTGACAGCTCACCCTAGAAACTTAAGAACATTTTAGGGTGTCATGTGTAAGAGTGAAAACATCCTTCATACAAGCATGCAGTGTTGACCGACCTAAAGTGTTATTTTGTGAAATATTGGGATTATTTTTTCTGTGGTCCTGACATTCTCCATGGGAAGGCCTTGACAGCATAAGTGTGAGACGAGCCCAATGTTTTGTCTGTCCTACTACAGTTCTTGTTGCAGCAGTTTTTGGAAAAAGTAGCTGAAAATTCAGCCTGAAAGAATTTTTACCTCCGGAACAACACACGCATTAACTTATTTCTGTGCTTTCTGTATTTCAGGACAATAAAATGAACAGTAAAAAGAACATAACAACATGGCTTTAACTAAGACATAACAGAGCAGAAAAAGGTCTAACAGTATGGACTGTATTTGTCTGTATCGTCTTGTACCTGCTCTGTAATCCAGCCCAAATGTTTGACCTCAATGCCCGGCTGCATGCTCTTCAACTCCTCCTTCACTCGTGGTAAAAGGTTGGCAGCACCCATCTGGATGGCATTGTACCAGGACTGGGCCATGGCTGGGTCTTTTGCCCGCAGGAACACAGAGTTCTTTCTGTTGGATGAAATCACCTCGAAATACCTGGCAGAGGAGATGAGAGGGAGAGAAGAAAAGAGAGGCAGTTAGAGAAATGAAAGACAAATGGCAAAGTGAGAAAAGCTTGAGGGTGGAGAGGAAGTTTCAGATATTACAAAGGGAATGACTGAGCAAGATGGTCTAAGAAGTCCCTTTTACATTATTCTCTGTAAGCCTTTTTGTCATTTCAGGTTCAGCTCTTTAAGTTTTTTCCTGATTCAGATATCTATGAACTGAACATCAACGAGAGTATAAAGCTGTACAGTTTGAAAATAAAGTACCTGTTTTCTGTATCTGGGGGGCACTGTTTTCGTGACACTTGGCACATCTTTAGCTGGATGCTGCGGGGCTCCTTCATATCCGCGGGCGAGAGCTCAGTGCCCCTCTGGGGTGTGGATGGGGGAGACTCCCAGGGGAGGGTGGCGCCTGGGGACCCTGAGCTTTTAAAGAAGGCTGACATCTCCTTGATGTATTTCACTGAAGCAGAACGAGAAAGCATGAGAGAGAAAAAGAGAAAATTAGATAAAGGGGGCAGGCAGAAGAAGCAAACGAGGCAGTGGAGGAGGAGAAAAGGAATTTTGGATATGAGGACGGAGCCTTCAGGTTCACAGAGGAGCTGAAGAACTGTAGCAGTGCTTAAGAAGAGCTTTAAAGAGAATCTGCAAAAAACTCTCTGTCACCAAAGATTTCTCTGCAATCATACAGAGCTTTTTCATGCGAGAAAAACTTTCCCAACAGAAGCAGCTTTTTTTAAAAAAATAAACCCTGATAGAAAATTCACTTTAACATGTAATACAAAAAAATCTTTTTTTGTGGTTCCTTTATACACTGAACATGAATGAGCAATGGTTGACCAAATACTACTTTTGCTTTATGTCGTTTCACCATTTAAACCCAAGTAAACTGGTTTATCAGTTGTGTAGATGTTCCCTCTTGCATTTCTAAAATATACACTTGTTTTCTGTTTACTATTGCTCTATCTGACAATTTCTCTCTAAGGAAAAATTAATAGGTAAATTGATTGTATTTGGGTCAGTGCTGTGCATACATAGGTCAAAAGTGATGCTTGTGTTGCTATGACAGTATGAGTCATGCAGTGAATGGCATCAGTGGTATTGAATGTTTTCTACTCTGCATGATTGGTAATAAAAACAGCATTATTGGACCTGACAAGAACAGAGATTTAGAACCACATAACTGTTATGTGGGTATTTCAGAGAATATTTTTTGATGGAAAGCACATAACTGGTTCCACTGTAGCGTTTCAGTCATTGTTAGGTATACTTTGTGACTGTTATATTTGTATACAGTAAAACTATGAGAGGCACAGAACACTTCCTTGGTGCTTCTTGACACTGATTTCCAAGGTGGGCTTTGACATGTGATGGCTGCTTATGCACACACACAATCACAGTTGCACAGCATGGATGTGATTAAAAATCAACATGACTGTTGGTCATGAAAAGGTACTAATATAACTATCCTGTACTGTCCTACATTTTAGGCCCCCTTCTGTTTGGGTGACTCTTTGCCCCAAGTGGAGTTCAAGTATCTCAGCATCTAGTCCACAAGTGTGGGTAAAATGGACCCATGAGATTGTCAGGTGGATTTGTGCAGCATCGCCAGTATTGTAGACACTGTGCCAGACTGTTGTGGTGAAGAGGGAGCTGAGACAGAAGGCAAAGCTTTCAGTTTACCTGTCAGTCTTATTTATAGCCCACACCTATGGTCATGAGCTTTGGATAATGACCAAAAATGAGGTTGTGGGTTCAAGTGATCAAAATGAGATTCCTCAGGAGGGTGTCTGGGTTCAGCCTTGGAAGTAAGGTGAGCAGCTCAGACATCTGAAGGGGAGCTTGAAGTAGCCGCTACTCTTTTGCCTCGAAAGGAGTCAGTTCAAGTGGTTCGTGCATCTGATTAGGATGCCTCCTGGCTGCCTCCCTGTGGTACACGCGCCCAACTGGGAGGAGGCTATGGGGTAGACCCTGGACTTGCTGCAGAAATTATATGTCATATTACATATATATATATATATATATATATATATATATATATATAGCAATGTCTTCTAATCCTCCAGGAAGAGTTGGAAGGGATGTCTGGGCTGACTTGCAAGTAAGGGGACAGTTGGCTGTGGAAATGCAAGCAAGATCAGGGTTTACCATTCCAAACACACTGGACCACTTGGTGGAAATGCACCTTTAGAGAGCCGTATCTGGCATAAACAACTCCAAATAAGCTGCAAAGTGAGTAAAGTTACTGTCATGGTCTCTGAATATTTCTCCATTGTGCCTCCACTCTGTGAAACTATTTGTCTTGGAAACTGTGTGTGAGTCATATCATGACATGATGACGTACACCTGCTCAGGCCTGGATCACTTTGAATTGACAAGAGTGCAGACCAGCAGGGGACTGGGGAAGAAGCTTAAGCACAGTATTTGGACTCCCTTACTCAAAGATTGTTCACAAAATCTTCTTGTTAAATCTGCCTGTTAGAGCAGCAATATGAGGGAATTTAGTTTATGGCGATGTGGCGCCCAAACAAGGTTTCTGAGAGCAACAGCACTGATGTAAACAAACACAGTGCTGGTTTCTCTCCACCTCATGGACAATGTGCTTTGCTTGACAAGCAGCAAAGGGATGGTGAAGCCAGCAAAGATGTGAGAAGTCGAGGAACTATGAATGACAAGGTAAAGTACTATTACTGGTTTGGCACAAATATGTCTCCGTAATATCTACGGCTCATTATATGCAAACTGGTTGCATGTGGAATAATACTGGGCAATTATTATAACAATTTAATTTTAGCTTCCCATGATCATGAAAACAAAATAATCTGAAGTAAATGTGCCACATGCTGCGATGTGCTCATTTTGTTATGTGTGGTGAATTGAGTGCATGCACCCTCCCTTTAAAGCAATGGTTCTTCCCAACCTTTTGTCCGTAGGTGCCCCCTACTCATGTCCAGGAAAAGCTTAGGAAAAAAATAAACAAATTTTAATTTTTTTTATTGACAAGATCATAAAATAATAGGCTTCAAACTTAACAGGTTATTGCCATAAGACCTATCTGTTAACTATTTATTAAAACACTCTGAAAATAAATGAATAAAGACGATCTGTCAATTTTTGAGCAAAAAAAGATAATTTTTCAAGTATATAAAGTCATAAATTTACAAGAAAAAACAACAGAAATTTTAAACAGCAAAAAAAATTGTGTGACTTGCTAGATTATTTGCAAATTTAACCCACAGCAAAAATGGCAGTCAAAACTGAAAATCTGAGGCAAAAAATCCTTCATTAAAGAGGAAAGAGGAATCAGGGTAGCACTCACCCTCTTTTTACAGAATTTTTTACTTTGACAGTCATAAATGTATGTAAACATACACTTTTGAGATTTTAAATTTGAAAATTGCTTATTCCATGGAGTAAATTCTTACCATATGAAGCAGTTTTCCTTCCAAAAGTACTGCAGTTGAGAGCCTAATGTATGGAAATACTTGAGAATTTAGCCCAGAATAATCATTATTGTTACTATAAGAACTCAGAGGAGATATTTCTGTAAACTAGAGCTTTCCAATCACATTTTTCAGCTTGTAGAATTACAACTATGATTTTATAAAACTGAATTTTTTTAGTTTATAATGTCTCAATTTTAGGGATACATGATATTATCGATCTGATATTGGTATTGGCAGATATTAGCTAAAAAAGGCAAATATCAGTTTTATCAAAATTTCTGCTGTTTTTAACATCCAATATTTCGGCCGTAAATATCAGCATATATCGACTATGAAATTTAGTCATACTAGTAAATTAACAGAGTTTAATGCTGAACCAACAGACCTATGTAAGTTGAGATTTTTTTCTTTATTCATCCTCATTCTTAAAAATAAAAGTGTGTGTAAAAAGTTTGTTTCTTTTGTTATTCTGAAACCTTATTCAAATATTGGTATCGATATTGGTACTGGCTAAAATGAATCTGTAAACATCGGCCTATCAGATATCGGCAAAAATCCAATATTAAGCATCCCTACGAAATTTATGACTTTTTAAATTCTAAAAATCTAGGTTGGTTTTCTGTGACTATCCAGCTTTATTCTTAAAAAAATAGTTTTTTTCCCCCAAAATGATGGACCCTTTATATTTCTATCCTTTAGGGTGTCACAAATTGTCAAACATTTTGTCTCTGGCGTCCCCCAGGGCTGCCTGGACCCTAGGTTGGGAACCAATGATTTAGAGCACAGCAAGTATACAGCATTATGCCTGAGTGCACTAAATGCTAATATTTTTGGTGACCAGTGAATTTAATATTTCAGTTTAGACATCATGAGCAAAAACATGAGCCTAGCTCAATCTGAAGCCACTAAATGAGTGTTTCTGTGGGCATCTGTGGTTGAAAACCAGCGTTTATCTAAGCTGACCCTCTGCATGTCTCTTGCTGGTGAATGCGTCCCTGGTAAGGATGTAAGTCAGGATACACTTCCGGAAAACATTTCAAAGTAAAAGCATGATCAGTTCTTTTGATGATAAAACAACTCACATTTCCAAACAATGTTTTTATCCAAAAGTTGTTTCTGCAGATATTTCATTCTTGAAGTCAATTTGCAAAATTGTACAGACCTTTCTTCTGGTTCATGATAAACTGTCTTCAGTTATAAATCACAAAAGCCATTTGCACACGCTATTTTAATTATTTAAATCATCAGGTTAGGGGTGTTATTTATTCATGTAAGATCTCACTCTCTACCTCTCTTACTCTTGCAATACAGTCAGTTTTTTCATGTTTTTAAATCTCACATTTCTAAATGACAGCTGTAGGCAAAATGTACAACAAAAATAGTAGAATGAATAAAACTGAAATAAAACTGTTTTTGAAGTTTCCTGTACGGTCAGTCCTTACACAATTCATAAAAACAAGAAATTTTAACACTAGGTGTTACAAAGCTGTTGCTGCCTGTCAAGGCAACACAATGTTTTGTCAATCAAAATAATCTAAAGTGGAGTATGTGTTTAAGTGTTACTAAGATGTCTCGCTACTTTGGAGAGCGTTATTTATTACATAATAGCTGTGATAGGTTTGTAAGGTTCCAGTAACCTGTTGCACCAGCTAAGTATAAGTTCTGGCTTAAGTTATGGTGTAAAGTCCACACTAAACACTACACTGAAACTAGTTAAGTTCTGACTTAAGTTGTGTCATTGTTCAGTTGCACCACAGAGTCGTAAGGCTAATCGTAACTACTACAGATTTACGCCCAAACTAACCAAAATATTGTTGCAGATATGACGTTCTCTCTTACTTAAACTGATCACTGTAAAGTATTTTTTAACACAGTGCTACAGATGGTACCGGCTAAATATAACATAAGCTGCCATGAATCCTCAAACAGCATCCACTGTGAATAAAAACTATGATAAGGCATTTTGCATATGTGAGTACTGTGAAGCCTACAGCTTAAACCTTGAGCCAGTATAAAATAATAACACTGACATCAAGAGGTAAATTCTCTAATAACACGAGATAATCTAACAGTGGCTGGTGGAAATGATCTCCGCTCATGGAAAACAACAGTGTTACTGATCATGGAGAACGCAATGCTGACACCAAATTGCCAGTAAAATCCTCAACTCCTCGCCACCCTCCGGGTTGAACCGTCTCCTTTAGAGCTATCACTATGACAGACATATTCTCTGTTGTAAGTAAAAACTTACATTCAAACTAGGCTACGTTGGAACTTACGCACAGCTGGTGCAACCCATAGCAGATTTGTAAAGCTAACTTGAAGATTGACAAGTAGGGAGGCAATTCTTTGACATGTGATTGACTTATTCCTCGATTTGAATGCATACCTGAAATAAGTGTGAGTTAGATGACTTTCTACACCCACGAAAGCTGCCAAACATGATTCAAGGTTCAAGGGTTCAAGGTTCTTTATTAGTACCCAAAGGGTAAATTTGTTGTGCAGACATGAGACAAGGATGACACGCATAACGATGGAGTCTAAGGATATGTCACAAAGTGTTATGAATAATATCCGCAGACTGGAGTGTTGCTTTTTTTCCAGCTTTACGCTCTCTTCTGCTCTTAGCCTCAGTCACTTTATCATTCATGGACAGCTAATGGGCTTCTCTTTATCTGAAGGATACTGGTAATTTAAAGCTGTACCTCTGAAAGCAGGTGATCTGAGCTGTGGGATGATGCCATTCTGCCTGTTGAAATAACAGTACTGTTACATGGACTTTGAAGCTACTATCATGAAGTATTGAAAGCTACACGTTATTGCTCAAAGCTCAAAACATCACTTTTGTTCAAAGAGCTAGTTCCCATGACTCTCTTTACTAGAAAATTGGGACCATCTTTTTACCATAAGGTTTTCAAAAAATTCTACTCTTTGTTTTGTTTCCCAGCAACTATAATAATGTCACCCTGAATAAAAATTGTAACTGCGGCACAGTTTAAATTTTTTATTAGATGGTGAGATTAGAGGCAGGAGACAGGGAAAGAGAGAAAAAGAGAAATTGGAACCAAATCTTCCTGGCTGGTGATTGTCCTGACTCCCAGAGCTATAGTTTGCCAGATAATAAAGCGTTTTAGTGGATCTGATCTAGCGTTATCAAATTAATTTGTGCAAACACTTTGGCACATTTCCCGATTCCATTCTGCCTACAACCTCTTTCAAATGCACTGCTTTTAAACTCAAATACACCTACGTACACATCTGCACAAACACTCACACACAGTAACACACATGGCCTCAGCTCCAGTCCAGCAGGCTGTGGTCTGACTTTGGCAGAGGTAGCCACTGCTGGAGTAAAAATAGCCCAGAGGACATGGCAAGGCATGAGGCAGAAGGCTGAAGGCAGAGCTCTGGTTTCACTGAGGGATGTGTGAAGTGCTCTTCTTGCACAGTACAAGAGGCGTGTAGCCAGAGGGCGAGCTGAAGAGTCACAGACGACATGACAACAGGAGCGAGAGCGGGGGCTTCCTCCAGACCCAAAATAGAGCTCCGTGGTAGCCAGTCCGGCAGGCAGGCAGCCATACGGTTATTCTGTTAAAACATCAAATACATCACGCCCAGGACTGTGAAGTGGCTTCTTCCCTTTTATGGGTTTATTTATCTTTAAACAACTCACTAAATCAGAATAGTGTAGTCCCCTCTTGGATCAGGTGGTGGCACAGTGACTCAGTGATTAAAGAAGAGGGTCATGAGAAGGGTATGTCATCTTTGAGGAGGAACTCAGAGCCCTCTAACACACCTCCTCATCACTGTAAAACTGTGAGGCATTCCATTCATAACATTGCTTGTTTCCTGGTTTAGGGTGTTTTCACACTTATACAAAACTCCTAAAAATGTCCCATTATGTTCAGGCTGAGCAGCACTTGTAAATGCAAATGGAAGAGCCGTGTGAAGTCAGGAGAGTAGTTTGAACAAAACAGGTAAGTTAAAGGGTGGAGGCAATGATGGTGACACGACAAGACAGACAAGGGAGAAGTACAATTGTTGTTAACATCTTTTCTGAATGCAAAAATGATGTTAACTACTCATTTATTCATATATATTTAGGGATTAGCCAGCTAAACAGTTAAAGTTGGATTCCTCAGCACCAGAATTACTAGTCTGTTAAACTCATCCAGGGCTTCCGCTACATGTAATTGATCATGGCCCAAAATAAAAGCCGCGATGCCTTCAGCATTATGATCTTTTTCTTCAGATGTTAAAAATGTAAATTATATTGTATGACTGGATCCATAAAAACATATAGTCTATATCTGCGCACATTTACGTACCATAATATGTGAAACTGTAATCATGAAATGTGACATTGCTCTGCAAGCAACTTAATTTTGAAAAACGAAGACTGGTGTCTCAACTTCCTGTCTGTCGTCGGACGGCTGATAAACTTTACTTTCGCTGAGTTTAGCATCTCCCTGATTATAATCTGATGATTAGCGGTAAACTTAAGTAGATATATTCATCATCAACCGTGTCTCATGATGGAGGTGAGACGCTAGCGAGCGAAAAATAGCTCGTTGTCGTAAAAACTCCGGTGGAACTTAAGTTCCGTTTTTGTTACGATACGAGACTGGATAAAAACTATAGCGATGGGCAGTCAGGCGTTCATCTAATCCAAGATATTTGCCCAGCTTTGTGTTTTAAATGTCCGCTAAAAAAGAGAGGAAGGAAAAGCATGAGCAGCAGTCAGAGGGCGAGAGGAGTGGTTGTGTGTGTGTGTGTGTGTGTGTGTGTGTGTGTGTGACAGAGAGGAGAGATAGTTTGCATGTCCGTCCATGAGTGCGGGTCGGTCTGACAACAAGCATTAACGAAATAACGTTAGCTTGCTGAATACCTCAGTGATTAATGTTTGTAAGTTATCATAATATTAATAACTGTAAGAGGCTGAGGCTGTCCTGTGGCTCCCCTGGGATGAAATAAATGCAAGAGGACGTAATAAAAACAGAATCCCACTATAGGAGTCTTTCAATTCAAATCATATCCCCAGGCTGTTGTCATTAGTATGATCTTAAAGTGTTTATGTGCTTATGTATGTTAGTAAGAAGGAAGGCAAAGTCTTTATTTATAAAAACATTGAGTTTTAATAATGTTACTTTTCTGGGGTTTGGGGGGGGCAAAGCCTTCCCCACAGTTTCAAAAGATCCTAGAGGAAACCCTGTCATCATTAACATTTTTTATCTGTTAAAGCCCACAGTCCTGGCCAAATGCTCCAGCTAAACCAGTGGTTCCCAACCTGGGATTTGGGAACCCCTAGGAGGGGGATCCAAAGATCTCAGGAGCAGGGGGTCCTGTTTGCTCTGACACTGTCATAATAATTTGTGCTTTTTTAAAAAGTTATAATTAGAGACATAATGTATGACAGTTTGTTGGAGCCACCCTAAACAAAAAAAACAAAGAGGGTCCATTTATTCTTTTAATAAACTTGAAATTTTTGAAAGTATAAGGCTTGATATTTAAAAGAAACAAACCCAGAATTTTAAGTTAATTTTTAAATTCTAACATTATAAACAAAAAAAATGTAAGAAAAAAAAATCATAAATTAATGCAATTATAAAGTTGTAAATTTACGAGAAACTAACTTCTAGATAGTGTTAATTTCATTGACTAAAACTATAACTAAAAATGTTCATCAACAGTGATGTAATGAAGCCTCCTGCTATTAGTTGCCTTTGTAAATGTGTTTAATAGCTACTGCCCTGCTTTCGTAATGTTCTTTAACCCAGTGGTTCTCAACTGGTCCGGCCTCAGGACCCACCAGTCTGTCTTACCACAGATCACGACCCAAGTTTCTGAAACATTTTCAAAAGCGCATGTTTAGTTAATTGAATATGTTGCAGTTAGGAGCATGATTGAATCAAAACACCTGAAATAAAAAAAGAAAAAGGCAACATTTTTTTTTACAAATTTTCAAAGAGAACTTGTAAAATTACTTCATTTTCATGTGAAAAGTAGCCATTTATTGCAAAAAGAGGAGATAAATTAGTTGAAATATTGATCAAACATAAATTTACCCAATTTCACAGTAAAACAGGGTAAAATAAAATGTATCAATGCATGTCCAACAAGAACTTCAGGACTTTTGCCACCATTTTTTTCAGACACCTAGTTGCGACGTACTGAAAACTGCTCTGCAAGCTACCCTTGGGTCCCAACCAACCAGTTTAGAACAACCGCTTTAACCCAATGCAAACAACAACAGACGATAGCATCACATTGGACCAGCACAGCTTAACATTAATTCAGTCTCAAAATGAGGATGAAGTTGTATGTAGGCTGGGTCAGGATAAACTTACATATAACTGAAGCACTAAGCAGCTGCATGATGATATTCAACACAAACATGAACATTAATCTGCAAAGAGGATCGAACACTGGCAGTTCTAGCACTGCTAATGTTAGTGGCATTCTGTGAACTAACTTCACACTGTTTACCAACTGTCACTTATCTTGAATATTGCTACATTTTGACTGTATTCCAAGTGTTTTCTTAATTTCATATTAGGTGAAATGTGAGGTTCATTATTAACTGTAACTGCCAAGTTTTATGCAGCACTGATAAAGGGCCCTATGATTTCTGGTCTCAGAATAGCAAATGGAATTGTCCAACAAAAACAGAATCTACTGTTAAACGCAGAAAATCACAGCAATTTACACAATTTGACAGGAATGGAGGAACATGTACCTGGATAGAACAGGCCATCTATAGCTGTTCTTACAGATGCAATGCTACTCATTTGGCTTTTAAATGAGAATTTCAGCATGACTACAATGTTTAAAATCCCTCAAATGCTCACAAATCCAGCATTTACAAAAAACTGTGACGTCTGCCTCATCCATAATTGGTTACAATGCTACTTTAAGAGATGTCATGTTTGAGAATGCCATAAAACTGTTTGCTTTAAAACTGCAAAGTGACTGTGTTGACTCAAAATGTTGCAGAAATGTTACGTAGTCTTGAGTAAGAACATTTAAAACAGCGGTTCAACAGTTTATGAAAATTAGTAACTCTGCCTCTCTTTCAACATGATGCAAACGTTTAAAAACCAGCAGAGCATTCAGGGATTACAGAGCATGTCTGAAGGCGACTTAAGTTGCTGCAGAAAAGGCCATGACCCAAATGCTGAAAACTACAAACACACAGCAGCTTGACTGAGTCAGCACAACGTTCACTGTCTGCCCCTCCTCTTCTTTTGAAGGCCCTTCTTCTTCCTTACTGATATTCTCCTGGTACTACCATCTGTTTCAGATCTCTCCCTCTCTCTCCATAGATCAGTTCCTTTTAAATTTGGTTATTAAGATAGACAGTCTCAAAGTCTGAAGGCTATAATCCTCTGGTCCCTCTGTAATATTTAAAATAATCATTGTGCAGAATAACTTTAGATCCCCACTTAGGATTGAGAGTGTATAAAGTGCCTGTACTCACTCTCTTAACTGGTTTCACAGCATCCTTTCATGTCTGGTCTACCAGAATGGTTTCCTGGGACAAACATTTACCACACAAACATACACAGTCTGAATTTAACACAAACAGCTGCTCAAAAACTCCCAAGAGCAAGCACACTACAAACACTAATGTGCATATGCATATTCAGCCTCAGCGTACTTAGAGATCAAGCCTCAGCACTTTTTTTAATGATTTAGTTCTGATTGATTTTTAGCCTTTTTACTTGCTTGTTAACAGAAAGTTCCTACGAGGTCATTATCAGCATTATTTCACAGTTACCCATACTTCATAGCTTCTATTTTTCCACATTATATTCTGATAGGGTTTACAAGTCGTATCCCATATCCTCCAATGTAGATGCATTTCTCAGAACCTCGGTAACCATATTCCAAAAAAGTTGGGATGTTATGTAAAATGTGGATAAAATCAGTGCAGTGAGGTGCAAATAATTTAGACCTATAATACATGCTTCATGTGATAGAAAAGCCCCATGAGAGAACTTCTGAACGGCTCAGTCCTCCACTTTGTAGATAACTATGTGTGCAAATAGTCAAACAGTTTATGAACAATGTTCCTTGGATTGCAATCTCAAAAATTTTCAGATTCCAGCATTTACAATCCAAAATATCACTGATAGATTTGGAGAATTAAGGGGGTGCTGTATTAACGCTGGGATATTCTGTGATGGATATTTCAACATGGGCTTAGGAACATTTCAGAAAACTATTCTTAATTCAAAATACAGTGCTTAACAAATTTATTAGACCTGT
Organism: Cheilinus undulatus; assembly: GCF_018320785.1. Lineage (NCBI taxonomy): Eukaryota > Metazoa > Chordata > Actinopteri > Labriformes > Labridae > Cheilinus > Cheilinus undulatus. The sequence goes on from NC_054867.1 coordinate 40,284,920, forward strand.
CATATTTGTCTCAGAGACCATCCAGCATCATGAAGTGCTTTAATGTGGACTCTTTCATTTTCAGTGAGCTCTCACATTTTACCATTTTGAACAGGAATGAGAAATTTCAAACTGATTTTTTTCAAACCTTTTTATACCTAAATTTGAGCCGGCTCACTGGGCTTCTCTGAGAAGTCAAAAATTAATCAAGCATGACATTCAACCACTAAAACTCATTTTTCGGTTCAGGAATGCAAGTAAATAACTATAATTTGACATATTAATCAAGAAATATTCATGTGCTTTACTATTTTTACAGTTTTTTTGTAAATCAGTACATTTGAAAAATCATGGATTACAATAATAATGATATTTTAGCATTAAAAATATCATTTGGGTTAAAGAGCTTCTACATATTGGTGTATTAACCATTGCAGAAACATAAAAAATGATTTTGGTTTTACTAATGCTGTTAATTTAGGGCAGCTGTGGCATAAGCCTTACTTTGGGTGGTGGTCTAATAAATTTGTTAAGCACTATATATGTCGTTGCATCTACAAACATAAGTTAAGACTACCATGCTAAATGAAAGTCTATATAAACCACATCCAGAACAGAAGAGCGACCAGCTTTTCTGGGCCTGAGCTCATCTGAGATGGATTGATCCCAAATGAAATTGTGTTGTGGTCTGACAAGCCCACATTTAAGATCATTCTTGGAACTAATGCCCAGATAAGTCCTCCAGGCGAGAGATAAAAAGGACAATCCAGTTTGTTATGAACGCAAAGTCCTGCATGGGTCCAATTTTGCAAACCCGCAGCCGCCTGCACCCTCAGACACAAGACCCATTACTAAATCGCCTCCTGTCAGTCCAAAATGCTGTAGCCAGAGTATTCACAAGGTCAAACAAATTCTCCCACATCACTCCTGTACTCAGATCCCTTCACTGGCTCCCCCTTACATTTAGAATCAAGTTCAAGATCCTGACACCTACTTACAGATCCCTGCATGGTCAAGCTCCAGATTATTTGTCAGAAGTTATCCACCCCTACCAGACATCCCGCCCCCTCAGATCAAACACACTAGAATCTCTCTGTCCCACACACTCACCTAAAGACTCGGGGAGATAGAGCTTTTCAAGCCATTGCCTCAAAAATGTGGAATGAGCTGCCCCTGTATTTGAGCTCTGCAAACTCTGTGAATGACTTTAAAAGTCAGTCAAAGACTCACCTGTTCAGACAGGCCTTTGGTTAATTAATTTCTCTTTCTGTCATGTAATATGACCTGTTTACTGTGTGTGTTTGTAATGATATTGCTCATATTTTCATACTATTGTTGTTAGGTGAAAAGTGCTATACAAACACATTTTACTTACTTACATCCTGCTACCTGTGATCGTCCCCATTTAATACCCAGGTTTGCCCAGACTCATGATTAACAGAGCCTGAACCAACTCTGACACAAGGCTACAATGAATACTAGATAGGCTGTGTGCTAAAATAAAATACAGAGTATATCAGTATTACTCATGCTAACTTTTTTTAGCCATGTCCATACTAGGGTATTTATATAATTATATTTTCTATCAATAGCTGAATATATTCGTAGGTCACCTGTGGGTACACAGGTACCTGACCTGGTGCAAACCTCTAACTCAAAGTTCAAAAGCCAGCATCTGTTATGGTGTGGGGATACAGTTTATGGGTGCCCATAACTTGCACATCTGTAAAGGCATCGATAATACTGAGAGGTTTAAATAGGTTTTAGGGCAACATCTGCTTCCCCTAAATTGTCATCTTCTTCAGAGACATCCCTGCTTACTTCAGCAAGACAATGCCAAGCCTCAGTCTGCACATTACAACAGCTTGGCTTCACAGTATAAGGGTCACCTATTGAAAATGTATAGCAACAAGAAGTGCAAAATAAGACAATGGAAACATCACACTGTGGAGCAACTTAACATGAACATCATGTAAGAATGGGGAAGAATTCTTCTTTAAATTCTTCAACAACTGAACTACTAGGGTCTTCACTTCGCTCTCAGAGGGTTGTTAGAAGAAACGATTATGTAACACAGTGGTAAACATGTTCCTGTGAAATATGGTCCTTTTTTAGTAGCATGATGGAGGCATCAAATCAAAAACGTGTTTTAAAAATTTGAATCTAGGTTGAAAAGTATTTGCAGACCACTATTCTGTCTCTACTCACAAATCACACAACCTAATGTTTTTTTGGAAGTGGGGCGTATATATATAACACAAGGCTTACATTTTCTGATTAGTTGGTGTGTGCGAGTAAAAAAAAACAGTGGTATTGAGGAAAACACATCATTGGTTGGGTCAATTTAATAACCCAAGAAGCCCCATCCTCCTCAGTAAAGTCATGTGTTGTCTGACCCATTCATTGCCCTTGAATTCTGCCCCAAGATGGCTCTATCAGTCTTGTATTGCAGCTGCTCTCCTGTCTTATTTTTCCAGGAATATATCCAGTCAGTTGAGAGCCTGACGCCTCTCTATAAGACAATGGGGGACAAAACAGTTACGGGAAAAATTCTAAACAAAGAGAAAGAACAGGTTGAACTGATTCAATGTCATCTTAAGTAAAACTTTAAGGTTAAAAATAGTCAAGTGTCCTCCTCTTCTTTTGTTGAAAACAGATTTCAACAAAGTAATGTCAATTGAAAGAAATCTGTAATATCAAATAAGTAACTGCATAAATATTCACCCCTTTTAAGTCCATATTTATTATTAAATGCACCTTGGTGAACCAGACACTGTTCTGACCATTTGAGGAGAACGAAGCTATAGCTACGGACGGGCTTAGTTGTACTGTGAGCCAACAGCAACTTCTGTGTTACTCAACGTTAGCTTGATGGTGTTTAGCGACAGTTAAATTACAACTGGACCACATTTCTTTACATAATAAAAAGCAAGAAACAGCATTGAAAGATGTTTCTGCCCTTCTGCTGGCTTGCTTTGGCATAAGTTTACAAGAGTTACTTTGTAGAGATCTATTTCCAATTTGACATTAAAGCATTTTTTGTAATTTTTTTTTGTCAAAAATCCAAACCACATTAACCATATACTGTTGATAAAAAAGCCAAGATGGCTTAGGAGTGCTGCTTTCACGAATTTGTAAATATCAAACACAGGTGCCCTTAGGTCTCAAGGAAAAGTTCATGACACCCAAAAGATACCACAGTGTACCTTAGTTTTTTTCTGGTAATGACTTTTTTTACTCTGCATAATACAAACCTGACCTCCCCCCTGTTTTTGGCACCACATTAACCATATTTGATTTATGAAGTCAATGAAAGGGTAATACATCCAAGCGGGTGAATACTTTTTATAAGCACTAAAAAAACCTCCTTAAACTAAACCTGAGCCTCATTTTGAGTAGAAGCCTGTGAGCCTTTATCACTGTGATCTGTTACCTATCTGGTGGACAGAATCACCTCTTCAACCTGAGGTTGAAACACAAAATGTTCTTTAACTTGGCAGTGTTTATTATGCCCTTGGGAAGTTCGTTTTATGTATGAGATAATGTACACTTACTCCCACCTCACCTGACCCTAATGCATCTAAATGTGCTTTAAAAGATGACTTTTCCTCCAGAGAGCTTCATTTGTTTACTTGCCTCATTTACACTTATGCAGAATCAGCTAAATATACCAAAGAGAAGAGTGCATTTGTAGACTAACTAAACATATTAGGGATGTGTAGACTGGGAGCATGTATCAAGTGGTGAGCAACCAATCTGCAGCAGCACCAGCTTTGAAGTATATCTGTCAACTTGCATACGTAATGTTTCATGGAAATGAGCTTCTGTCCATTTGTTCCCGTGCCAAAGCATTGATGTTTGTACCACAGGGCAGCCAACTGCTTCCTTGATGCTGGACTGAGGCCATTCAAAATTGATGTGGTCAACTTTAATATGGCAGGCGAGGTCACACACTGGGAATGGAAATGGGAATGAGAGCATTATTCTTTCAAGTGGAAACCATCATTGATGTCTCTCTAACCATGCAACTGTATTAAACAGGAAAGAGTTGGAGTTGCCGCTCATTTATGACAACATAAATGACAATTTTGTTCAAACTTTTTCAGAGAGAAAAGGTGAGCTGAGCTGTAGGTGGTAATATCTTGAGTTCTATTCTTAGTTGTCATTACTCTTTATTATGTAAGGCTGAGTTTAAGTCTGTGTTTTCATGCTGCACAGATGAATAAGCTGCAGGAAAACACCAATCATAGCAGGTATAAGGAGATATTTACTTTCTTAAGAGGCTTTGCTATTCTCCAAAAAACCAATGTGGAAATGATCGCATTGGTGTTTCCCAGATTAGAAATGTCAGGCATTAGCTGTGACCCCACAAAACAAATCGGATGAGATTGCTTTCCAAAAGAGAGGAGTGGAGAGGAGAGGGGGATATGGGAATCGAAGAAGAGGAGGAACGTGGAGACAGGGCGAACAAGTAGAGAGGAAGAAAAAAGAATAGGAACAAGTGAGATGGATACAGCCAGAGCCAACACACAGCTAAGCTCAGCCAGAAATGTTGCCATGAATACCAGTGGCGGCACATTCAATACAGAGCTAAAATTAGCTGAGATGGCACTGTTATTACTTTAGCTTATCTGGCAGCCAGTGAAACTACTTTTGTACTCGGTGTGTGTGTATGTGAGGAGTTTCATTGCCTCTTCTGCTGAATCTGCCGCTAAGCTTTTTTCCACTGAAGTCTTTACATTGAACCTCACAAATCCTGACCAGACATTTTCTGCCCATTCAGTTCTGACACGATTCACTTAACCGCCATTTGAAAAGCCATTTCTCCGCCAGTTCCTTAGACGGATCAATTTACCTAAACAAAAGTTGAAATTTTCTAACCATGTCTGGCCAATGCACTCTGTTGTGTTGACTGCAGAATATGCATTACAAACAGGCTGATTTTGGCCATCTTCTTGGAAAAAAAAGGGCCATTGGCTCGTCTCCAGCTAAATGCCAGCCCCTCCTCCCTTGCCACTGGTTACCGTGGGAGCAGCAGGAATGCCACTGGCCATTCAGCGACCTCAGAAGCATGCTGCTGGCTCTGTAAACCATGACAGAAGAAGAATGTCCCTATGTTACACCACCCACAAGGAAAGATGTCCCGGGCCAAAACAACATCATAAATAACTATGTAGTTCTATAGAGCACTTGCTGTTTTTCTTCATTACACTGGGGTTAATCGGGGTAAAAGAGGGGAAAAGGCCATTACATTGGCTATTTAATATATCTGCCATTTATAAATTACATGGTAGGAAATTGGGTTTTAATGCTTTGAGGAGGATAAGCTGTGGCTCAGATTTTAAAGTTCTAATATGTGCATGCAAACAGGCAGATGTGCAAAGTTGAGATCAATAAAAAAAAATCTGATGAGGTCCACTTCAAATATAAAATGTTCTGCTCATGTCTCACATATTTACCAAACTAACTCTGCCTCAACCTGATTTCTTTTCCTGGCCATATGAAGAGCAGTTCATCTGAAAGATATGGAGCAACATTTAGAGATGTGATCCCACAATAAATAGAAGTACAGTATTTACTCTAATTGCTCTCAGCCATCCTGATATTGTTTTTCAGATGTTTAATGCTGAATGGTATGAATTTAATTTGTTGTTTGGTACTGAGCTGCTGGCGCAGAGATTATCAAAATTTAAGTTTAAAATATTCAGCAAACAAAGTCTGAATGTGAAGCCGGGAGCTAATGATGAGTGAGCTGAGTCTTTTAAAGAAAATATCAATACAACAAATCTCCAGAAATGTTGGTAGTTATCAGGAACAGAAATCACAAGTTATTTATGTTAGGATAAGATAGGATAGAATAGGACAGGACAGAACAGGACATGATAGGACAGGACAGGGCAGGACAGGACAGGACAGGATAGGACAGGATAGGATAGGACATGACAGGACAGGATAGGATAGGATACAGAGGCTCAAGACGAAGGGCATCCCACAGGAACTACACAATAGGTACAATAAATGAATGAAAGTTTTTCTAAGATGTCATTGGGGCAAACAGGACTCTTGAATGCACTTCAGTGTTTGGTAAATATCTGCTGACAAATATACTTTGTGCTACTTTGCAGAACTAATATGCTTGACCTACAAGCAACAGTAGTGACTTACATGATTGGTGTCAGAAAAAAAAAAACAACATAACTGGAATCCCAGTTTACACTTTAAGCCAGATTCATGCTTCTGTATCAAAGCAATGCTATAACCTATGCTGAAAAGTAACCTAACGCACAACCTACATCTTTGGTCCGCATAGCCCTGAACCCTACATAGAGGCTGCACCTTGCACCTCCTCCAAAATATAGCTACATGGTGAAAGGGTTCAGACAGCTAGCCTTGTGATTGGTCTGCTGGTTAGCACCTGTGACTGCCTGTCAACGAATCCTGTCTACAGGTATACTAGCTATACTCCAGTCAGTGTGAGATAAATGGCAGCAAACAGCGATACAAGTCAAATCTAATTGCTGATACCTAAAAAATATTAGGGATACACAATATTGGATTTTTGCTGATATGCTGATATTTACAAAATATTTTTTGCTGATACCAAAATTGATATGATATTTAAGTGAAATTAATACAAAAAACTTAAGTCTTTAAAGTTTAAGGATGCTAAAGAAAGTATAAGATTGAACAAATTAACACATTTGGTCCTTAAAACACACTTTAAATTTAAGGAATGATGATGATGAGGGCTTCATGGCGGCGCTGACCCCTGCACTTCAGTTTTTCTGTGTGGAGATCAGATGTTCTCCTCCTGCATGTGTGGATTCTCTGTTGGTACTCTGGCTTCCTTCCACCTCCAAAGACTTGCACGTTAGGTTAATTGGTGACTCTACAATTTGACCTAGGTGTGAATGTGAGCGTGACTGGTTGGTTGTCTCTACATGTCAGCCCTGTGACCGACTGGCGCCCAGTCCAGCTGGGATAGGCTCCAACCCCCCCAGGACTCCCCAAAAGATAAGCAGAAGATGGATGGAATGATGTTAAATAAAAAAAAAGACTTCAGCTGATGAAAATCTGTTGGTCCAGCCTTAAACTCCACCAACTTATTTGTTTGTACAGCCAATTTTTACAGCTGATAAAGGCAGAATTCACTGCCAAAATATCAGTTGTAAATATAGTCTAAAATGTTCTTATTTAGTCCTACTAATGTTACATATTTTCAGTTTATATCTACTGATGCTGATAAACTGATAACATCATGTATAAAAATACTACCTTAGCTGGTTTAGCAACCATGCCCTCCAACTTCTCCAATGCTGCCTCTCTTTTATTCTTTGCAACGGTTGCAGTATAATGAATTAAAGCTTAATATTTCTCAGCTCCAACTCCATCAGTTTCAGGGACTGGCATAAAAAATCACTCTGCCATTGGAGCAGAGTATTGTAGGTTAGCTTTATTCTACTGCATGAGCACAGCCAGGCTAACCTAACTGACCACAGAGTCCTACCTTCTTTTGTGTCAGAGCGGCTGTGTTTACAGAAGCAATGCTAAATCTGTTAGCCTGTTAATAGTGATTTCCACTTGTTAGCAACAAGAAAACTCAAATGTAGGTCCCTAGCTATGTATTATAATTTTTTTTACTTTAATGTTACTTATCTTAGAATGCACACTCCTCATATTAAGTGATGCATTCAAACAAACGTTGATGTTCCAAATCAGATGAGTTGTTATCAGCATTATAATCAAGAATGTAGACCCAGTAAAGTGTTTGTGTTCCACTCTGACTTATCAAACCTCCATGTGGTGTTTGGGTCTGTTTTAGAGCATGTATGAACATGTACAAATAAAACAGGGAACAATCACAGCTCCTTTCAGCCTTCTATATGAGCTCATGTGCCAGTTTATGCATCTCCAGTGTCTTGCTGATTAATGTAAGTCTCTTTCTGGCACCGTCAGTCAGCTGAAGAAGATTTCCCCTGCTCTGAATGAATTAGATAAGTTCATCGTTGCTATAGCCCATCTCATTAAAATCATGGGTAAATGCCAACCTCAGGGGGTGTAAGGTATGGTGTGAGAGAGCGAGAGAGAGAGCGAGAGAGAGCACACCCAATCAGGATTTTTAAACTAATTCACATACTGCCAACGTGCAGATTTGATTACTTTGCATAGTGTGTCAGGAGAGTTAATTATCCTAATTCAACAAAGTGTAAGTGAAGGAAACTTGAACAGGATCTGGCAGAGGACAAGAGCGGAGTGAGGGGAGGTGTAGCTGCAGACACTTCCTCTTTACTTTCCAGCTATTTTTTCTTATTTTGTCCAGTGAGATTCATTTACTGTCTCAGACACCATTTTCCATTTATAGGTTCATGTATATCTGTGTGTCGATGTGAGCCAGAATGATCACTTGCTGTGCGTTTTATGAAACTTGTTTCCAGTTTGCTTCTTTTCAGAATGAAAAATTCAAAGTGATTGTAAACATCCGCTTCTAAATTTGAAGTAGTGATAAGCCTAACATGACCTTAAACTTGGAAAAGTTGCATAGTCTTCTCAAGAAGAAAGCATTAAATATAGATAGGATCGTGGGTGTATGGTGTAAATCTCAGTAGAAATGTTGAATATTCAGCTATAAAATAGGAAAATTCTAACAAATTTCACTTCCCTGGTACATCAGCAGTTTTAAAAAGCTGAAGAAGTCATTCATTAATTTTTAACACATGTTAGTGTTCACATTTATCTGCTCATTTTTCCCTCCATAATGGCTTCATAAACTGTCTCCCATCACTATTATCCCCCCACCCACCTCCTCCATCCCCATCATGCTCATCCCGCACAATACAGTGAGATGGTTCAGTGGAGTCTGAGCCTGTAATGAACTGAGAGAGTGCCCAAGAGACCGGCCCACCAATTTATCAGGGGCCCCGGATCAGGGCAGAGGGGTTCAGAGGGGGCCTGTTAAGCAAACTTGACGCCACAGAGGGACAGAGGGTCTAAGGGAGGGCTGTGATTTAATAAAGCGATGTTATTTTGAGGGTTAATCCATTGCCTCGCTGACTCAAAGAAAAATGTCCTCATGGGCCAGCAGCTCCAGGGGAAGAGGAACAGAGCTCTGAGTCCACATGGTTAGAGGTGTCAAAGCAGGGATACTCACAGAGGTTCAGGACAGAAACAGCTGCAGTGCCAATGATGCTGACAACAAGGGATGGTGTGGATATTTTTAGAAAATATATATTTTTGATACACTATGTATGACATGCTTTTTTCAGTATGGATGTTGAAATTTAGTGTCAATCTCTCAGACAAAAAAAAATAAAAAACTTATATTTGGCCTTACAGTCCATTAGTTCTTCTTCGCTTGTAATGGAGATACGACTCTCAGCTACTCTGTCTCTGCAAACAGCATCCCTGAGTGAGTGGGGTCGTCTCTCTCTCCCAAACAGTGGCAGGTGAAAAAAAACATGAGTTTTGATAATTACAAACAAGCTACACCTCAGGGACAAGTCCTTGGTCTGAAGGCTGTAAACAAAGATCTGAGAACAACAAACCTTGACAAAGTTTGACCACACTCTCTATTTAGAGGTCATTACTTTTGTCATCTTTCCACTGAGTGCATCAGACTTTAGTTAAACTAACAGTATGTAAAATCCCACCACCATGGGGCTCTCAACCAAAACAATAACATAGTCTGATGAGTATAGACCAGCGCTCCCAAGCTCCACCCATTTCTGTTGGTCACTTCTTGATTTGAATTAAGGACTCCATTCAATTCAAACTAACAGAAAACAGATTTTAATTATCGTTCAGAACTTTCTTGTAGTGAGAAAGAAATGCACCGCCTTCACGCTGAAATTTTTCCCAGAATGCATGTGTGCTGGAAGTGATGCTACAGTGCATGTGCATCCTGTGACTGCTGTGAGTGCAATTCTCCTTCATCATGAGAAACCCAAGAGAAAACAAAACATCTGCCTTCTGCTAAGTAAATACCCCCATGAGGAGCCGTTTTTACTGAACAGAGTCCTAAATTCAAAACAAGTAGTGTTGAGAAGGAGGCCATGGAGGTGGTCTTGATACAGAATTGGAGCACAATACTGACGGCAATTGTCAGTAATAGCACACCAACTTTGCGTCCTGGGAAAACGAACAGGTTTACTATTTGAATAGGCCTCGGCGATATGGCCTAAAAAGCATATCAAGGTATTTTTCTTGCCTTAGATCATAATGGTATTGTATCACGATATTACAAAATTTAAAAAGATAATGCTTTTCAATCAAAATTCAAGTGTTATTAACCCCCTTCTCCCCTTAAAACAAGCCTTTGATGGCATACTCAATTTATGTCTAAGCATAGGAACACAGAAAAAAATGTTATGTTTTTAAGTCTCTCTAGGTTTACTTTTAACTGCACTCCAAGTTTCACATTTCATCTCTATCCTGATGAGGTGTGTTAAGCTGCTAGTGACTTGAACATGTTTCCTGGCGAAGGCATTCACAATAAAAGCGTTTCAGAAAAATAACAGCCACAGACTTTTATTGTGAAGAGCTTTATGGAAGTAGATGGTTTAGCATTGAGTTAGCTAAGCTTTGGCTGCCGTACTAGAGAGTCTTTGAAGTTAGTTCTGACCTAATTTAACATTGCAGCCTGGATCTTTGACTCACTGTGGACTAAGAAAATAAAGTCAAAAGTTAAAATAGACCTTTAAACGGTTGTTTAAGCCGTTGTAAGATGAAGAGCTGCAGCGCTGGGCTCTCGACAAACTGAGACCAGCAAAAGCAGCACTTAGCTTGTGTTAAAGCCCCAGGCAGGCTGACAGAGACGGCACACTGACTTTATTGTGGTAAAGGCAGCAGACTTTGGAAGGAAAGAACACATGTTGTTGCCTGCTAACCATGCTTAGTTTCAACGGCAAGAGCAGGTGACATTCGGTTTTGTTACCTGGCTACACGTAATACTAGAGCTAAACGTGCTATTGACTGGACTCAGCCTGAGCTGTCCGTCATAACTCAATCTCTCCACCAGCTGTGGGAGCGGATGCCTCTTGCGTGCATCACAGCACAACGTAGGCATTTAAACCAGTTATGATGGTGTTGCAGAAATCCATTTGGTGGCAAAAATTTACCAGTGATGGTATTAATACCGGTTTACCACCAACCTCTGTTCTGGAATACAATATGGTGTTTCTCATGTAGATGACACTTGTGTGTGCCACCCAGGTATATTTACAGGCACCCCAGAATATTTGCTTACAGTTTTTTTTTCTTTTTTTCAGTTTGCATATAACCACCATCTGCATGCACAAGATAGACACATTTGCAGTACTCTCCCATAAATGCACCACTTGAAGTGTGATGACACTTGTTTGAAATTATGTTAAAAGTATTTGAACTCGTTCTGTAGCTCTTTGCAACTACCTACCTCCTTCCAAGATTGATGGTTGTGATACACTACCCCACCAACAATTAGCCTCCAAGCATACAGCTCACCTGCTATGATAAAGAAATACTGAGTGAAACATCTCAAAAGGGGAGTAATGTTATTTGAGCATTATATAACATATTGTTGATGAATTCTGTCAAAAGAGCGGAAAGACAAAGAATGAGGCAGGGCAGAATGGCCATGCCTATCACCCAATTATTGAGCCAGTCTGTGGGAAATGTAACACCAGTTGGCCCACGTCTATATAGAACTCCTTCAATTAGGCTTTTCAGTGACTGTGTCAGCATATAGGGCACAACTCAAATTATTTTGGTGATATAAAGAAGGAATAAGCCACCATAAACTGCAATAGCACTCCTTCAATGGACACAGATTGTATCCCAAAGTTAGCCTTATTTTTAGGTACACCAAGTGAGCTGTATGCTGTAGTTTTGGCAATAAATCTGAAGTGGTAAACAAAAGAGCAAAAGAGCTTTTTTTGTCAGCTCCTTCACACTGCAAAATTTACAGATGGCACAGTATTATATATCAAAGGCAAACTTTTATTAAAATGTGCTCTTATTGCCAGTTAAATTACACTCCACAGAGCTGAAGTTTACACTTAAGTACTCTGCAAAACAGCCCTTTATCTAGGTAATAATATATTTAAGAGAAAGTCTTTATCTCTGTACTCTAAAATAAGTCACTTGGGAACAGGTTTTTTAATCAAGAATATTAAGAGGAGAGGGGGAGACGTAGCTTTAGAAGATATTGTGAGGATGTGTCTGAGAGATTCAGTCAGGCTTCAAGGGGACGATTTTATTTTTCAAAGTAATAATTACACTGTCACAGGAGCGCAGGGCAGAAAGTTTTAATTAGATGATAAAGTACTACATGCATGTTATTCGTAGAAAAGTAGATTTGTGTAGGAAGATAGGACGTCACTCAGCCGGCTTAAAACAGCTAAAATAGCACCATACATTTAATAAGTTCCACATACTGTAGATTCATTTCTTAGCCAGGGTATTTTATGAATTTTAAAAAGCCAGAAAACCTGCTTTAGTAATTTGATAATGTACTAGCCGTATTTGTGTTATTTGTGCAAAGGCTGATAAGTAAAAACCCATGTTTGATTTTACATGGTCCAAATTAGAATATTGTTGCCATTACAGTGACAGGCAGATCAAACTAAGAAAAGGTGGCAAAATACAAAAGCATGTCCAATCCAGTGCTGTGATTTTTCAACATGTCCTTTTATCTCTTAACAGATAACAATCTCACATTGTCTAATAGATACTGTCGTTCTAGGACGGACAAACCATTTAGACTGAAAAACCAAGGGCATTTTTTTCTATTTTTTTAAACATCTTGCATTAGGTTGCAGTGAAAGTCAGCAAAGCAAAGAATGTGACAAAGACAGTGGACTGAGCCCCCATGGCAGAGGACACACAAGTGACTGTACCAATCCAGCATGACAAGCTATCCAAGCGATGTTAGGGGACAGAATGAAATGTACTAATCCTGTAGGTCCGACCCAGAAGAGAGAGAGAGAAAAACACAGCATTCTCGTGCTGCAGAAAACAGATTCTGACACAAATGTTCTTTGTAGTTGTGCAAGTTTATTGGGTGTCACATTGTGCGTGGCGGGTCTAATAAAACTTTGTCTGCTGTTTCAAACTTTTAGCAACAATATGAGTGTTGGATGATGCAGTGATAGCTCTGTGACTCACAGCTACAATAAAACATCAAAAAGTTTGTGAGAGTAGAGACAAATCAACATATCATTATGCTCTGAACACTGCATATAAGAAGTTGTCAGAATCCTCTGGTTTTTAAAGTCAAACTGATGCAAAAGTGCATCATACTGGTGTTCTTTCCTACTACGGGTGCAAAATGAAGCAGAGGGGTATGAGAGATGGACAGAAAAATGACCCCACATGTTTATAGAAAATCTGCCTACTAAAGAAAGCTGATCCTTTGACATGGTTTCCTGTGACTCAAGGGTTGTTACCAGACAACACTGTCACAGTTTTGTGGATAAAATTCAACCCAATTCAACAGCGCTCGACACGTTTGTACAGTTAAAATGAGGTTTTTATTATTTCTTAGTAAAACTTACTTTCATCCATGTGTATTCTCAGAGCATTCTCACAAACAAGAATTATAAACTACAATATGATTCATGTTGAACCATATAAAAGTCATCTTTTGAATAACTACACCGTTATGATGTTCACTGTGGTCAGTACAGATCCTCAGCTGATGAAATGTGTTTAATAGAAATATTTGGAGCTGTAACAGTACATTATGAAAGCCACAAGAAGAGCTGGGCTTTTACAGCAGCTACCACAAGCATTCAGTTAGTGATGAGTATAAGCCAAACCCCAGTCCATTCTCCTCTTACCTTACAGGAAAATTAAGGCCAGAAATTTAATCAAATAACAACGGATTATATTTCATAGCTGTACATAAAATCCTGCAATGCCTACAATGTGATTTACATGGCTGTTTTTTTATGAGAAAGACCCAAAGATTGCCAAGTCCATCGATATTCATTACAGATTAAATAAAGTAGCCTTTGTAGTTTAGCGTGATTTCTAATTGGTTGAACACTAATATTAGTTCTATGAATGCTTTGAGAAGTGAAAGTATCTAACACTTAGTTTGTAAAACATACTATCAAAGTTTAGAGCTGTACTGTGTGAACTGTTCACATTGAGAGTGCATCAGAGGTTTAAATGGTGTTTAAATGAAACTTGACTAATAATACAGCCGGGGTACACTGATCTTGATTGAAACGAACCCAGAAATTTTGCAAACAGATTTATCAACCACAGCGTGATCTTCATTCAGATTACCTAAAGTATAAAGAAGTAAATAAGACATTGAAATATAGAGGAACAACTGATCTAAAACTATGTAATCAACACAACTTTGATGGTAATTCACTTTCATATCCATCACCGAAAAATGGGCTGATGTGTGCCTTCAGGCTATAATCAGATACACATAAATGTCAGGTAACTTGATTAATGAGCACATATCAATGTCAGCTGACCACTGTGTCTTAAGAAAACAGTACAGATCTCTGTGGAGCCCAAATACGTCTAATTTAAGTGTAATTTAAGTCTCTGTTTTTCGACTCTTTTCACCTGTTCTCCAATGAACTACAGTTAATACCATCACCCAGCAGCGCAGTCTTGTTGCATCAGCAGATACCTGAATAGTGACATCAGATGAGCTCAGGTTGATGACTGGTGGTCAGAGCAGCCAGTTTGCACTTTGTTTCTCTAACATTTTCATCCATGCAAAGATGTCACGCTCCCAGTGCATCAGTTGAATTAATGACATTAAAGACATTAAGCTGTTTCAGTCTGTTCACAGCCAACGCATCAAATCAATGCTGGGATGCTTGGCAGCCATGATGGGTCCACATACCCATGGTAAACAATGAGTACATCTCTGGCCTAACTCACACCAATGCATTTGCAACAATTTTGTTGTAAAACAATTAAGACAATGTCTCTATTCAGCCCTCTATTGGTGAATAACATAAAAAACTATGTTTGCATGCTTATAAGACACAAAATTTTGCCAACCTTGAAGGGGACAGTGTGTTTTAGGAGTGCATAAAAAGGACAAAGAAAAGGACTCCTGGAAGCGCTTCAAACCACAGAGCCTTGCAGCTGCCACCAACCAGATGAATAGATTACCAAAAAGGCAGCAACACCACCTCAAATCTCTGACAGGGCTGAGACAGTTTAACCCAAAGACACCAGCCGAGAATTTAAAACTGGAAACTGTAAATTAAGAAAATCTCACTTGCCTCCCCGGCTACCTGTCTGACATGGTCCAAAAGAGACATGGGTCACCCTCTGGTAGGACAGGGATTGTGTTTTTGTGACTCAATGTGCAGTATGAGTCTACTTAGAGTGTGAAAAATCACATTTGGCTTCAAAAACACAACTTGATCTTGTACAAAAAGAATTTAACACAAAGAATAAATGGTGCAGACAGTCTTACCAGCAGCATACTGTGTCCCAATGAGGCCTTTCAAACTTACTCCCAAAACTCATTATATTCCATAAATCACTCACTTAACCAGACTTGAATCAGTGCACAAAGATAGGGCTAGGGTATATCTCTCTGCTGGCCTTGCTTTAAAAGACTTAATGGTATGTATCTTCTTGTGAGGGGCTATATTCAAGCATGTCCTTGAAGGGCTAGATCATAGATAGTAAATAGTTTTTAGCCATTAAAGCAAAATGTAACTTAAACTGCTAATCTGCAGTCTTTGGTCTTCTGAGCGACTGCTTTTTTCCATCCTTACAGTTACAGCCGGGATGATATTAATGTATTAATGTGAGCATGATTAACAGAAGCACCTTGCTGCATTTGCAGATCAACTTACAAGTTGAATGCCCGCATGCATGTGAGCAATACAAATGCCATCACTGAAGGGTTTTATGCAGGAAGGAGGAAAGCTGTTTGCATGTGTGTGAGGGAAGGAAAAGAGAGAGAGAGAGGGGGAGAGAGATTAGGTTCGGGGTTAGCTCTTGTTGAGAACGCTGACAAAGCATCCTTCAGTGAACACTCATCACCGACCCAAATGAACCTCTTCAAACCTAATCTCACCTCAGGCACTCCTGAAACACATTCCTGCTTGTGCATATTGAATTTTCACATTCTGACAGTTTTAAAGCAGAATTAATGTTTTCACTTCCAGAGGGATGCTGCAGTCACATTCATACTAAAGACGGTGAAAAGTGCAGTCATGGAGTCCTCATGGACTTATCGATTTCAAAAGAGATAATGGAACTTAGTGTCGACATCTAGCATGCATGAAAGGCATGATCTAAAGAGAGTCAGGGGACTGAAATCAATGAGTAATCAACATGAACATAGCAACCAATCATGTACAGGTACATCGCCTTGTAAGAAATGCCAGCCTTCATGTGTCAACAAATCAGGAAAGTGGAATGTAAAAAGGTGTGGAGCTGAAACTAACAATTATTCCACCTTTGATTAGTTTGTCTATTCTACCAGGTTGTTTGTTTCCTTTTTCAAATGTGACACAAAGTAGAAAACCCTTTGAGCAAGAAGTTGATCAATAGTTCATGCTTACACAATGGCCAACAGGCTAGCGTGGACAACATAAATCAGGAGACTCTCCTAGCAAAACACCCTCCACCCACCCCTAAAATAAGTTCCAGAAAGGGGGAAGACTGCCACTGTGGAGCTTCCACAACTAAGCCTACTTAATCCATGTGTGTGTGTTCACTGAGCCTGAGCGCAACTACCTTAATGAAAAGCACAGGACAGAAAGAGGCAGCAGTGTCCAGAAAATGTCTTGGCACTAGCTCTTCCTCTCCTATACTGTCCCCTCACTTTCTACTGCACAGCCACATATGTAGAGACAGGCACGGTAAATTATGTCCCCCCCTGGATTTCTAAGAAAATTCAGCTAGAATGTAGGCTGACATTAAGCTAATACCCTTAGCGAGAACAAAATGAACCTAACCACTTGAAACAAGACAGTCAAACTTTCTCAGCAGACCGGGAACTTACTTTTGAATAGTACAGTCTTTTTAGGTTCAACTTAGGTAAAGCTCAGCATCTTATGAAAAAATTTAAACAATTTCAATACATTTCTCTGATTTTTCATTTACCTGAGATCAGGGAATCAGAACTCTGTTATTATTGTGCTTACATTGCATTGACTGCTTGGGCTTTTCAACGGCCATATTAGGTGTCAATCACATTTTTCTTATTCTATTTTAAAGTATTTAAACAGTTTTACTCTGTTGAGGTACAATTTATTCTTAAAAACAGTCTGTTTTGGGGTTCATATGGCCTAGTGGTTAAGTTGTGCCCAATGTACGCAGGTGACCCAGATTCAAGTCAAGCCTGTGGCTCTTTTCCTGCATGTCATTCCCCACTCTCTCATCCTCTGTTTCCAGCTCTATCCACAGTTCTACATCTCTCTAATAAAGGCAAAAGTGCCCTGAAATATCTTTAAAATAAACAGACAAATATTATGTATTTAAGCCTTTTTGATGACTCACAAGAGAGCCCTAAATACCAAAAGCTGGATGCTCAGAATTGTTTGTTTGATGGGTTACAAGAAAGTGCATGAACCTAAGATCTTCACTCATTAAGCTGGAATTAAAAGTCAGTGTCTTGCGAACATTTTTGAGTAAAAATCAAACAAATCTAATCACAAGGAGTATGACTGGAGTTGAAACTCTCTTTTATCTCCTCTTCTCATGGTTGTAAAATAAGGGGAAAGTCCAAATTGTGAATTGTTGATCAAATTTGAATCTCCATTTTGTTCCCTCCTAGGATGGCAGGGTTAAGTCTTGCTAGGGCATAAACACATGGGGAAACACTTCACTTTAACAGTTTCATATGTGGATGAGCTAAATGTTTTTGTAATCCAAACAAACTCAGTAGATTCACTTTGAAATCAAGTGCATTTCATAAGAGAATACGCAAGGCAGGAGGTCCCACCACCATTTACTGTAAATGTAACTTTAAACTTTTCATAGACGTAATATGCAGAAAAAACATATATTTACTAAATACATCATGGATGGATGGTATTCTAATAAGAGCATTAGGTAAACTCCTTTTAGGTTTGTTGCTCTCAGCTCTGTGTTCACACTGATGGGATGGTGCTTCCTTCATTTTGTTAAGAGTCACTCAGAGGCTCAAATTTGTTTCATACATTTTTTTTTTTTTTTTTACTAAAGTACAATGTCCTGCACTGAAAAATGAAGCCAATCTGGTAGTGTAAAAACCTGTAGTTCATCACGTGTCCACTTGAGGCTGGCTATCATGTACACACCCATTCAAAAAGGCCATATTTATAGAAATAAATATGTTCACAGCTTGATACAAAAAACAAATGTCCTCAAAATAGCCACTGTCTATTGGTACACACTTAAGGGAGGGGGCGGGGGGGCTCTTCAAAACTCGTCTGTTTTATGAATACTGCGTGTGGCTGACCTTACTGATGGGCCTGAGAAATGTGGCTGTTTGTCATGAAGTAAGATGCACCTCTGCATCCCCTCTTTGTGTGGTGTTAGGCTTATAAAAAGTAACCTCCAATTTCCATGTACTCTGTCCGTGCCAGGATCCACTAGGGGAGCACACTGCAGAATATATCGCTCCCTTACTAATCAGTCTTTGCAACTGCACTGCCTGCACTCTGGTCTATCTCTGGCACGTCGCAGAAGCACCATTCTGCTCCAAATGCTAGAAGCTTGCCAGTACTTTTTTAAGTACCAGCCTCTGCCAAACCATGTCAGTCCAAGTAGAGCAGATTGATCAAAACAGACAGAAAAATGTGCAAAGTATCCAGTTAACTTAAAAATAAAACACAATGCCTGGACTAACGATCATAAATCATCACTGTATCAACACCACGTCTCATGCTGTGGCACAACCAACAGGTCATCGGGAGGTCAGTGGGTCACAGCTGCCATGGTCCCACTGATAAGGTGAAGTTATCTTTTGAGGTTTTAGTTTTACATGAAACCACAGATTCTTTGTAGAAGACATAGAACTTTTAACTTCATAATGTACTCACCCATGGCAGAGGCAAAAAAATCATGGAATCATACTAAAATAAATGGCAAATCAACCCTGGGAAGGCCAAATAATTTGCCGTTTACATGGGGTTATGATGTTACCCTGGTTCTCTGTGTGAAGCGTCTATCTTTCCATCTTAGTACATAACATGTTGTGGATTATATCCCATAAATGTTATAGTCAGAGAGATAGTCTCTAGATGATAGAGAAAATACTGTCCCTACATGAACTGGTATTCTTCTCTGTAATCCTGTGATATAAAGTCACAGGCTACTAAGGGCCGTGCAGTGTTGCACAGCACTTCAGACATACTTAAGTGTGTGAGGTCGCTCAGCTTTGGTTGGAGCAAAGCAATGTGCACCCATATCACGGTGCAGGTGCAGTATGTAGAAATTGGAGGTTAGGTTGACATAGCATTTCCTTTAAGTCCCCCTCAGTAACCAAATAGGTGACATCACTGAGACGGTGTCTATGTACACATACAGTATATAATCTTTCCATCCATCTATCCATTTTCTATACCGTTTATCCCGTTGGGGGTCGCGGGGGCGCTGGAGCCTATCCCAGCTGTCATTGAGAGAGGCGGGGTACACCCTGGACTTGTCGCCAGTCAATCACAGTATACCATCTTTCCCTGTCCTTTAACTAGTTCTCTCACCATGTGGTTAAAGTGTAATGGCCCCACCCAAACAGGAACATAGAAGTTCACCTGAAGAGAACAATCTAAAGATAACAACCTTTCCAGATCACAAAAAAGGTCCTTGTTTGTTGTATAATACTTCAAAGAATAGAGAAACAAATTTATTTTTTGTTATATCTGAATGGAGATCAGTCCTACAAATGTCAGCTCTGAATTCTGAGGTGGTTGGAGAGGAATCAGTGTGCATTGTTTTGGCTTGCTACGGTGGAGAGCCTATCTATGGGACATCTATTCTGCATGGTGGGTATTATGCCCTTAACTATCTTAAAAAGTTGCTGAGCAGCTAACAACAGAAAACAGTCAGCACTGGTCGTCTCCCAGTTGTGAGTGTGGGTGTATTAAACCTCCCTTTCCTATTCTTCTCCAACCTGTTACCAACCTGTTACCATAAATAAGAACTTGTGCACAGTCAATCCATCTGTTTGAGAGAAAAATAGTCTCCTCGCTATGTTCCCAGGTGGATGCCCTCTGGTCCTCTACCCCTGTGTTCGTGTCGCACCTCAAATCAAAACGGTGATGGAATAATCAATGTGTGTGAGAGAGGAACAGTAAACACCTGAGAGGGTCAGATAAATATAACAGACCAGATGAAACCATAAAACCACAGCTGCTTCCATTTCCTCCTGACGACATTTACAGCCCGACAGTGTGTGTTTGGGGACCAGAGTGTGTTGTGTTCATAGCTGCAAGTGTGTGTTTGTTTTAATAGAGAACAATCTGCTGCATCTGTGTGTGTAAATGTGAGGAGAGGAAGGAAGAGGATGGAGAACAGAGGTGCATAGGTCACCATGACATTTTCCAAGTCAGGCTCACCCTATTATCACAACTGAACGTGCTGTTAGAGTAGCGTTATACATTCATTTCATACGGGGTTTCCTTCAGAATAAAAGATTCATGTGTCAACTTTGTGAAAACATCATGCAACAGTTCCATGTAGCTCTATGGAGCCAAAAATAAAATAAAGAGGATTAAAAGGAGACTAGTTACATATATAAAGCAGCACAAGAAGAACTGGATGTGCACCAGCACAGAGCCCTGGTGAGCTTCTTTTCTAGTTTAATTTGGACTCGCTGGAGAAACATCCATCTTGCCTGCCAGCCAAGACGAGGTACGTTCCATTACTGTGTGAAGAAACCATGGAACAAGAGAGCACATGTGGAGGGGGGGTGATGGCTCAATGGTAAGGTTGTTCCCTGGGCAACCAAGGTCTGGCAGAAAGCACACACACACAGAGGAACATACTACACACATACGTACAATATATGAGGTGTAAAGCAGACTGGAAGGATAAATGGGCTACAAAGGACAGGTCAGGACTCTTGGGTAAGTGTGAATGTGGGGGGCCAGATAGATTGTATGGGCACGTGTTTATAGAGAGCAGGTGTGAGATTGTGTATGTGCATGTATCCTAGGAGTCAAAGTGCTGGTACACCAAGGTTCACAAACTGAAGATAGAATGAAACGCTCCAGCGATTGAGCTGGTGAGGCTTGATGTACAATCTAAAGTCTTTATTAGTGACTGTTGTGAGCTGTTGTCCAACTTTTGGACGACTTTATCAGTTTCAGTACATGGTAGCTCTTTGATCTTCTAGTTTGGATGCTAAAAACAGTCTTTCAATGATTTAATATTATTTGTGATTCTGTCCTGGATTTATGATGTTAAAAATGTTCTCATTATTTCAAAACTAGAGTAAATGATTAATGGGTGAAGGGCTTCTTTAGTGATATGACTAGAACTTACTCATTTAAACTAGATTCACCATCAGTTTGACCCTATCCCATTCTTACACATCACACGTCACTGATGCAGCAGTGGGAGCAATTTGGGATTCAGTGTCTATTTCAAAGACACTTTGACATGTAACTGCAGGGGGTGGGGATCTAACTGGGGATGCACACATGCATTGGTTTAACATCAGTAGCTGACATCAGCCTTTTATAAAACATTAATCTTTGTTTGTATAGCACCAGTTCATAACCGAAGTTATCTCCGGACACTTCACAAAGAGGGCAGGTCTACACCATACTCTCTGATGAGGTCTATTATGATAAAGACCAGTGCTAACCACAATGAGCAAAGCACTGGTAGTATTTAGCCCCGCTATAGTGGCAAGAAAAACCTTCCCCTAGAGCAGTAGTTCCCAACCATTTTCCTTGGAGTTCACCCTACTTGTATTGTAAAAACTGATGAGCCCTCCCAAGAACCAACAAGGAAAAAAGAAAGATCCATTGTTGTCAAAGATTAGCGTTAACTTATATTGTTTTCAGTGATAGAATCCAAATAAAACAGGCCCATACAAATTTGTCACTACCAAAAGACCTTCTCTGTATCATCCAGTAAGTGTGTTACATCGATTTTAGTTAATATATGCAAACCTAATTTTGACAATATCAGAGCAGACAAAGCCTTGTGATCCCCCACTGAAATCTTTGGTGCCCCTCTAGGGGGACCTGTACCCCAGATTGGAAGCACGTGCCTTAGGGGATAGGAATCTCAAGTAGAACCACTCATTCTGACGGCCATCTGCCAAAGTCCTGCTGGGGTTGAAAGGGGTAGGAGAGGAAAAAAAAAAAAAACGGAAGAGGAGAGGGACAGGTGAAATAACAAAACAACAAATGAAAGACAAACTTATGGCAGTCGTGGTCATAAAGGCTTGTAGGATATGGCTATAATGTCAATAATGATGGTTGCGATGTGTGAAGTTTGTGAAATGTGAGGTATGATATCAGTCTGAAATGTTTATCTGTTGTGTCTTATTAATTTTATGGCCGCATTTGGTATATCTAGCTGCCAAATCAAATAAGAAATTTTCAACAGTGCAGAGGAAGTGACCAATTGGACAAACTGTGATCTGGTTTCATGGTCAAACAGAGAGAATATGTTTGCAGAACTGGAGTCTTACTCCAAAAGAAAAGGGAGACATAAGCATTGGTATTGCCATTGGCCTCTGCATAATTATTGTGTTATTGTGTGTTATTGTGTTGCATCTGGCAGCTGACCCTAATGGGCTTGTTAAGGTAGAGGGTAAAATGAATTTGGCAAAATACAGGCAATCTTAGTCAGTCTGCAAGAGAACTATGGCTTGGGAGAAGATGCATTTTCTAGTAAGACAATGACCTAAGGCATATAGCAAAAGCTACCCAGAAATGGTTTAAAGACAACAAGGTGTATGTTCTTGTGTGTCCGGGTCAGACCAATAAAGAATTTGTGGCTGGACTTGAAAAGGGCTGTTCACGCCTGAACTTGACAGAGCTTGAGCAGTTTTACGAAGAAGAATGGAGGATAATTGCAGTGTGCAGATGTGCAAACCTGACTGAGACCTACCCACACAGACTCAGTGCTGTTACTGCAACCAAAGACGCATCTTCTAAATACTGACTTATGGGGGAACCTTAGTCGCTTATTTTACTTAACTGACATTACTTCGTAGAAATCTGTTTTACTTTAACATTAAAGAGTTGTTTTGTAATTTTTTTGTCTGATTCTGTACCTTTTATAACCTTGTATAAAAAATCAGCATGAGCAGTTTAAACTGAAGACCTGAGATAGATCTCAGCATTAATACCTTAAATGTAATGCTGCAAACATCGAAACTGTATAGGTCAGAGAGAGCAGCAACGTGTTTAACACTAGCTATTAAAATACAGTATCTACTTGACTTCCAGGAGTCTAAAAGAAAAAAAAAGCCACAAGCGTAGAATGCCAATCAGGCTTGTAATATAACTCCTTTAACATTGTGTAAGCACTTATCTGGCAAACTCAAGTACTACTGCTCACATATTCCAGATATTTTAATATGATGGAGGCAGTTTCTCCTTGATCTTAGTCAAGGCTGTCTCTGAGTTTCACTGAGCGATACAAACTGCCTTGAGCACAGTCGTGGTGGCTTGTTTGTTGCTGCTGTGCACATGTGAGAAAGACCGACCTTTAACACTGTGGTGGTGCCAAGGAGGAGGCTGTTTCTCACTGTGTTTCAGGGTATCTTGAAAAAATGCCAACACAGAAATAAAAACCTTGCTTGAACTACATGTCATATGTATTCACAAGTATTTTTATGATGCAAAAAAATAGCCTGGAATAAATCTTGATTTAAAACGGCTGCAGGGAAGCTGATAGCCCTGAAGTGTTGACCGATTCTTATTTCCTCTTTTCCTAAAAATACTCCAAAGCTTTCCACTGTAGATATGCATCCTCAGTCTCTGGGTCAGACAATCTCCTGGTCAGACAGGAGTCAGACAGGCTGACACACCAACATGAGCAAAGGAAATCTCAGGACATCAAAACACACACATACATTCACTCAAGCCCTCTCCCTTCAGTGAGCCTCCAGGCCTCTTTCGTCTCTTCTCTCCTCTCTCGGGTCCTCAGGGGAGAAGGGAAACCCATGAAATGATTCCTGACACGACGGATCACAGAGCAGCGCCGGTTGAGCCGTCTGATATCAACACTTTTCTGCCTGACTGTGGACAAGTAAGGCAGGGGGATTTGCAATGATTTCCCCTGGCTGAAGCTTCGAGCTGTATCTGCTCGGCTGGCTGGAGTTACTGACGCTGGCCCAGAGTGCAAGTTAACCCACAGCAATGCTGTCAAATGGAAAACTTGTAACTCTGATTTTAGTGTCTCTCTCTCCTAAATAGAAAGTTTCTGTTGTGCTTCACTAAATTCGTTTCATTTCAGTTCATTCAACCTGCTATAATCCTTTTTGTCTGAATATACTAAGCACCAACTTTGTTTTTGCTGAGGAGTCTATTTGGACATACAAGGTTTTCTTTTTTGTGTATACATTGAGAGCATCTACTGACTCAAGCGTCTGTTTGCCTCACATCACTGAACATGACTGTTAGCCTCTACTCAGACTCCGCGAGTGAGCTCCCTCTCAAAATTTGACAACCAGGGAATATACAGGCGAGTAAAAGGGATAATAAAAGCAAAATAAAAAAGTGGCGAGATTTATGGCTCCTGATGAAAACATGTTCTTTTTGAATAATAACATCAGTCAACCTTTGCTTTAAGACACTCTATGCATTTGTAGCAAAGTGAATTTACAATTTAATCCAGTGACTTGACGTCAGCTTGTGGGGGGATGCAGATTTTTTTGTGATGCAATCTGTTGGCAAGGGGAAGATTGTTTTTCCATCCCTTTTCTTGTCCTCAAAGTCAAAGACCACATCTCAGATAGAACAGGTTGTTTGTATTTGATGTTAGACTGAGGCTTTTAGGCAAATGTGGACGAACAAGCACTCACATAAATGCACAAACACACCACATAAACGACTGAAAGAATGGATGGAGAGATATTGAAAATTCACTCTTGACTCTTAACTCACAAAAAAATACAAGACCATAACGTGCAATAAAGATACATGCTGGAAAAACTGATTCACATGACCATGAAATATTGATTTATACAATTCTAAACTGATTCAAAATTTCCAGAAACAGACACTTTTAAATCAGTGATGCTCCAGGCAGCTATTTCCCCATTTGGCTAAATGCACATTTAAATTTTATATAACCAACAAGTCAAAGTGGAGAAAATGCTCAGAAAACAGTCGATCATTGCTTCAGGGGGTATATGATTTAAGGCTGGTAAGCCAAGTTGAGTGTGGCTAAAGCTAGCAGCTAGCTTCACAAGCTGATATTCCTCTTTGCAGGTAAACATCATACTTAATGTGGTTACTCATCACTTCACTTGAGTTATACTCAACAACCTACAAACAACCTTGTTTCAATTTTCTTATTCAAAATGATGCCATACCATGCTGTTCGTATGATATGCTAACTGCTCACCTTTCATGCTTACATCCAGCGAGGAGCCTTGCATGAAGGCTGCAGCATTTAACAGAAGCTACAGTGGCTACTAGTGACAGGTGGTTTTAGTACAGTTTGAAAAAGAGCATTTGACCAGGTTTTGAAGCCTGTGTTTATAAAAATGCTCGATAATTAGTTTAAATAACTCATAAAGCTTGTGTTTGACTATTCTGATGTTCAAAGTTAGCCATTTAGCTTTCTAACTTCACACATACCTATATTTTAAATATACTTTATTACATTCTTAGTGCATTTTCAATAGACACTTTGAGCACAGCAGACCTGCTACTGTTGTTTACTGCAGTGCGTCATCTCCACCTTTCCCTGGTCCACAGATTTAACAGGGGGTGCACTGTTAGCATTTGCAGTATTAGCCCTCACTGACGGTATTATTTACATTGCTGGTCTGACATATTGACATACATCCCACTCTGTCTATGGTGGTATGAATAATCGGCCTGTCCAGTTTTCCCATAACCAAACCCATCATGTGTGCTAAGTGTGCTAAACTAAAGTAATGTAACCTACTTCAGGAACAATTCATGTGCACGTCATACACATTCACTCTGAACAGAAGAACATCAGCCAACAACTGCTGATCAACACAGACAATAACAATAACAGGTCAAAGACTGGTGTCATGGTTTAACTAGTGACCACGTTAACTGGTGACTATACACAAACAGATAAACACTTTAAGAGTCCCCATTTTTTCATTTTTCATTCAATTCATATCTTCTAAGCATATTACAGACTTAACAGAAAGACACTTTCAGATGAAAAGTCACCAGCTAACATGGTCACTTGTTGATCCATAACACCTGCTCTCTAGGGGTGGGAGAAAAAATCGATACAGCATAGTATTGCAATTTTTTGTCTGGAGATATATCGTCTCATCCACCAAGTATCAATTTTTTCAAATTGCTAATATGAACTGAAGTCTATGATAGGGGAAAATAAAATCAATTGTGTGAACAATTGTTTGTCCAGTGAGGACTGCACAGGTGACGGTCATAGAGCAGAAGAAAGTTAGCACAACACACATGGCAGCACCAGGGGAAATGACATTAGGAATGCAAGCAGGGCACGAATGAGATGGACATGCCACATGAGGTTTACATGAAGTGCAACATAAAAATAGAACACTGCAGAAATATGACAAACATGAGGGCAAGACTAATGCTAAATCAGCTAAACAGTTGAAAAAATGGTATGAATAACAATATATCGTAATATTTGGTATCGCAAATGTTAAAAATCGCAATAATATTGAATTGTGTCCCAAGCATGGTGATAATATCATACTGTGGGTGAATAGTGATTCCGACACTTACTATCATTTTTTTCTTTATCAGTTTCTGAAAAATACTTTTTTCGCTTCAGCCCATATATTTGAGTCAATAAATTATAATGAGATTCAAGACAAATTAATTTGAATTTCTTTGAGGTTTTCCACTGTGTATTTAAATTATTGTAATCAGATGATAAAATTGTATGAAATATCTATATTTGTTGTGTTTCTTCAGGCTTAAAAAATGCATAACCTTGAACAGGTTTTATTGAGCTCTAATTGCGCAATAATCTACTGCTCCTTAATGCACAACAGACTGGAGTACATAATAAAAAAAGCACCACTTCATAAGAAATACGGAATGTGTCGTTGATCAGGAATCAGTTTGAATCGAAAATTAATTCTAATTGTGATCCCCAGCATCGGATTTAGAACCAAATTGAATCTAATCAAATCATACAGAAAGACTCACGTTGGTATTGCATTTCACAGAAATATTAGCTTTATTCCTAACTACATGCACTTAAGCACAATGAGAAACCAGAGACAGACAACAGGCAGCCTCACATCACATTATTAGCTAATCCTGTTAGCACACACTGCTGTGATGATACCAGAGCAGAAAACAACTGATATGAGAGGGAAAAAGATGTACGATCCAAGCACAACAGATCTGAGAGCTGATTTGCTGCATGTCAACAAGGAGGCTGTTTACAGACTCATGGAGTTCTCACCAAAGAATCACGTTACCATTACCTGTACTGTCATTCAGGACTAGTATTTTAGAAATGCAGTTCTGCAGATGCCAGCTTTACATCAGCAGGTCTGTGACTGATATGTTTCCTTTTTCATTGTAAAAACGTACACAATTTTTGAGTAATTGGCATAAGGTAATGAAAGAACTCCAATATTGAATAAATAACACAAAATACCCATCCAGTCTATCTATTGCTGGAGATGCCAGAGTTGAAGTTCCTGACCATTTTCAGCTACAAAATGAATTTCAAGAACATTCATTTAGTGTCAAATGTGTTTGATGTCTGGGAAACTGCTCATTAGCATGCTGAGATGCTCAGAGGTGTGAGCCATGGCGATGATATTTGTACGTTTTAAGCCTTTGGTTTCCCGCTCACAGTCTGAGTTATTCTCATTATTTTGATGTTTCCAAGGAAGTCTGATCAAAGTTCCCATTTAACTGATCCTCTCTCTCTGCTCATCACACATGGCCCTTAAGCAGAAATCACTCAGAACACTGGAAAAAATGTATCAACACATGTCAAGGTATCTGAGTTTCCATTTTTTTAGTATGAGTCTATTTAGAGCTGTTGAGTGCAGACAGAGTAGGTGGAAGTACTCCTTCCTTTTCATGAAAGATAAATCTGGTTCTCTCCTCTTCTTAGGATTATGTTGTTAAAGAAATATGAAGTTCTCCTTCTTTATCATGCAACCGAGAAAGTTTTGACATTTTGCAGTAAAAGCTAAGTCCCAGTGGTTCAAAACAATGCAGAAGAAATTGTAAGAAAATTTGAGAAGAAATAAAAGAGAATGAAACACAGCACCAGACAAAGAAGTCACTCATTCAGTTCTGACTTTTTTTTTTTTCAAAATGAGAAAACTCTTACCTTCAAGGATGACTTCTTTGCCAGTTTTCTTAAGCGCTTGGACAGCTTCATCATGTGTGGCCTCCCGTAAGTCATAACCGTTGACAGACAATATGGCGTCTCCAACATAAAGCGCCTCTGTCTGGTCGGCAGCCAGGCCCTTAAATATCTTGGAAATGAGAATTGGCATCTTGTTCTCCTTCCCACCTGTAAAAAAGTGGGAAAAAAGTTGTTGTTGTTTTTTTTTTTATTCTGAACCTGCTGCTTAACTTAAAACAATACCAGAAGCAACTATTATGTGACTGCCAAGCTTTTACAGTGGGGGTGTAAATATTTCAGGGCGGCTTTTGATGTAGCTAGGACATCCAAATCTCTGAAAGCACTATCTTTCATAGGGTTGGGTATCGTATAGTTTTTCTGATACTAGAAAAAGTGTGTTGAAAATCGTCAGGAGAACAGAAGCTGTCTGGGTATCATAAATGATTTGCAGAAATATCTTTAAAGGATGCTGGTAGAACATGGGACAGGAAAAGGAAATCAGTCTAGCTTCTTTATGTAAGAGGCCTGAGCAAAATTCATACACTGGTGTTGCATCAGAGGCAAACAATAGTAACAAAAGTCAATGTATCACTTGATGGGACTATTTCCTTGGTAGAAAAAAGGAAGCAGATCAGAGACATTAGTCCAGACAGCAAAACAATTTAAAGACATTTATGTCCAGCTGAAATAAAGTGAGTGCACATAAATCACATAAATTCCATAACGTATCTTTTCCCTTTCATCTGGAGAGGCTGTGGGTTACATTTGGGTGGTGGGGTATAGAAACGAACTATTGATGTCTGTGTTTTGAAACTTGCCTCCTTGCTGTGACAAAAAGCCACAGCCCAAAATCCTGGTACACTGTTACCTCAGTGTCCTTTTGTTGTTGTTGTTTGACTTTATGGCAGTTTTGCACAGCTACCTAGACTGAGGAGGCTCTATTACAGTGTGTACTAGTATATTTAATGGAAAACAAAGCCCACGGTACTAAAAATGAGCAGAGTGGAGCCAAGTCAAGGCGTTACCACATATGGAAATGCAGCATGACAGTGGCAGAATCATTTTAACAAGGAGGAAAGTCTGATGTCACAGAAAAAATGATGCCAGAAATATATAGTGACAGAAATAAGTACTTCAAATAAAACCCAACAAAGGTAAGAGTTTAATCCCATTTGACAAAGCACTGCTTTATAAGTGCATTTATGTTTTGAAATGGGAGTGTTAATATACTTAAGCTCAGATGTCACTGTACACTCTGTGCTGAAACTCAACACTTACAGTGAGACAGATCCGTAGCTGAAATACTTGAGTATCCATGATGCCAAATCTGTGACTTCAGTCCTAAACTGCTGAGATCATATAAGGACAGACAGCAACGATTATCTGCCTGTATGAACCTCTGCAGTTTCCCATCTCTTCCTCCCTCCTCTTTTTCTCTCGTTACAGAAGGTCAGCCAGTAAGCTGATGGATCTGCCACTTGCTGTTGGCTCGACTCTTCATGAGAAATATCGTCATTAATGTCAGCTGGCAGTTGGACTCCGGCCTTCAGGCAACTGAGAAATGATCTAAAAGGGGATTACACTTAATTAAATTCAGATACGTCTTCCTCAGGTGGTCTCCTCTGGCTGTTTCCTAAGGATTTAACCCATGGATCTTCCTTTGGAGGCCGCAGCTTGGTGTTCTTTGAGAAAAAGACGGGGCTGAACGGACACGCCCAGGCTGCATGTCAATCACTAAACTCCTCAAGTCTAGGAAGAGGGATTTAGATGCTGCTTGACCGCTCAGTGGCATCTGACATTTTTTTTTCTACCTGATTGAGTGTTGGATGTGAGGTGATGACCTGTACTTACTGAATCCTGATGCACTGATAGAAATCTAAAAGTGGAGCTGAGGTGAAGGGGAAGCTTCAGCAATGGTGGTGGCATTATCATTTATGTCAAAAGAATCTTCACCTTAGTAAAACATTTTTCTTACACTAGAATGCAGCATGTCTGCATGCAGTATGTCTCTGACTGTCATGGGAAAACTAAATCACTGAAAATTTCAGTCTTAATTTGCAATTAGCATAGAAGAGAGGGATCCTTATCGCTGCAGGTCTATTTTCAGCGACTGCTGCTGCAAAACCACATCAATTCACGTCAGTCAGGAAGCTCCAAAAAGAAGTCAGAAGTGTAGAATATCCGGTTCTTTCAAAATACAACACAATGCACGGTCTCTCTATCGTAAATCATCACTATATAAATATTACGTCTCATCCTGCAGCAAGAGCAAAGGATCACTGAGAGGTCAGTGGGTCACAGAGCAACAACTGAGCCATTGATGAGGAAAAGTTAATTTTTGAGAACATTTAGCTCAAGAATTTTACATAAAACCACACATCCGTTAAGCAAACGTTAACCTTTCAACTTCCTAATGTACACACCCAGTGGCGGGAGCAATAATATTATGGACTTATACAAGTTAAAAAAAAAAATCACCCACCTGTATGTATAATGTGTGCCCATAAATGAATTAACTGTTCTGACAAGACTATTTTTGACCAGGCTGTAAATATGTTTACTTCTGATATAAAATCCCGCAGTTTAACATAGATGTGTATAGTACTTCTGCTCCTTCTGCAAACAGCCTCAAGTGGTCACACAGGGAACTGCAGATTTTTACACTACTGCTATGGTTTCTTTTTTCAGCCACATAGGTTGCCCCTTGGTATACATGGTCCAATACAGTAAATGGAAGTGTTGGTTTGTAAATCTGACTAGAAAAAGAAAGAGGAGGAAGCAGCATAGCAACCACGCACATTTAGCATTGCCTTTACAACTCCACTCACTGATGACTACCCTGTACTTGAGCACGGTTGGGTTCACAGAGCCTAACTCTAATACACTTGTGTTCACACTGATTTCAAACAAAAAAAAATAAACAAAACTTTGGGGACCTGAATTCCTAATGTGAAACCCCTAAGCTCAAGGAATAACTTGTTAAATTGCAAAATTCTTTCTCCTTTATTTCACAACACAAATCTATTTGGTTAGATTGTGTAGTGTTGTGAGGACACTTGGACGGTATTTGAAAAAATACGACATCTTGATACAGAGGCCATGAAACGGTCATAGGCATCCTGGTAACTTCTTTTTAAATTACCAGGAAGTGCATGCATACTCCTGTACAGATGCACAACATTGGATTGCTGCCAAGATCCGATATGCCAATATTTACAAGTCTTTAAAAAACACAATTAAAAGTTTTAGGGTGACCAACTTAACAAATTCTAGTCCTTAAAATACACTTTACAGTGTAAATAATGTTGATAAATAAAGAAAAAGACTTCCCCTGAAGTAGGTCTGCTGATCAAGCCTGAAACTCCAATAACTTATTCATATATGGCCAATATTTACAGCTAATATTGGCAGATTTTTATAGACAAAATATTAGTTGTAAATAACAGCAGAAAATTTCATACCTGCCTAAACCAATATTTCACTTTTTGAGATAATATTGGCAAAAAATGATCATAATATCATGCATCCCTATACTCCTGCATGCTGTCTAACTTACGTGGATTACGCCACGCTGCTCTGTTTACCCTCCTGTCCCCTGCCTCTCTCGCCACTGATACAAAAACGAGCATGTGCAGAGTTTTCTGGATGGGTGAAGGAGAGAAAGACACCTCTCTGCTGTGAAAGATGCATCCAGGGACAATGGGAGAAGCAAAACTCCAGCGAGAAATGCATGCTGGCGGCTCAAAACTTCCACAGAATTTATACTCCGATATTCACAATATAGTCATTTTAATGACACGCTACATTCACAGAGCGAGGGCAAACAGGTAGCGCCAAAATCTTTTTGTGGCGGGCCTAATTTATTTGTGGCGGTCCGCCACAAATAAATGAATGTATTGGAAACACTGGTGTTTTAAAGCAATGACACTTCTTGATGGATTTACGAGATGTAAAAAGATAAAACTAAATAAAGAGATCTGTGGCTCTGGTTGCCATTTGTGTGCTACTGTGTGAGGCCAATGTCGTCCTCACTGCCCCATCTGAATTCTCCCAGCTGGTTTGAGGATTAAATCTGAATACCATCCGGTCACAAGTCGCTTCTCTAACCTTCAGTTTACCTTTGCCCCAAGAAGCACAGAGGACATGAACTAGAACTGCAGCGCTGTATAGTCTCCCATAAATGCATTAGGACATAACAGTACTTTAAGATGTACAAAGTGCAGAATTAATTTTTTCATTGGGAGCATTGAAAGTTTAAAGCTTATATCCAACAGTTTTTGGCTCCTGGATGAACGGGGCAGGAGGGCTCAGATTGATTTCGGGGTTTATTAAATAAACAGTACAAAAGCAAACATTTGCACAATGCTGTGCACTTAACTGCAGGGTGAGACGGTCAACTTGCAAAATGTTATAAAGAACAGACTATAAACTTAAGATAAAGAAAACAGCAGATAATACATTAATGCTGAGCTGATGATCCACACATTTGATTGATTTAAATAATTTTAATGAAGGGTTGTTGTGGTGTCTTGCAGAAGTGAACTCTGATTGCCTGTGCAGAATATGATCAGTGACCTTTCAGCTTCATTAAAACTGCCATGCTAATATCTCATGTAACAAATCCAATACAGTGCTTAACACAACAGTTCATACTCAACTGACTGAACTTCTATCATAGTATACTCAATGGATCATGAAAATGAGAACTGTGAAAGTATTTACTCAATGTTTCTTGTAAATGGGAAGTGGACAAAGCCTTCAGA
The DNA here is from genome assembly GCF_018320785.1 of Cheilinus undulatus. NCBI lineage: Eukaryota > Metazoa > Chordata > Actinopteri > Labriformes > Labridae > Cheilinus > Cheilinus undulatus. The sequence continues at coordinate 40,318,108 of NC_054867.1, forward strand.
ACTCCACCCAGTGTTTTTGCAGACTGCTGTTTTAAAGCTTGAGTTTGGATTATGGCTGTCATCATGTTGCTTTTTGGAGAAGTGACCACAGTGGTGTGACGGGATGACAAGCTGGAGCTGAAGAGTTTAGCGGTTGGCAAATGCTGAGATAGAAATATAACTTGCGTTCTGGTATGCGCTGTCTGTGTCATAAGCGTTCTTGTAGACAGAGGTGCCTATGTGACATGTGTTATAGAAGAAAACCTCTACAGGGCATACGGGAGACCGTATACAACTACCTGATGTGTGGGATGTAAACTACAAACATGGTAATTGAGGAGGTTATTATAATGTCATTTCTGAGTACAAAACTGACTTCATGTTAACATCAAAAATCAATAGTAACTTCAGATAAGCCCACACTGGTGATTGTTGGTCAGAATACACCATCTGCAAAGGATGTAACACTTTAAGTGTTTTTGTATGTGTCATTGTTACAGCGGCTGCTAAACACAGAGAGATTTTTAGAGAATGTCCCTTTATTTTAGTTTTAAATTACATTCATTAGCTATTAAAGATGGGCCATATCTGATCGGTATCAAGTCCAATATTGTTACGTTATTTTTTTAATAATAAGCTAGTATATCTGGCTTAAAAATTGACAACACTGTAATAATATGCTCAAGGCTAATTTATTAGCCATCTTAATAGAAGGCCAAGCTGTGTTTCTTATGGAATGAGATGTAGTCTATGACTGGAGCTGCTATGACAACATAACTAGAAGAGCTTACTAACACAGTCTATGTATGGGAAGAGCAGGCTGCAGCTGTCTCCATATAACCACAGCCCTGTCTTTTCTGTGGGAAAAGGTGAATAAACCTATGTCCAGTACACAGGCTATATACAATATACATGTGGCCATATAAGGCTCTATACATGTAAGGCCATATGTGTATATCAGTGAATGAAAAAACACATCTACTACAGCACAGGCTTCTTGGTTGACTTGTTAGTGCAATAAACTAAATGAAAAGCCAGTTTAATTTTCTCCACTATGGAACTAAAATAGCCAAAGTTACACCCAGCAGACAGCACTCTATTGTCACTCAAAATGACCACCACCTCTTTAATTTAAGCTTTGGTTGAATTTAAATGAGCCCCTACACTATGCAAATTAATTGGGCAATTTGCAATGGAGACGGAAAAAAACAAAAAAAAAAAATGTCTGACCTCAAGAGGTTGGCCAACAACAGTGACATGCACTAAACAAAGCAACAATTTCTGCCTTTAAGTGTCAGTTTCATCCGTATTCCTTACTGAGGCATTCATATGATTGAGGTAAATGTTACTGACATGAATCCTGGATAAGCCTTCATGACATGGTGAAGAAAAATGCTGCCAATATGTCTAGCTCCCCTAACCCTTAATCCTCCCATACTCCCTTCCTTCTCCTGCTTTTCCTCCCCCAACTTTTCATGTCAAACACAGTTCAGCACGCTCCAGCTGGCAGACCGTCACTCAGCTGACAGGAGGCTGACGGCGGTGAAGGTGGGGTGGAGCCACAGGGGGCGATCCATGACAGGTAAATGAATGGTACTGGTTTATACAACACTGACACGTACCTAATTAGGTAATTTGTGCTAACAAGGTGTTTGTTGTGATAATGCTACTTTCAGAGAATTCAGTCGGATCAGCACTTTTGTATGGTGCTTAACAGCAACGGCACAGACCAAAGAAACTTGTACAAACTTCTAAAACAACCTTGTGAATGGCATTGATGTATAAGGAGAAGACTTTACCATCTTTTAAATAAAAGATTAGTTATATAACCTTGCAATGGAACTGTTTAACTGGCATGTATTGTTAATGTGTATTGCTAAAGAGTTGTCAAGGAGGCTTCAAGGCCAGACAACAAAGTTTGATATTTTCCCTGTGAATCTAGCTTTGATTTTAACCCTCGGATCCTACTATGTCTGTTTTGAGGACATTCATCATTTTTATCATCATTTTTATCATACTTTTTTTGAGTTGATAGTCGGATTTTTAAAGATTGAGGCATCAAATTTGGCCAAAGTTATTAGTTTTCTTCATATTAACCCCCCCACACAAACACAAAAAAAAAAGGGTTGCCCATTGAACTCGATTGACGCAAAATAGCTCCATCCATCCTAGTTCGTCTGAAATTGGACAAATAGATTTTCATTAAAAACACGTTTTTTGACTGTCTATGGCACCAAAACAACTTATAGCAACTGTTTCTTTGCAGTCACTCGATCACCAGGGCTCTAAATTTCACCATCCCACAGTGATCCAGCAGATCGTGCCGGCACATCATTTTAACGCCTTCGGCAACGCACACATGGTTTTCCTTCCATGGACTCAGACTGTTTGGAGCACCATTTCACCCACTAAACATCATCAGAATTTAATGAACCAATTCATGCCACTAGATATGGATGTCTGAGAGTGGGCTACATGTGTAAGGAAAAGTTTGTGTACTCCTACGTGTGTGCTCGTGTGTGACTCTGCTTTTTTGTTTACAACCGGACATGCCGTAAGCGGAGTGTTTACAGTAGGAAATGTTACTTCTGAGTTCTGCAGTCTGAGACTAAGAAAGGGGACCATTTGGACAATTTCAACTTTGCCCTCACTTCATAGCAAGTGGATGGACATGCATGAGGATGCACGGGTCCTTTCATGCAATAGGTAAGAATATATCATATCTCAAATATGCAGTAAATTTATATATGCGCATAATTGGCATATTTGTGGTCACATTTTGAGGTGGAAGAGGTGGAAATGCACATGTTCGTGATTCATATCCTACATATATCCTCTTATTTTTTTATGCCTGTACATAAAATAAACCTAACATGAACAAATGCATTCGCTTGCATATGATTTGGAAGAGGACGAAGCTCGAGAAAAAGATGGTAAAACTGGCGTGTTTTACGCTCCGATAGACTCATCTGTCTAGCATGGATGCTATCTCACTGAATCCAAGTCATAGGCATAGTGTACAATAACTGGCATAAAAAGGGTGTAAAATTGAATTTTTTAAAAAATGTTTATTTTTAGTGGTCAGGGTTGAAGTTGTGGAGGAGATCTGAAATTGTGAATGTTAAACAAATTTTGAAAAATTAGTGTTTTATTAACGACTTTCTACATGTCCATTTTCTGGACAAACAAGGACAGATGGAGCTAAAATATGAAATTTGGCACTACAAAAAAAAATTTCAATGCATCAAAATCAATTTTACTACTCATCATTGACATGGCCCAGACTGTATTTATTGGGAAAAAAGGTTTTTTTTCTAGATCATTTTCTATGGAAAATATGGTGTTTTTGTGTTTTTTACCATAAAAAATACCAGTGACATGATGTACAATAACTGGCATAAAAAGGTTGTAACATTGATTTTTTTTTTTTTTTTTTAGTAGTCAGGGTTGAAGTTGTTGAAGAGATTTAAGCAGTGAAAGAAAGAAAAATGATAATTTCATTAACAACTTTCTGCATGTCTGTTTTCTGGACAAACAAGGACAGATGTAGCTAAAAATTACAAGGGAGCGAAGGTTAAACACAAAGTCTCAACTCAGTATGACAAACATGATTCCACAAATTAAATAATGTCTGGGGATATCCAAATAAATTTGTTATTATGCAGCCTTCTAATTAACTGATTTCAGTCAAGCTGTCTTTGGTTGTGGCATAAACCACTAACTTCACCCCTAAGTGGCTCAGAAAAAAAGGGCTTCTTCTTCTCCTCAGACAAGGCTGGCCTGTCTAGAGACCTGGAGCCTCACTTCCTCGCCTCTCCTCTTAAATTTAGCTGTGTGAGAGTAAAGGTTGACTGCCTCAATGCTTTCCTGCTAGCTGGGGTGGGCTCCCTAAAATTAACACTAGTAGAGTCCTCCACTCCTCGCCACATAGCTTTCATCTTTAGCCAATGACAACTGCCTGCTGTGGGCTGCTCCTCTCAGCTGTTCACGATGTGGTGTCAGCTAAACCCACAACTTTTGCCTTGTTATTTGATTTGCTTCACCCTGTTTCTTTTTTGACACTCTCTTCCTCTGTCCTTGTCTTTCTTTCTTCTATCCTTTCTTCTTGTCTGACCTCCTCTGCATGTTCCATGTCCTGCTTCTTCTATGGCTCGTTCTTTGTGCCTTTGCTTCTCTGTGTTTGTCCCTCTGCTTCCTCCCTCTCTTCATCATTGCTGCCTTTGAACAACTAGCATCACAACAACGACACACCAGCAGGATGTCAGCTATGATTTTGTTTTAATAACATGCTGTCTGATTTTCAAAGCCACCCATTTTCACAGAGATGGACTTTACATTTATGTCATTAAGGACTGGCTTTATGTTGTTGTTGTTGTTGGCAGCTGTGGGGGGACTGAAATTACCATTTAACCAGCAGCGACAATGACAAACAGTCTTTGCCATATGACAATGGTGGTTCAAGTCCATAGATGCCTATCAAATAAACCCTTCAAATCAGCCAAGGGCTAAGGGATTTCCTCTCAGAAACAGCAGTCTTGAGGAGGTGGAGGCTTTGACTCATACACATGTAGGTTAGAAAACACACAGATCAGAAAGAAAGTGCATGAGAGTGCAGCCTTTCAATGTCCATGTTACACTTGCAACTAAGTGGCACAAGTCTAAGCTAGTAGGAAGAAAGCTTATGTGAGAAACAGGCTGGATAAATTTACCATAAAATCTAACTTAAACTACAACAGTATTATTTATATGCAAACCACTTCAACTTTAACTTTGTTGTCCCCAAGGAGAAATTTGTTTTGCAGCCAGGTAAAAACACAATAACACATGGAAAACACAAGCACACAGACTCAGGTATTAAAAACAACAAAAATATTAACTACATAAATAAAAGAACATCAACTGACAACAGGACACCATCATTATATACAGCTGTCATTAAAATAATCACTGAACCAACAATGAAAACCATCATTAATCATCACAGTCATCAGTAGAATTCAGACGTTTGATTGCCTGAGTTATGAAAGAGTTTTTCACCCTGTTGGATTTTGCTTTTGGAAATCTGTGTTTCCTTGCTGTGAGGGTAGAAGCTCAAACAAGGATGTCAGGGACACTGTAAGCTTTTCCAAAGGTGAGAAACAGATCAGGTAATTTAACCTCACTGATCTTGCTGGCAACTTAATCGATCTGTTGCAACCTGTTTTTGTCTCCTATTGAGAGATTACCAAACCAAGTGATAAGGTGGTTATAGCAAGCAGTGTGAATGAGACTGAAAACAGATTTAAAATGGCTTGAGTGAATTTTTCTAAAAAAAAAACAAAAAAAAAAAACAAAAAAAACAAAAAAACAATACAAACCAAGTATAAAGGAAGTAGTTAGTCCTATCCAGGAAACAGATTTCTCAAAGTAATTATCACAGAGCTCCACAAACATTTAATATTTACATAGGCTAAAACCTACTACACTAGTGGTTTTTGACTGGTCTATCCCCAGGACCCAAGACTAACTCCTTAGTGAGAAATTGTAACCCAGAGTTCCTCCCAAAAAAATTCCAACTCTCAAATATGTTGAAGTTTCAACCTTAGATGAAAGAAAACATAACTGAATAAACAGATGGGTCTAGGGATGCAAAACATTGAACTTTTGCCAAATCCATCATGCTGATATTCAAAAATTCATTTGAGTGGAAATAATAATGGGATAATGGGTATCAATACCAACATATAAAAGTAGCTTAGACCTAAAACTTCCATACACACTTTAAAGTTTAAGGACAGAGGATGAACAGCTGACACAAGTCTGTTGGTTCACCCTAAAACTCCACAAATGTATTCGTACATAGGCCGACATTTACAGCTGACATGTTGGTCGTTTATATCAGCAGAAATGTTCATATCGTCTGAAACAATAACTCACTTTTTAAGCTTACATGTACTGATACCAATATAACGCTGATAATATAATGCATCCCTAAACATAACTAAATAAACACACTTTAGAGACTGTGGCTCCTTTCATGTATGTCTCTCCCAAACTCCCTCATCCATGTTTCTGATTCCACACACTGTCCTCATCTATAAATTCTGGCATAAAAAGTCCAAAAAATAAAGTTTCAATAAGAAAAAGCACATCATTACAGTAGCCCTGCATACATTTTATTCTACTCTGTACTAATAATGAAATGTAAGCACTGCACTTGGTCAAAAATGTCAGAAAAAAGTGTAACAAGGATCAGGGACAAAGGAAAATAAATGATTTTCCAGGTTATTGGCAAACAAATCCACTGTAAAAATCTGCAGTCAAAATTGAAAATCCAAGGCACTCTTATGTAATATAAAAATCCTTTATGAAACAGGGATGTCTTTGCATTTTGACTCAAACGAGTCCTCATCAGGACGTGATTCTGGTTAAACCTTCAAAGCAATTGAATTGGCCAGACTCCAAGTCTATCAACAGGAAAATTGATCTTGCAATGCTTCCATCTAAAACATCTGGCCAATCAGCATCATTTGACGAGAACAAGGTGGTAGCCATAGCCGTAGTTTAGCTGTACCACAATTGAGGTGATTAGCTTGAGTGTAGCTATAGCGGCAATTTTATCAGAACAGGACCACATTTCCAACAACTGTGGCTGCCTATTGAGCTCAGAAATGTAGGCTGTGTCGGAAATCACACACTCATTCCCTACTCCCTATCCAATATATAGTGAGCAGCATTTAGTTGACTATACAGTATAGTGGATTCAACTGCAAAACATAAAAATGATTTCGGACACTACTCCAGCCGTGGGCGATGACATCATCGCTGTCTCACAATTAAAACATTTAGCAACTCCTCGTAAATTTCCTTGACAATGGCTGAGGATTGAAATTAATGGTAGAATTTCATTGAAAACTGATACTGTACTAACACATTTTCACAAAAAATAAAAATACCAATAGATAAACTGTCTTAAGTGACAAAATAATATACAATTTTGTGTGTATTATCACTTACTTTTGCAAAAAGATGATGGTCTCATGTCTAGTAATCCTCATAGGAGGAAAAAATTTACTCTGTTTTGAGTCCTTAACATTTTCTTACACATTTGGTAAAATTAACAAAGAAAAAAGCATTAAAAAGTTTCAATATGTTCCTGTGCTCCTCTCTTTCATCTGTCATGTTTGACAGCAGCAACCGCAATGCATTTTGGTAAATATTGCTGGGCTGGTGGGCATCGGTTGCTCACTACTTTTCACAATGCATTGTGGGATAGAATGAGTGCACTAAACAGTGAAAAACAATGCTCACTCAGAATTTAGACACCACTACAAAATGGTGTACTCACTATATAGTGCAGTAAATAGTGAAAAGGGAGTGATTTCGGACACAGCCGTTGTTTGCGCATGCCCACTATGTGTTACACCCCTGGCTCAGGGGAAGCAACACAATGGAGCAGAAACCAATCAAAGTTTAACAAAGGTTACAAAATTTAGGCTTAACAATGAAAATTAGGATGATAGCTGAAGAGCATGGCTGGTCTGGCTGCAGGCTGAGAGAGAGGGTGAGGAGAAGTTCTGCCTTAGCTTAAGTAGACTCCCCACAGGTGCAGATGTTCAGAGCCTGATTGTGCAGGCTGAGCAGTGCCATCCATTGAGTCAGCATATGGAGGCCATGAAGTGCCACAGAATGCCTCGAAGAAAATAAATATTAGTATGGCACATAAGACACGCATACATAACACTATGTCGCATGTCTTGTCACTCTGATTGGCCTGTAATGAATGTGACAGAGAATGTTTGTCAAATAGCCTTCTGAGAATTTTTCAAAGGTTCCTACCTTCCCAAACACAGACTATGGGCAATTGCTCATGAAACTAGAATGGCCGTCTGAGGCGGCAGACCCACGCCTAAGCAGCGCCACTGAGGAACTCACGCTCCCATTGATTACAATGGTGTTCAAAATTTGAAGTCCGAGAAAAAACGAACAGGTGCACGGATCATCACCAAAATCCAATCGATTCTTCCCTGTCACTATCTCAATATTCCCTGAAAGTTTGGTGAAGATCTGACTTTCCGTTCTCGAGTTATCATGTACACATACAATCAAAGATACAGAACCCTTTACATAATCCCCTGCTGATTTCACCGCTGTGGGTAATAAATCTCATGGTATGGATAGGCTATCTGGTATGTCAGGTCTGATTGTGTTAGTGATTCTTGTTGATCTTTTTCAGAGTATTGTGTTTTGCATCACAACCCAATTGTTTTCAAAAACGTGTTTTTTCTTGCTAATAATGTCCTGATGAAGACTTATTAAAGTGGAAATGTGTAGATGTTTAATAAAGAATTTTTTAAACCACTTTTGTTTTCCCAATAAAATGGAATAGATAAGTGAGAAAACAACCAACATTTACTTATTTTCACTGGAAAGGAGTACAATAAAACAAATGGATGTATGTCCCCTTAGGTATTCAGAATATCAAAGACTCTGCCTCATTCTAACCTTGCGAAGCAGATGGATACGCCCATTTCCTTGTTTTTCACAGGCGAATCCATCTTGCAAAGCTCCCGTCTGAACCGTCTGGGTCTGGTTAGAAAGTGACAGGACCAATCAGCGATGAGGGGCAGTACATTCAGGCGCAGCAGAGTCGTGACGTAAACAAGCAACAGAACTGGTGCAGTTATGGGGGAACAGATTAGCGTGGATGCTGCTAAAGCGCCAGTTTTATCAGAACTTGACAACATTTCTCCGTTCAAAGAAGAACAGAGAACAGCAGTGAGTTGTTTTCTTTTCAAAAACAACAAAAGTTGAGTACTTATATGTCTATAGTCACCATGTTTCGCATTATTCCCCGTAGCTGCGCACACGCAGCTCGATAGCAGCTACGTCACATGTTTTGTTGCTCTTATTGGCCAGTAGAGATGTGATAGAGAGAACGTTCATCCAATCACACTCTGAGTTTTTTTCAAATCCTCTGCCTTTTCTCAAACGTTTCCTATTGAAGCTTTCCCAGATGGATGTGTGAAACACATCCATCTAGCGTGTCAGGTTAGCCTCATTCTCTACCCAATGAAAACAGCTCTGTGACCCATTTTTGGGCCCCAACCCACCAGTCGAAAGCCACTGTCCTAGACAACTGCACAATGAGATCTCAACTGAGATAGTACCCTGTTGCTTCAGGTCGTGGAAACAGGCCAAGGAAAAGGCTTTTATCAACCGCTGCAGGTAAACAGCTTAGGTATGTAAGAAAAGCTTTTGAGATATGAGGAGGATACTACCTCTTCCCATTGAGAAGTTTTAGACAGTCCTGGTGTAACTATAATGAAGCTGCTGTGGTGTGTGTGCTTTGAAGCTGCTTAGCTAAAATGCATACATTTTACCTCACCAAAGTAGTTTATGCTGTACAGGAACAGTGGTGGGTTCACTGTGACTTTAACCCTCCCCCTCAGTGACTCGCAATGACTTTTTTTTTTTAGATATCTATCTATCTGTTTATTTTATCCAAAAAAAAAAAAAATAGCAGCCACATTTTTAATGGTTTATCTTCTTTAGTTTGTCATGTTTTATTGAGGCCCAGTTTTAAGTTATTTTAACATTACCTTCCAATGTGGATTAAGGATGCAAAATATTGGATTTTTGCCAATAACCACTATATTTCCAAACTCATTTCAACTGATACCTATACACGTCATTTTTTATTGTAAAGAGCACCAAGTACTTTAACATATATAACTCTCGTTATGGTGGCCTTTATTTATAAAGCATGTGCTTTCAAATTAAAACTACTTGTCCCAGTTAAACAACAGGTGTGCAAGGTGGTTCCGTAAACAGTGTTGAATAACAAAAACTACACAACCACCCCATGTGCAGAGTATAAGACTAGCTGTACAGTTCAGACCTAGAAATTCAGTCCTCTCAACACACTTGAAATGATAAGAGATGGGGATGAAAAAGGAAAACCTTAAGCCCAGGTTGGTCTGTTGGGTCTGCTTACAACTCCACAAACTTTATGCTTCACCTTACAACATGAAGCATTACGGAAAATTTGTACATTCTGAGAATATGTACAGGTTTTACATCAGCTGATAATATTGGCAGATGTTTTCATATCTGCTGATACTTTTAACTTCTTCAGCAGTTATCTGTTGACTCTGATGTTATGCTGATAATATTGTGCATCCCTATAATGGTTCTACGGTTCCCATTAATATTTAACACACACAGCACATTAAGAACTTAAGTGCACATATTGACCTACCTTTACAGGTTTAATGATATATAAAGGACATTTAGGAGACTTATTGTGATAAAAAAAATAAACAGGTGTTTCCCTTTTTCAAACATAGTCGAGTAATTTTGAGTTTAGCCGTTTATTAGCACTGCGTGTGCTAAGTCAACTGTCAAAGAACGGTTAAGTTTGCTAACATTACAAGACACTGCCAACTCCTGTGACTGAGGGACACAGACACGGTTCCCTTGAAGAGTTTGAGGTACTCACAGCTGTCACTTTTTCTGTTTGAAAGAACAACTCTAAAAGTAGTCAAATGGTGTTTGAATGCTAATAAGGATTTGCGTCGAAAGGTAAAATTGAAAGGAGAAATTAATGGCTCATTCAATGACTTAACGGTCAGTTTGAAGTTAGCTAACTTCAGTGACAAGTCGACGGTGGTGTCCTCGCTTGTCTGGGAGAAACTGCACTCAAACTCTGACTGCTGAGCCAAAACTTATGTCAACCGACAGTGACTCGCTGTTTGTGAAGTTAGCCATGTTTTTTCATAACGTTTGCTTACCTTTGATACTGATTCCAAGTCCTCCAACATCTTGCTTGGTAACTCGCACGGTGCGCTTAACGTTGGTGATGGTTTCCGGGACCGGGGAAGAGCTGAGGTTCGGGGGGTCTCCGTTGATAGCACCGGTGGGAGTCGGGTTGGGCTTCGCGGGCTCCTCGGCACCTTCCCCGGGGTTTACCGTGAGCGTGTCCTCGGTAAGTGTGGCCAACACCCGAATCCAACGGTCCACGGTCACTCGAAGTTCCAGCAGTCCCGTTTTCTGTGCCTTCATCGCGGCAGCCATGTTCAACGCATTCCTGGAATAACTCTAGACGGGCTGGCAGTCCTGTAAAGAGATAGGGGGGTGGAGGGATGGGGTAGGGGGCACTCACAGTCACACATACACATACAGTATCCCCCCTCGACTTTGTCTGCCTCCAAAGAGGTTTACCCAGTAGTAAGAAGTAAAGTTAATTGAGGGTGATACGATTAGCAACGGCGTTGACACACACTCTCAAAGTTCAAAGAGCTTCTTGTCGAGCTCCTCCATTAATGAACTGTGTGCGCCTGAGTCACACATAATTAAGTTTTGATTCATTCATTTATTTATTTATTTAAAGTGCATTGAGCCACCCGGGCTCAGATCACAGATCTCATTTGCAATGTGCCCAACGGACACAAAATCACTGCACTGATATATACAGACGGTCTGTCATGAAGAAAACAAAATCAATAGTGCTGCCCAAGCCAGAGATGGTCCACTGCTTTGGGTTTCCAGAGGAAAGATCTGAATATATCAGGCATGAAATCCACAAATCGTCTTCAGTTTGAACTCTTGTGACAGAAAATTTGCAGAGATGTGGAGTTGAATGCAGAGAAAACTATTTCTACCACATTGCTGTATGGATCTTTGGATTTTTACCTAATAGATGTGGTTAGTTTTAGGGGTTAAACATAGGCAAATCAATATGAAAACATACATGTAGTCTTCAGGGTTACATAACACCAGAATTTTAAACCTCAATACTAGAAAAAGTTAGTATGATAAGTAGGGCTGTCAATATTAATTGCATTAAAAGTGATTAATCTGGCGCATGATTGCTGCTAACCTTGCAACCAGATAGACTGACTAAATTGCATGTTTGTCATCAGTGCCAGGTCTGAAAACTGACCTGACCAATCAGTGTCATTTTAAAAGAACAAGGCAGTAGCTACGGGGTTTAGTTGCACTGGTTGCCACCGGTGTGGAGTTTAACCTGAATATAGCTATAGCATAGCACCAGTTTTATCAGAACTGGATCATATTTCTTTATTATTTCAAGACTGGGGAACAGCCCTCAAAGCTTATTATGTCAGAGAGTTGTTTTTACTCTTCTCCTGAGCTGATTCAACATTAGTTTGCAATAGTTGCAGGCAGGGTTTACTTGTACTGTAAGCCTGTATGTGTAATGGCTGCCGCTGGTGTCGCCGTTAGTTCAAATGTAGCTATAGAACAACAGCAGATTTGTCAGAGCTGAGACACTTTTCTTTATTAAAAACAAAAGCACTCAGGCCCCGTCCACATGGAGCCTAAAACGATATATTGCTGTTTCGTTTTGAAAAAGTTTTCCGTAAAGACGGGATAGTTTCAGGAAATATCCGCAAAAGTACAGAGCCACTGAAAACAACTGAAAACACTGTAGTGCCATACGCTGTAGCGCTGCCACGGAAATGCACCAAAAGAGAGAAGAAGATCACAGAAAACTGACACAAACTTTCTTCTAATTGCCCTTCTGGTTGTTCTCTGAGTTGAATTTAAGAACATACGGTGTGTGCGTTTTACGGTGGTGGTAAAGGAGCATCAGATTTTCCCGTAAAAGCCATAACAAGCTCAGTAGCTTCTGCAGCACGAACACAACCCTGTATTCCGCCATTGTTGTTTTGGCCGGACTCGCGCAGGCGTCTTAAGAGAGCTACGCTATGTGTGACGTAATCGTTTCAAGAAAGATGCGGTTGGCTGTCCACTTGGAGACGAAACGGTTGTCGTTTACGGATTTGTGCACTCTGGGACCTGGTTTCAAAAAGTATCGTTGACAGTCACCCAAAACGCCTCCATGTGGATACATGACCGATACGACAAAAAAAAAAAAAAGTTTGCGTATACTCCTGAATTTGTCTCGGTGTGGACGGGGCCTTAGACACACTGAAAGCATCTCTTGTCCATCTGATTGGCTTGTAATGAATGTGAAAAACAGAGTCATCCAATCATCTTCTGAGAATTTTATGAAATGTCCTGTCCTTCCCAAAATGTTTTAAAGGGAGTTGCAATGGGTATATGAAACAGTCTATCTGGCATTTCAGGTTAAATTAGTTCAGTAATTTTTTAAAATTGAGTGAAATCACATGCTTTATTATCCCTTTCAGCACACTGCAGCGTCTCCTTTCAGCAACAGGGATGAAAATATGTCCACTGCTGCTCTTCAGTGTCTCATTTCATTTTAAAAAGTCACAGACAGCTCAGGGGACAAGTCAAGCCATCTTTACCTTATTTTATCAAATGTTTACCTCTGTTCTGCCCCTGTATTTGCTTTTCATTCCATGACAAGCTCCTTTTTCTGTGGTTAAGTGCATGTCATAATCTTCGATCTATCTGTAAAAGCAGGTCTGTGTTCAGACAGGAAGTTAAAGACAGCACAGACACAAAATCTTTTAATGCAAAATAATGGAATTTTAAAATGCAATTAAAAGGTTGTGATTAATGGCGATCTACTAAAGTAGTTTAGAGATGAACCACAATTGAAAATGTTAATCTTCCAACACCCCTAACTTTAAGTTACAATAATGATGCCTGTTATGACATCATAGGTGGCAATTTACGTAATTTATTGTTTCCATTTACCAACATTGTTGGCGACATCTTTACGTTGGCAACATTCAATACAAAAATGTTGCCAGTGTATATGTGCAGTTTAGACAATGTGCAAGAGTTTGCCTGCTGTTTTGATGGATTCATCCTCTCATATGCACCTTTTTAAAAAAATAGTTCTAAGCTAAAGCTTCTTTACTTTTTAATACTATTGATAAACTAAGACTTAGAGACTGCATTGTTTAAAAGAAGTGATATTAAGAAGTAAGTGGTATATTGAAGAGATTTAAGACACTCTCAATTTGATTCCCATAGTAAAGAGCACCAGAGGGACACCTTTTCAACAGCTTTCAACACTTAGTCAAAAAGCAGATGTATGGAACACTGCATTGGTGTGGCACTTAATCAGAGTATATACATGTCTGACAGCTTTTGCCTGAAAAAAGCAGATGTAATTTTTGAGTAAACACGCCTGAGCTGGAGCAACTGCCAATCCATAGTAAAACTGCTGGTGGAAAACAAACCCTTCAATCAATACCAAGCAAAATCTTAACAAAGGTAGACACCAGATGAACATGATGTTCTCTAAAAATTGTTCCGCCTAAAGCGTCCCTCCAGTAGGCACTAAATGAGTTGGCAGCGTAGTATATGAGCACTGACTAAGAAGAATCAATACTGGCCATGGACCAAAACCGGAGGACTTGATGTGTCCAACTGGGAATTCCTTAAGATTTAAGAGAAAGACCTCAAGACACATAAAATGTGAATGTTGACTAAGAAGTTTGGTATTGCTTGTCTTCTGAGTTGTAATGGATGGACTTTAAAAACAATGTAAAGGTCAGGAATGTGATCTCCAACTTGTGCTCACAAAGAGGAACGAGTGCCAATGGTTTGAAGCTGTTTGGGGAATGTACTGAGTATTTTGCAACCTGTGGAATGCACTGATTCTGATTTTTCTTTATTTATTCTGTTTAAAATAATACTAATGAACTTTAAGCACATCTCTTGCAGTTTTAGCATTATTCTTCAACAAGAAAATGCATGAAATAATATCCAAACACTGTAAAAGTTGCCTTATATGTGTGAAACTTTTTCCTCACTGCGCAGTAATATGCAATGTCCAAGCCTTTTCCTCCTGGCCTTGACTCCAGCTCAACATGGACAAGTATTTCACTGTCCTGGTGAGTCAGCAGAGGTGCACTTAATTGCGCCGAGTAGACATTAAGAACATGCGTGAGTCACTGAAACAAGCTGATGAAGCAGTCCACATTTTTTATGCCCTATTGCATCTGCAAGTAATCTGCCAGCTCCTTCAGCTGTGTGTGTGGCAGCCCTTGTGTGCTGCATCTGCTTCACAACAGGTGAAATAGCAGCGAAGTCCCTGCACCCAATTTTAGAAAACGGCTCTTCTGGGTGGGCAGTTGTGCCCTTAATGAAAACAGGTTTGGATCATTGACTGAAAATTGCTTTCAGCTCCTACAGATGGTTTAAAGTTGTGTCTTTTAGTATAAAAGCAGCTTAGCAGATGGACTATATTAACCTGACAGCTGTGTTAGTGTGACTAGTTTACATCTGCATTGATACAACCACTGCTGCGTTCTTCTTAACTTTGTGTCTTATAGCCATTGAGTTTAACACATATGCTTTCAAACTCCTTCTCATGCAGGTGCCCTCTGGCTTGGTTTCCCAGTCCTTTGTCTCCCCCTAGTGATCAAATGCCTGCATTACTTCAGAACAGGGAGCTTGTACTAGACAAATTCATTGTTCAGAGCATTATAATGCAGGTAAGGTTTGAGATTTGTAATACTTTTTAGCATGTTTGTTTAAAATATTTTGACAAACATGTCATTAGATATGTATTAAAGCCAGTTTGAGTGGAAGAAAAGCACATTTAGGCCAACATTTCTAACTTTCCTTCATCTGACCTTGTTAACCTGCATATTTTCGGACTGATAATTAAATATGCCATGTATTAATCCTTTAAGCATAAGGTTAATAGGTCAATTCCTTTGTAATCAACTAACATTTCCCCACCACAATCCTAGTCCTATAGGATTAAATGCACTTCAGTTATTAGAGTTATGCACCCAACCATATGGCATGTAGATATTTATAACTTTTTGAATAAACAAGCCTGTGTAGCCCTAATGTGGGCAGCTCTTAAAGAAGTGGCAGGTTTTAGATAATTATTCAAATAAACAGAAAAGATGTGATCCAGGAATTAAAGATCAGAAGGGGTACTATAAAAAAATTGTATCTTTATTATGTAAATATTTGATTTAAATGTAAGGCAATGTCATGCCACAATTGCCTGTCCCTGTCATTAACAGCAGTGGGTGCACATGTGCGATATATTGCATAGAAAAGTAACCCATTTGTGAGTGAAAATTATTTTTAAAAACAGTTGAAAGAAATTACACGTTATGCATCATTATTGCTTATTGACGTGATAAATTCCTTGCAGTTGATGAATTTGGCTTAAGATATTAGCAATAAAGCCTTTTTACTGTATTTTGTATGTCCATAGATGAATTATTTTTTTAAATGCTTTACTAAATCACGTTTTATCTTCACATAATATTAAGTACTATAATTTAATCCTAAGCTCTGCTGAGTGTTTTAGCTCCTTTTGGCTCATCATATTGTTATCTGTGTACGCACGTCCATTAACTCTGTTTCAACCACATCAGTAAGCTGTTAAAAGAAGGTTAAAACCATTTAATACGGCTTGCTTAATACAGTGTAACAAACAACATTTGCAGGGACCTAATGGGTCCCACAGACAAACCTTACTGAATTCTGGCTTAGAGAGACACAAAAATATGAACAGTGAGAAAACAATGAGAAAAAAACATTGGGATTTTTTTCCCTACATGGCTTTAAATAGGCTGCTAACACATGCTTACATTGTTCCACCTCTGCTGTACATGCAGAAATAATCAGTCTTGAATTGTACACGTTTAATTAACAAATACTATCTCAAGACATTTGACAAAAAAGCAGGCCAAAAAGTTCTTATATTATTTATGAGCAAAGCACTTGACAACATTGAGCAAAGTAACGGTGGTAAGGGAAAACGTATTTAGCGAGTATTTACAAATTCATTTTGTTTAGATATTGATACTGATAAATACATGTATTTCAAACCTAAAAGTCTACAAACTTATTCTACATGTGGCTGATGTCAGCTAGTATTTACAACTGATGTCTTGGTTGTAAATATTGGCAGTTACCTTGAAATCTGCGTACACTGATAATAATTTAATAAGCTGATATCTCCCAACACCAGTATCAGACTATATCAATATCTAGCCATAGAAGTCAATTTAAGATGTAAGGATTATGTCCTTTTTAACACTAGGCTGTATTTGGGTTCAGCTCTCTATACAGCTAGTTCAGTTTCAGGAAACAGAAAGGTTGAATTATTCACCTTATGTTGCATACATGTCTCTCTTACCTCATGTCTCATCATTCAGATGTAACTACCCTGATGTTCTATTTAGCACATGTATAGATCAGTGTATATATAACCAGCTCAGCAGCATGAAAAGGAGGCTCCAACGACAGTGCTTGACTTAAGCAGTGCTTCTACCTAATGATGTTTTGCATTATGACAGAGTGTTTGACCATCTGACCCCCTGTCTATACATCTGTCAGTCTGTTCCTTTGTGATGTGAATAGCAGGTGGCCAGCCTATTTTTCACAGTGCCAGATCTTAATATTATTTCAAAGCTTCTATGAATGGACCCAACAGGATTTGTAAGGATCTCCGACACACAAAGGAATAGATGTCATCTCATAGAAAACGCATTTGTAGTATGGAGTTGATTCAGTAATTTATTACGATACAAAAGTGGCTGCTCATATGGAAACATATGTAGAGTCCCACCCTGTGTTGAGACTGTGACACATTTTGGTTGTTTTGGCTCTACTCGATTACATTTGACTGGAAATAAAAAAAAAAAGTGCTTGGTGTTTAGATGTTGACTTTGAGCTTAAACATGTTCGAAATTGATGCTGAGTGATTGGTGATAACACGCTTTCTCCGCTGGATAACCAGTAGGGTTCTGGACATCTTTATATTTCATGGCAGCCATTATCAGGGCTTTGAACCACCAAACCACACAATTTTCACACATGGTGACATTCTACTGTGTAATCCGAAGCTAAATTATTAATTAGAATGTATGTGGTGCAGTTTGGGGAACTTTTGCTTAATATTAGTATTCAAACTTTGATTCTACACAATACATTTCATACACAAGAACAATACTCACAGACTAAGTAGTATTGGGTTAATCAAAGACTGTTTGTGTCTGAAGTGTAAAACAGAACAAAACACATATAATCATGGTTTATAGGAATGCTGAATAGTTTGCCCATCATGAAATAATGTTTTCCAACCTATGGAAGATTCTTTGTTAGAATGATATCTGCCCTAGTCACCACAACTATCTCCTCTGGGTTAAACAGTTGTAACTAATTTCAGTAAATATTCATTTACAGTTTTGTCTTCATTTTGCTCGATTAATTCTATAACACTGGGGCCAAAACCTCTGACACTAAAAATAAGGAAAGTAGACATACTGTAGTTACACATGAAAAGATGCTTGAAAATTGAACAGGAATAATGACTGTTCTAAGGAGAAATGGGACAGTTTCTCTTTCAGCTGTCATATTTTGGAAAGAAAAGAACCAGATCTTGTCAGGATGTTGATGGATTGTCTAAGCACATGTGTGTAATTGTATAGGTCATCTTATGATGCATCAAACTTCTGGTATACTCATCAATGTCATGTGTTTCCTGCCTGTTTGTTTGTTTTTTTCTTTTGTATTTATAGATTCATGTTCCTTGTTTGATTTCATACTTGTCTGCCATCATTAAAGTTTGAATAGCTGAAATCTTTTTTGTAGAACAACTTGATGACTTAAAATAGATTTTAAAATTGGGCACACATAGAAAAGACACAATGTAAAAGACCAAAACCAAAGATAAAATCAACAAAGAGTTCATTCTATAAAGGAGATATCTATCAATCAATGGAACTATAATGTTTTTTGTGCATTTTGTCGGTTATTTTATACATTTAGTTCTACAATTTTAATTAAAAAAATTAAAAGACTGCTTAAAACTGTGACTAGTAAAATAAAAGTTTATTTTAACAGTATGGCAATGAAGAACCAAAACTATAAAGGCTAAAAAAATTGTACAAAAAGATAGCTTTATAGTCAAGAAGAACTTTTTTTTTACTGTGCACTTTCATTTATTGTTATCCTTTTATCATCTTATACTTTCATCTGGCCTGATGTGGTGCTAAAGCTTATGCAATGTAAAATCAAAAAACGAAAAAGAAATAATTCCAGTATTGTTCCTTAGCAAAAATTAGGAAATAAAATAAGAAATAATCAGGTTGGGAAAGACTCAAAAATATAATGACATATTCAATTCTATCACAGATTTGAATATAAATCCATATACGTATCAACATTAGGAAAAAAAAAGATTTGTTCTAAAATATTAAAAAAAAAAATTCAGATAGAGAAAGATGAAATATTGTAAAGCATCACCATTAACAGTGATATACACACACTGACACAGCTGAACACGCTACAACCCCCCACCCATCATCCCCTCACCCCCCATTCAATCAGCCACATATATGCATGTCTCAACTCCCCAAAGACAGTGGACAGTTGGGATGGCCTGCTGATTAATTTCAACCTCCCCCCTCTGCCTCCTCCTGCTCCTGCATCCTCCAACCATCCCTGCATCCCTCCATCCATCCCTCCCCTGCTCTGCAAAGGGCAACAGCTCCAGAGGTCCACCATATGGGCCAGTGTCTGAGCGCCTGACTGCCTGTCTCCCTGCAGCTTGCATGTGTGTCTGTGCTGACTGTTAGCCTGCCCCACCTGTTCATCTGTAACAACAGACCAGACCTCTCCTCTACAAGCCTTCCAGGACACACTGGTGGACAGATAAATAGATGAACTGATCACAGACACAAAGATAGATAGATTGAGCGAGAGATTAGAGATATGCAGATGTGACAGTCCTGGGAGTTTCATAAAGATTTCCATCAAACATGACAACCAAATGAATGATGAGCATGTGCAAATTATATTATTGATAAGCACCTGCCAAGCTAATGGAGAAGAAACAGGAAATATAAGCAGATAGCAGAGAAAGACATCCGATATAAGGCGGAAGACAGAAACGCAGATGGGCAGAGAAAAGATGAGCAGATAACAGATTAAAAAATATGGAATAATTTATTCCCAAAATATGAATGTTGGAGGGAACAGACTGCAGCAGACAGACGCACCAAGCTGCTCCCCAAACACCCGAGGACATGGGATTATAATGAATGAGAACTTGGGGGTGATAATGAGAGGTCAAACAGAAGAATAAGTCAAAGGCTTGTACACCTGTGGCCCACCTTCTGCTGTCTAAACCGCCCAGCGACCTTTTGTTTTTTAACCCCCACCACGACCGTTCAGTTACTCTCATTATAACCTTCTGAATAATGTAAAGGTATATATGCATGAGGGATGCAAGCGGAGGAGAGGAGATGAAGCTGAGGGATGGAAGGATCTACATAATAGGGCTATCTCTCTCTCCATCTGGTCATGTGTTTATAATCTTCCCCTCCTCCTTCTTAACTCTGATCTGTTTGTCTGACAGACTTACTGCCCCATCACCCTCATCAAAGCTGCTGTTCCTAATAATATCAAGCTTCATATTTACAGCCTCCACTCTCTATCTTATTTTGTGCAATAATTTCTGCAAATGCATGTTTGTCTCAGCTCTTCTTCCGTTTGCAAGAGCTGACTTGAGCACTTTGAAGCCCCGGGAGAATTAACCAGGCGTCTGCCACCTGACCCCGTTGACTCTGACCATCCTGGGCTCAGCTGATACGCGTGCCGTGTGGCCCTGACAAGAAGAGGACAAAAAAAAGGCAGGAGGAGTGGGAGGAGGCAGAGGACAGAAGGACCAGCAGGCAATGAATGATTATGATGACTAGGGCCATCTTGCCGGCCCTTGCCCCCCTCTCCACACCCACCCCATCACATCCCTGGCCTTGGCCCTGGCTCTGTGGCTTCCACATGGACGAGTGATCTGGCTCGGGTCGGCGTGGGTGAAGTGTCACCACTGAGCAAGGTCTGGTCTGTCAGCTGTTGGGGGATGACAGGAGGAGAGAGGAGAGGAAGATGTATGACAGATGAGACACAACGAATCAGGGCAAAAATGAAGGAGAAAGAGAGTAAAACCGTGAACTGATAAAAAGACACTTGTGTAGTAGGAGATAATATTGGCCAGAACAGACTGAAACAATGGATAAAAGCGAACAGGTTTTGTGGAGGTGTCGTATCTGCCAGGCCTTATGCAACCGGAGCTCCCGCAGATGGCACGACGGCTGAGAAAGTAGGGTAAACAGTCCCAGCTAATGACTTTGCCCCCTCTTGACTCAATACAGTGAAGTGAAAGAGCAAATAATTAGAGAAAGCATGCTCTTGTGGGGATTCAAAATGTGTCAGGTCGACCTCTGTACAGTGGAGAGGGTAAAGTTAGAAGGGTGACTGTGTGGGCTCATATATTCACGGCAAGTCTTCACAGAGCTGTTGGCACCATTGGATCACTCCAAGGTGGCGATTACTTAACTCTGCTAAGTGAGCAGAGAGGATGGGTACATATGGAGAGTGCATATATGAGGTCTGATGATGCAATTTGTCCAAAGCACCTGCAGAGTGATCTTATACAAAGAGGCTTGCACGCTACATCTTACAGTGAAATATTTGCAGTCTTTGTTTTCTGCTCATACCAGACAATGGCAAGTCAAATGGATATTTCTCAAAAAGATCCTTCTTGGAGGCGCAGAATAACCTGGACTCTTGCAGAAATATCACTCAACCCATGTAATAAGGATTTAGTCTTTGAAGTGAGCAGCCCGTGTTAGAACCCAACCCTTTGCACTTGCACATCATTTCCTGCTCTCTTATTCACTACATGACTTCCACCATCCATCAGTTCATCCATCCATCCATCATTGTCTTTACAGTGTTTCATTCAGGGTCAGATGGGGCTGGAGTCAATCCAATCAGTCACTGTGCGTGAGCCAGGGTACCTGGCTCCAGTCAATCAAAGGGCTGACATACAGAGACAAACTAACGGGTACATTTACGTTACTATTCTAGAAAAGTTCAGACAAACTACTCCTGAAGTCTTCCTTATTACATCATGTCCAACTACTTGATGTAAAAAGACTGTGCAAAAGAGTCAGATAAAGCAATAAAAGAGAATATAAGCCTTTAAACTAATGCGTTGTGTAATTTGACATACTCACTTTATCAGCAAAAAGTGGATTATCACATACTGGAGAACAGAAAAACCTTGTGAAGTACACTTAGTTGTAAAAGAAAGCATAATGATGCAGTCTACCTGCAGAGATTGAACTAGTCATTTGCTTATGGTTTTGTTTAAGCCTTACTTTAACCCACTTGTCGCAGGATATAAACGTTATTTCCTCCTACTTGCAGTGACTTTACAACTTCCTGAATTATCAGCACACCCTAACCTTACAGAAAATTACCAATGAGGGAAGTTGTCAGGTGATGTGATATGGGGTATTCTTTTAGAAAACAAAATCATAGCTTTAGTTATGACCAGCCAACATTACTGGGAGTGACGGGAATTTCTGCCAGTTTAAAGATCTGGTTTATTTTTCTCAGCTCTGACATAAGAGTCAGTTTTTCACATCCTTAATAACTCTTCATTTGGTGCAATTTTGCCTTTTAAAACAGCATAGAAAATGAGAAGTAGGAAACCACCTCTCAAACAGGAGCAGGCTCTAATCTTTCAGAAAAAGAACCAGCTCTTAGAATCAGTTTGTCCATGAACGATCTATTGATATATAAGGATATAACTTATTTTTGCCATTCCAATTAAACTATAACCCCTTAAGATTCCTTTTCTACATAGTATGACAATGAGTCCTGTAAAAACATGTTCATGACAAAATGTTGGAGGAAAGCTGTCAAAGAGGCCCTGTTAGCATCTTAGTTTGTGGCTCATTTGGCTCAATTTTTTCTGAAGTCCAGTGGCAACACCTCACACATCTCATATTAAGCAACAGTAAGAGAATGATTGGAATGATGTATGGGCTTTTGCAGGCAAGTTCCAATCTTCTGGCCATCACTGAAGACGTGTTGTTACTGTACATTATGGACTCATATACTACAGTGCAGTCGTTTCCACATGCACAAAACATACACAAACATACTACAAAATGTAAATAGGACCAGAACAAACTCAGGCATGCCCTGGACAGTAAAAGTAAAAAACACCCCCTTCTCAAAAACAGGGAGTCTTATGGCAAATGTTTTATATGATGCATGATATATATTAACAGTAACACCTTTGACTTCTGCAAGTTTTCTCTCCCTTTCATGTTGTCGTTCTGTATATATAACACCTTCCACCTTGGCAGAAACTTCTCAAGGCAAAAAGTCCATCCTCATTAGTTTCTTTTGGTGACGGTTATTTGGAATAATGCAAGATAGTTACATCTTGTTAAGCTTTACTCAGGCTCAGTAGACGTTCAGACAGACAGACAGTCAGCCAGTCCTTCATTCAGCCAGCCAGCAGGTCAGGTCAGCTGATTTGCTGTGTAACAGTCCTGCTGGTGTGATTAAAGGGGCTGTGACAAAGACGCTGAAAGGCGATCAAGGGGGGGAGCCACAGCCAGCTGTCACACAGAGAGACCATAATGTCCACAGCAAATCCCACCACCGTCTGATCCCGTTTCGTCTTTTGACTCCAGCCTCCTGCTAACTGACTAGTCATCTCTTTGTTAACCTGTCACTGAGCTGGTCGACGACATGAGTGAGAGAGGGCATTGTTGTCACAATCAAAGGTTTAGTCTGGATTGATTCATTTTATGAGCAATTCATTGAATGCTTACACATGTAGACATAAATAACAATGGCTGATTGAATTATATGTAGAAATATTAAGAAACCACGCTGTGATGAGGAACTGGTTGTTTATGGTGGAGATATTTCAACGGCAATTTGCCTCACAGCTAAACTTTTGCTTCAAGCTCTTGTTCCTTAAATCTACTAAAGGAGCCTTCACTAAATCTGTGTCATATAAACAACTTTCACATTTAGTCCAAGCTCATTTTATTGTTCTTTTCAGAGCTCTGAGGGAGATTCTTAGAGCCTTCTCCTGTTTGGCATATATGACGTGCTAAAGGGGTTAGACCTTAATGAAGTAGTCCATCCTGACTTAAATGGATATTCCAAGGAATACGTTGTCTCTATAGTGTACACAGATTTCACACTAACATTGTCTTTACAGTCTGTTGTGTCTTGTGTTCTCCCATTTACTGCATGCACCTGCTGGAGACTATGTGGGTGGTTAACGTGGTCCTGCAGTATACCCTTTTCATCAACACAGCAGGCCTTATGTCACTGAAAACAATGTTAAAGCATTGCCAGTACAACAAGTAAAATTACTTTTTTAAAATTTCCTACTTCTTCTGTTGGTACTTCTTGAAATCATTGAACCCATCTATGGATTCCTCTATGAAAAAAAAAACATATTCTGATGTTATTTCCCACGCTCTTAAATGCACCATATGTAAATTCTGCTGCTGATCAAATGACCAAAAAAAAAACAAAACACTGCAAACCTTCACCCTCCTATACTGTTTGCTTCTTGTCTTGAGTTGAAGACTGTTCAACAAAATAACACTCCATAGGGTGTTGTTACAAAACACAGAATCATTGTTTTGGTTTCATTGATAAATTTCACATAATGTGGGAGAAAAGCTGTTAAAAGTGCCTTTTCTAAACATAGTGAGATTGCCTACAGTGTCAACCAGGAAGGGCACTTTAAAAATGTTTTCCTCCTCATCATGTAAAATTCATCAATGAAACCAAAACAGTGATTTACTACTTAAAACAGTGGAACCTTTTTCCCTTTTTTTTTTACTAAATGCCCTTTGTATAAACAATTTAATAAATGTTCTATCATGACTTTAGTTCAAAGGGTCTTTGGACAACCTCAGAGCTGGCAAAGCCTCACACCATCTCTGAGATCTTTTGCACCTCACCAGGGGGTCTCAGATCCTAGCTGGAAGCCACTGTTTAGTAAATGCACCCTATGAAGAGCCATTTTTAATGTGGGCATACGGGCAGCAGTTCACACTTCCCCATTAAGCAGTCTTTCGCAATATGTACAGTCAGGCCTACCCAGAATTTGCTGGGCCTCTGAAAAGCCAGTAAAAGGGCCCCTTCCTAGCTGTGATTTATTGATGATATCAATATATACTATATGTCAGATCAGGATCTAAAATGGTGCTTCTATCCTTTCTAACAGTTACCTCATTATTGAGCTGAAATGTGTGTTAAGCTTGATTCTAATGTTGAAATATTTATACATGCTCATTTCCAACCGCTTCACCACTTTTGAACCCTTGTCCCTTCTTTTTCCAGCCAACTTTGGCAGTTTTGAGGCAACTTTAAGCACATATTTTGGTGTTTGTTAAAAACCATTTTGCTACTTTTAACCAATTTTTGCTACTTTTAACCGATTTTTGAGACTTTTTGACCCAATTTCACCACTTTTTAAGCCCATATCTGCCTCTTTTGTCCCTCTTATCTCTTTTGATCCCTTTATGCTATTATTAACCAATTCTGCCAATTTTCTTCCATTATTGCCCCAGTTAAAATTTTTCTTGGTGCTTTCAATTCATTTTTGCCACTATTTGACTCTCTTTCACCACTTTTTCTGCCCATATTTGCCACTTCCAACCCATATTTTTGACCCATATTTGCAACTTTTTTTGCCATAACTCAATATTTTTTCTGTTAAACTTGTCTCACTTACTTCTTTCTTATTTTCTGGCATCCAAACATTTGTGCACACTATGGCTTAACTACGAAGTCTGACATCACATTTTCAATAGTAGAGTGCAATGCGCCCATTCACACTGTTAACATTACCAGCAAAAGGCAATTCTGTTTTTAGAAAAGGGGTTTACATTTTGAAAACTGCTTTATTGTTCCTACAGCATAAATACATTTTTAAAAAAAATTGTTTTTTGCTTTGATAGGAGTGGCTATTATTCAGGTTAAAAATAAAATATGGATATCACAACTTAGCTTTACAATAAACCATGATTTTCTGTCCTAATGAGCCCTTCATTTGACTGGGCCCCAGAAAGCTCTCCCTTTATCTCCCCTTATGGGAGGCCTTGCATACAGTGTTTCCATGGCCCCATTAAACAAGTTGTGTCTATTGTGATGGCTCTGTCACTATGTCTGGTTAAAATGATAAAAATGTAGAATTTCTCTTGCTTTAACAACAGTTTGAAGTGTTTGAAATAAAGTAAGAACTTCTGCTTAAATATTCACAGGAGTAGTCATTTTAAATTACCATAGACCTTTTAGTGCAAAAATTCCACATAATGTAGCTGTAATTTAAAAAATTGAGGTTGACACTGTGTGTGACAACCCAATGGAAACATATATTGCATGATTCTGATGCAAAAAGGCCACTCAGGACAAATAGTTTAGACAGAGAGCCCCTTCATCATGCAGCATTATTGAGTTAGATCAAAGGCAATGAAAGTAACATTGCCATGATAAGGCAATATGTCCTTGTTGATCCATTTATTGCATATCCAATGAAACAAACCAAAATAGAATAAAATAATGTAAAGATGTTGATACGATCTTATAAGCCAGTCAAGAACAGACTGTGGAAGCCAAGAAACACTGCAGGATATAACATTTGATACTTTTAGCATTGTGCACAAATAGTATTCATGTTGTATTATCAGCTACTCTACATTTCAGCTTCTGATGCCTAATATTTTATGGTGTACAGTACAAATAACCATGCTGCATAGCATAGCATGTGCAATGCTGTCTTTTATTCCTGATGCGACATATATGGTAGCATTTCATGTGCAAATGACTTCATATCTAGCATAAAGAATATGCATTACCAGCTAGTGGCCCTGCATCAATGCAGACTTTACTCAATGCACTAGATTTTTCTTTCCACTGTTTTTGTAATCTGACTCTTTTTTAATAACTTTTTGAGCTATTCTGGATGTGGTAAGGTATGTGGCTATGTTGAATTTTCTTTATTGTGTCAGAGAAGCACAGCTGATATTGTGGTGCAATGTTAACTGTCAGTATAATGGTGTTCTTTTCTAAAGGAGGTCATCTTTGAGCATGTTTTTGGTAATATCTTCTAATTTCTTCTTCTTTCACTGACAATTAAAAATTGCCCAGTCAGCAGCACGTGGCATGCCCCTGACACCGAGACAGCAAGTGGTGACTCTTGGCTTCTGTGTCCCCAGACTGTGGCACCCTGTGATGCTCTGCTTAACATCAGAACAATTAGTGGCCCTCTGCCCCTCTCTTTACACAAGAAAAGAGGAGAAACCTGTGCTCTCCCCAAACGCACACACACATGCTGAGGTGGGTAGTTAGCTGACGGCTCCTTGGCTTCCCAGTAGCAGGAGCAGTAGGTAATGACTCCTGCCTGCCTGCCGCGCTGGACCTTAATTTGTTATTGTAGCAGAGCAGCTGTGCAGCATGCTGCAGAGAGCAGGTGGCAGCCTGGCAGGAGTGGAGGATGGGGGGTGGAGGGAAGGGATGGAGGGGGAGGAGAGGAGCGTGTGGCATATGTGGGTGGCTGTAGGGGGAAGGAAAGATGATGAGTGTGTGTGTGTGTGTGTGGGGGGGGGGGGTAGCCCACATCCTCTTAAGCCAGCGTCCAAATATTATGCTTGTAAATAATATTTGGATTGAATCCAGATCAGACTGTGTAGGTTTTCCTGTTCAAACAATTCTGGCTTCATATTCTGCATCAGATGCAACAGATTCCTTTCTTAATGTAATGCATATATATACTAATCAGTGTTTTGTATTAAAGTTTGGTTGAGTTGTGTTTACAATAATCTTCATATCAAAATCTACCAGACTTTAATTTTTTGGTTGTTTTCCCAACATCTTGACTTATGTATGTGGTAATCTAAAATTATAATGCAGTTTTTCCCACAATATTGAGTCAATTTCTAGAGCTTTCACCTAATCTTGCCCTAGGATAAGAAGAGAAATAGGTTGTGATCTTGATTAACCAGCAAAGGCTTATAATGGAACAACAGAGCAAAATAACTGTTTTATAATTTCATTATTCATATTATAATACCATTATACTGCTACTATAATACATATATCCAGCATCTACCATTTAGTATATTGATTCTGTATATTTAAATAGGTCTCTCTCTCTGGTTTTTCCAAACCTAAAGATCTCAGTTCCCTTAAATCACATACTAATATTCTGTGCAAACTGCATTGCATGCTTTGCAGTAAAACCCTGCAATATTTAATGTAAGTCTTCAAATTGAAATGCAACACTTGATGTGTTGCATTATATTATTGAATTATTTTTATTTAAGAATAATTTTTATGCATTTTTGCCTTTATCTTGACAGCTATACACAAAATAGTGACATAAGAATTTGATTAATACCCTTGAGACCCTTTACCACAGGAGATCATTCAAAAGTAACGTATAAAAAAATAACCACAAAAGAAGGAAACAAATATAGGAGGGACTGCAGACTATAGTGCAGTTACTGTACATCATGAAGTCCTGAAGACCTCTCACTGCTATTTCAGACTGGGTGCGTGGCAGCCATGTCTCAACTGTGTCACGGCTTAATTTCCATTTTGGCGTGCATGCTAACAAATCACAGTTTGCAGACTGCCTGCATGAGCGCCACATCTCATCTGCCAAGAATCAAGGCAATTGAAGGCTTCCCTTTTATTTTCACAAGCCTTGTATGTCTCTCTGCCAAAATAGAAAGAACTATATACCAGCTGCACAGCTAATGCTATGTTAGTAGACAGTATTTTTTGCTTTCCCTCATCAAACTCATCAAATACACAACAACAACTCCAAAAAGCTCTCTTGGACAAGTTGTGACCTTCACATTCACCACGCTATGTAATAATCATGGAACATTACGAGATGGAGATGTTTTGAAGTTAAATGCAAAGCCGGAACTACACTCCAGACATGTCTGCTGCACTGTGTCACTACACCCAGTGGGTCACTCAAGAAATAGTTCTGAGTATTTGCTTCATGTGTCGAAATGTTACATAATTATACATTATTATTTCATAGCGTGGTGAATGTGCAGGTCACAACTTGTCCACGAGAGCATTTTGGAGTCGTTGGATTGTGTATTTGATGAGTTTGATGAGGGAAAGCAAAAAATTCTGTCTGCTAACATAGCGTTAGCTGTGCAGCTGGTATATCGGTCTCCCAAGATCTAGAAACAGCTTGCACCGACAACTAAAGGAAACGAACCTATTACTAAGACTATAAGAATTATGGCAATGGCTGAATTTGCCAAAATGTTGAAGTATCCCTTTAACATTACTGTGGAGAAACTCACCTCCTCTGTTGAGTGCTTTTATTGTGATTTTTTTCCTGGCCCAGTTATTCAATAAATCAAGTCATTTGTAGGACACTATTGAGGTAAAACTATGTGAAGAAAGACAGGGTTGTGACAGCAGGGAGACACAGCTGTTATGCAGCAAACACACGCCCAGTCTGAAACAAACATCAGACTGAAACAAAACAAACAATCGAAAGACTATTTTCTGTCATTGTGACAAACAGAACTGAAACATAAAAGCATATTTGACCAAATTAGTTCTTGATTGTGCTTCAGATAACCAATTCTCATCCAAACAACCCAAAATAACACTTAAAGCAGGAAGTTTTGGACAAAATGAGTGACTTCAGCCAGTTTTTGATTGTATTCCACATACTTACAACATACTGACAGTAGAGAAACGAATCTATCTGGTCTTCCTTTTCCTGATTTCATAATCAACTTGAACGTGATTGTTTGATTTCAAACATACAAATCTGTTTTCTGTCTGTACAGTTTGTAGAGTATAGTGGGATACATATCATTTTTATAGATTATCATGTTCCATCACTTGATTGGTGTTTATTTGTTCCTACTCTGAAGCTGACTTCCCCCCTTGGAGTATTAATGAATTTTATCTGATTTAAAACACTGTATCCCCCCCATACATCATATTTTCTTCCATCATCTCTCTATCATCCTTTCTTATGTCAATGACAATTTGTGCAGGCATCCCAGGCGACAGACTGAGGCTATGAAAAACAAAATCAATACACCAACAAGTCCAGGTCATAAACGACTTTGCTCAAGGCAATGGAAGTGTGTCTGCTTCTGCTAGCTCAGGGGATTATGGGAGCTGGTGTCCTCTTGTTGCTGCTCAGAGTTAATCATTACTGAGACACCGTTCTCCTGCTGTATCAGAGACGTTATTGGCTTTCTGGTTAAATGCTTACAATTAGTACCGCCCTCGCAAAATAGTCTCTGCTGCGCTCGAGGAGAATCGAAACTTGATGCCTGCTGGTGTACCGGACTGATCATCTACTCCTGCAGTGTCACTTCTCTCTGTTGTATTGTCTAGTGTTCTGAAAGTGTGTCTCTCTTTAAGAGAAGACAGACTGGAGGACTTTGAAGGACTCAGATCAGCCACGAAGAAAAAATAAACAACTGAGGGAGGATGGTCGGGATGCCAAGTGCTTTAAATTGTAAGTAAACTCTAATTTTTTGCATACAGAGTACAAAGAACAGTATTTAAGTTATTTTATTCAAACTAGAGATGTGTTTGGTATAACTGCACCTGCACATTCTGAGTCAACAAATGCCTTCTATATTCACATCTGCACTATCTTGGCTAAATGAGCCGTCCAATCCTCCTAATAAAAATATAGCGCAACTTTTCTTTATCTGCGGTTAATAATGTGGAGAGAAAAAACTTCTCCACCCTTTTATTTTCCAATTCTTCCCTCTGAGCAGGCTAATTCTTCAGAGGAGACCTTTTGAATGTCTTACTTCAGATCCCATCAAATCATTCTAATGACCAAACAAAAACCCCTGTCATCCCTTTGGCTGCCGAGATCTTACGCTCATTAGGATCCATTAAAAGAGTGAGAATAAACTATGCATAACACATACTCTATTGGATGCATTATCCCTTATATAGCCCCCCCACAAGACAGCTATTATGCTCCTATTTGATTGAATAGCAGCTTTGGGTCTATGTGTCTTTTCAGCGGCAGATTTGAAGCCCTTAATCCACCAGGCAAAGTTTTTTTTTTTCTTTCCACCATCTGGAGTTTACAGCGCTTTAAGACAAAAACACCAGGCGGTGTGAAACCAGGCTGGGGCTGCTGCTTGGTGCCAGGAGGGAGGGTTTTTTCTGCTTTCTGCTTTACATCAGAGGTCAATAGTACAGTCCTGCCATGCAAGTGGGGTCAGCAAGGCCTGAGGGCATGACTGCAGGGACTGCGACTCCCATGAGGACCCCATTTGGTCCCCTTTTTCTCCAAAGAGGGGCAAATAATCGTATGACAAAGACATGACTGTGCTGCAGATGGTGATAGTGATGATTATGGTGCTACAGTGTCCACTAGGGTGCAGAAGTGTGCACTCATATTTAAAATCTACAGTCATGAGTTGAAAACAACTCTTGTTTTGGAAAATTTGTTTTCACAAGAATGATCAAACATTCCTCTGTTCTTCTGTAACTTTTGGTTCAAGTAAGTTGAAGTTACGCAGAGCTAACTAGCCCTCAGGGGAGCAAGGATTGCTTTGTATACACTGGGAGAAAAAGTGTTAAAGAGCATGTCAGCTCAGCATCGCTCACACCAGTCAATCATTTCCATCCTCCCTTGATTCAATTAGCTCTACTTGAAAACATGTGGATCGTTTGGAGCCCCTCGATAATTTTCCCTTTTGCCTTTTTCCCTTCTTTTTTCTTTGGGGTGGGTTACAGAGTCAGATTCCAATCCTCTGACATTAAAAGGGGAAATAAACGACAAAGGGGCCCTGCAGGTTTGCATTAGAGACCTAATTGGTTTTGGCTTGAGTGGGCTGTTAGCGTTGCCAGACGTAGGCCCTTTTGTGTTTTGCCATGTGGGAGAATTTTGCTGTGCTGGAGGTGGATAGAGGTGCCTGCAGATCTTCTCTGAGTCACCCCTGCAACATTTTGAGTCTTTGTGGGCTGTTTGTGTGCATGTGTTTATGTTGGTGAAAGTGTTTACATGCATGCAAAGTTTAACTTTAATTATGCATGTTAAGATTTTGCATAAATGCAATGAATTGTGTGTTTTTCTGCTAGCACTTGCTGCTGCGTGTTGCTTTATGTGATGCGTGTGGCTGCCTGTGTTTTTGTAATTTGCCTGCATTTGGGTGTGCGTATGTGTATGTCAGGCTGCGAGCCCAGTATCCTTCTCACTCCCTCTGCTCTCTGCGTGGGTCTTTTCCACCAGCGCTGCCACCTGTTAGTGTTTTACTCGGGAGGCCCCCAAGGCTACAATGACTGCAGAACCTTCCAGATTTGCTCATCAAGCTCATCAGATCGGCTCCCATACCTCCAAAAAATCTGGCTCCCATTTCCTATCACAGGACCAATCTGAGCTGGATTCCCCCTGCTGCAGTTTAGCTGAGTCAAGATGGTGTGCAGCTGAACAATATCTGAGCCGAGCTGAGTTTGATTAATGACTCACGAGCGGCAACATTTTGCTCAGTGTGCTGCACTGCTGGATCATACTTAAGTGTTCACAAAGTGTGGTTTTAGTGCAAAAGAGATGTTTAAAGGCTAAATTTATAGGGGTCACTTTGTTGCCCAGCTTGCCACATGTGGGAACCACTACAAAGAATCTTGCATCCTCTGTTTGAGGAATAATTTGTAGCTTCAATGATGATTTAAACACACTTTAAAAGCATGTGGCACATATCAAAGATTAGGAATCCCATGCTGTGAAAATTAGAGTTTCACTGAACCCTGATTGTAATGAAACTGTTACGACCAATTTAAAGGAAATGATAATATATCATGTCTGCATCTTGTTATAAAGTTCTCCTTGTGTTATGTCCCGACCCAAACCGCTGCAGACAGCATCATCAGTCTCTTCAAACAGATCAGATTTGTCATGTTCTCTATTTCGTGAGACCTCTGTCCCATTGTCTGTTTCCAATTCAGCCCTCTGTCTATTTCTGCAGACACTGTGGCAACCTGAAGCAGAGCGTTAACAAAAAAAAAGAAAGACCAGAGTGACCAAACCGTTAAAGGGAGGAAAGAAAAACAAGTGAAAGAAGGAGAGTAGAAAGGGATTAACTGTCAGGGAGAATGTGAGGCTAATTGAAGCCAGTTTTGCACAGCTGTTTCTTGTTGCTGCACGGCGCTGCACGGAGCGGCTGTGAGGATAGGATCCAGATGTGATCCTGCGCCGAGGATCGGCCGCCAATAACAATCCTCAGGAATACCAGCCGTACAGGAGACGAGGGCTATTAGAGCGTCCGCTGCTCGCCCACCCCCTTGACAAAACATTGCTTCCTTGCCTCTGAAAGACAACCAAAATCTGTGCTTCTTTTTGCTCTTGATTGCAGCTCTACACTCGGCCCCTTAGCGCTGTTAACACTGTCATCTTATCACACCGCCAGCCACAGCCATGCCCCCTGCATTCAGGTGTCACTAGGTAGCGTAAACATTTCTTTGACACATTTGCCTATCCGTAAAAAGAGCGGCTTGCAGAGTTTGAGAGTGGTTTTGCATATTTGTCATATGTCTTTTGAAACCAGAAGGGATTAAAGTTTCTTTTGTGTTTTCTCTTCTGTTTGGTTTAAATGATCACGGTGAAAAAAAGATCATGTATTCTTTATCAGGATTGTGTGCAGGCATTTATTCGGCCTCCTGCTTTAAGTGGAGTGAACAAAAGCACCCAGTCACTTCGAAGTGAATTGGAGTGGTCAGTGAAAGGAACTTATCTGCACATTATACTTTTTTAATACCCCTCTCTCCCTCTCTTTTTAACCCCCCTTCCATCATTTCCCACTTGGCGCAGACAAAAAGGAGTTAGCATTGGTTCCCCCTCTTCTCCACGCCTTCCAGGGTTACTCCAAGGCGTCTTTTTCTGGCCTCCTGTTTCTGTCGGACATTCAGTCACCCTCCATCCTTCCCTTTTTGTCTCCTCTTCTTCTTTCGCTGAGTTCCATATTTCTTTCAAAACCCATAACTTTCCCACTCCTTTTATTTGTATTTATCCCTCTCAGCTTGTACTCTTCACACCATGCAGGAAGTCCAACTGCAGCTGGTCTGTCATTGCTGAGAGAAAAGCTGACATCCAACTGTGAATAAGCTTTTATTGAAGGTTCTGCTGGAGAAGCCTCAGGTCATGGCTTGACATGATACACTCATATTTGCACTTTTTCAAGCATATCTCCTCTCTTTCCTTTGTAATTTTCCCCAAAGATTTACAGTTATGACTAGATAGTTCTGTTTTTCATCTCTGACTTATTCGGCTCTTATACTCCAGTACCTATTCATCTCCTTGTTGCAATAGCACAAAACCAACACCCATAACAATCAGAGTACTAAATGATGTTAAAGGATAATTTATTGTGTTTGTCCAACTAAAACTTGACAAGTAAACATACAAACCTAATAGTCTAACTTTTTTTGTGAAAATGCTCACCTTGCCAAGCCGAAGGATTAGCCAGATTCCATGTCTATCATGTTAAAGATCATAAAAGTTTGTTCCTGGTCAGAGAATTACTGGACCATATGGTGTCTTTTGAGGAGAACAAGGCAGTAGCTACAGGTGTGGTTTAGTTGTACTGCAAGCTAGTAAACAATGGCTGCCATAGAAGAGATTAGTGTGAGGATTTAGCTATAGCAGTAGTTTTATCAGATCTGGGCAACAAAGAACCACACTTAAAGCTTTTCTGGTGTAAAAGATGATTTTCTCTTCTCCAAACCAGCTCCAGCTAGAGTTTGATCTATCAACTGGCTCTACTGATTAAGCACGCAGTTTTGAGATGGGAAGTCACAGTTTGTGTACAGAGCTATAAAGTTGCCACTGACACAGTTGTTAGACATACAGGTAACCATTTGTGAGTCTGCTAACTGGTTTGTCAGTTGTCTGGTTCAAATGCAACGACTAAGGCTTGGTAGGTTGAGTCGGTCGTCTCTCATTTGGCATGTTGTGGGTATGATCCCCAGCTCATTTAACCCCACTGCTTCGTCTGTGGCATGTACATGTGCATAAATGCATTGAATGGGATTAGCCAAAGCGGATGGTCGATCCTCTATAACAGTCTCTGCCGTGAGTGTGTGATCATGGAGTAAATGGGTGTGAATGGGTTGGTGTGACCTGGGGTGTAAAAGTGCTTTGAGTAGTCAGATGACTAGAAAAGCATAATAGAAGCTCAAGTCCATTTACTGTTCAAACAGACGAAGGTTCAATAGCAATTAGATGAAAGGGGCACATTGCCATGTAGTTTAGTGGTGCACTAAGGATGTTTAAGGGGAAGGGGCAAAAATGATAACACACTGTTGGTTGCACCATGCATTTATGTTGCAATAGTTAAAAATCCTGGTTAAATTTGATTTTTTTTTATCATGTGATTACAACTTTGTTCCACAAACAAGGAATTCTAAACTCTTCGGTCGTCTTCTTCTTTTGGCCAGGTGTTTAAAGATAATAGTGACCTTGTTTAGGCTGGCTGGGATGTCTCTCTCAGTGGATAGCAGCTTAAGTTCAGAGCCTGTCATTCCATATCTGTTCCTGAGTTAGGTCTTGGTTAGCTTCAGTTTGGAGAATAACTGCTCTACTGAAGCAGTGTTCAATGGCAGTGTGGCATATACTGTATTTCAAGGACCTTGGTCAGGGTGTGGAAGGACATTTTATAACATTTTGTCTAATCTGAGTGAAGCCTGGTAGGCACTTTATCATTTGTCCACTGAAGGGTAAAAATATTCCAATACCACTTTTTCCTTCCTGATACTGATTCTGATCTCAGAGCGTTGGCTAATATTGCGTATTGATCTGATACCAGACTTTTCTGGACTGACAGTGCTGTGGAAAACTGGTACTTTACATAAACCCTATAGTAAACTTAGAACATGGCTCCACAAATAAAAACGTAATGTACAGCCCCTCTGTGACACTCAAAGTTGCTCTTACTGCTAATTATTGCGAGCTTTACTGCTAAATATTAAAATAACGATGCCACAGAGGGGCCCATCACAGGCTTTCTAGCTTTCTTTCTTCCCATTATGCTCTATTCAGACCGTCTGCATAATGATCTGCGTATTTAAGCATGCACATCTGACGCAGCATGACGTGATGACTGAACAGCCTGCCATTGGTTGACAGCCCCTCACAAAGCAGGGTGTGACAATAAATGATTAAAAATACAGTGCTTAACAAATTTATTAGACCACCTGTCATATTTGTCTCAGAGACCATCC
Organism: Cheilinus undulatus; assembly: GCF_018320785.1. NCBI lineage: Eukaryota > Metazoa > Chordata > Actinopteri > Labriformes > Labridae > Cheilinus > Cheilinus undulatus. The sequence goes on from NC_054867.1 coordinate 40,354,078, forward strand.
AGCATCATGAAGTGCTTTAATGCAGACTCTTTCATTTTCAGTGAGCTCTCCACGTTTTACCATTTTGAACAGGAATGAGGGATTTCAAACTGAATTCACCCAAATTTGAGCCGGCTCACTGGGCTTCTCTGAGAAGTCAGAAATTAATCAAGCATGACATTCAATCACTAAAACTCGTTTTTCTGTTCAGAAATGCAAGTAAATAACTGTAATTTGACATATTAACCAATAAATATCAATGTGCTTTACTGTTTTTGCAGGGTTTTTTTGTAAATCAGTAGATTTGAAAATTCATGGATAACAAGAATAATTATATTTTAGCATTAAAAAAAATTGGTTTAAAGAGCTTCTACATATTGGTGTATTAACCATTGCAGAAACATAAAAAATGATTTTGGTAATTACCAATGTGGTTAATTTAGGGCAGCTGTGGCATAAACCTTACTTTGGTTAGGGTTAGTGTGGTCTAATAAATTTGTTAAGCACTGTATATTTAAGAATTAGGTAAAAAGAAGCACAATAATGGCTCTACTGCTGTGGATCTAATCTTTAAAATCACAGAAAAGTTACTTGAGTTCCAGGCTCACTAGAAATGCTTCTATAGGGCTGCAAAGACATGGATAGCATCACTGCAAAGGCTAGCTTCAAGAGAGAAAAAGAAAGAGGGTATGATTTATGGTTCAAAAGTTATTTTAACTTTTAGTAACCCGTGTCACTTCTTATCTTGTAGAACAACACTGATCTAAAAAGGTTTTAAACACAACTGTATCAGATCGGTGCATAATCACTGTGCTAACCAATACCAGTACCTGCATTTAACTAGAAAGCAAGCTTTGTTATCTTGAAATAATGAGATACATGAGTTATAATTGGTAAAGCATTTTTATCGTCCAATAAAACAAGAAAAAGTTGATGCAATCTCAAGAAATACAGTTCAACATCAATACAATGTTTGGATGCATGTCCACTTAGAGCATCAGTAGCTTCACAGAACTTTACATAGCTCCTTATACTGACTGTACATGCAGTCATACATTTTAATGTACCCCATTTTCTGAAGGGGTAGATTCAGTTTATCCCTCAAGATCTTGATTTATTACTGTCCTTGTCTTGACAGCAGCACTTTTTTCCTATAATAATGACTTCTTTTCACTAGCCCTCAAGAAAAATTACTAAAAAACAAGTGCCCATATCCTGATATAGAGAGAAAAATAAGGAAAGGTCTTAGAAACTGATCAAAATCGGTTATTATCATTTGAAGAAGTCCTGTAACACATTCCATAGAGCTTATTTCCCATACTTAATCATAATTTATCTGCTGGAACAGATGTAAAGTTTATGTATAGCACATGCAACAAGCACACAAAGCAGTTTGATGACTGTTCCACATCCTGTCAGAAAGTGATGAGGAGGATGTGTGGCCTTGGCCCAGTCTCATTTAATCACACAAACACACACTAATGCACACTCAGACTCACAGTGACTGTGACAGAGATCTTAGCCTGAGCCAACATCACTCTCTTGTCCCCACGTGTCACTTGTGAGTTTTATGACTTTAGTCAAGTTCACCTCATCTGTCCCTGATCTGATTCCTCTCCTGCTGGGCCTGGTGCTGTCAGACAACAGGACTCACTCTGTTGTCGCACACATAAACTTGCACTGCACTGTGTCTGCTCTTGCTCCTGGGGTAGAATGTGTTCTGGCTGCTGATGTTTATGTGTCTTGTCCTCAGCTGGTGTCTCTGCTTGTTGTCTTTGCTTGTTTGTCCTTGGAGAGCACTGTAGCGAGATGTCAGAGCCGTGGTGGGTCTGCAAAGTAACAACAGGGCAGGTGCAGCTACAGCACCCTGTTGTTCTGGGGGAAAGATGTGAATGTTTTGGTTGTTAAAAGTTTGTAGGAAGAACTGGGAAGTGGGGCAGTCCTGAATAAACATTGTCCAAATTCAATAGTATTTGTCAATTCAGGCCAATGATTAAGAAATCCTACACCCCAGGTATCAATCAGTTATTTTAATATATGTTTTAAAAACTTGCCTGAGTTTCAGGGTTAAAGAATAATGATGTAAATTACATTGGCAACACTGTTCCTAAAGTTAAGGCCTTTATAATGTAAGCTCAAAGAGAGTCACCTGATAACTGAAAGGTTAACAGCAAAGGCAGTAAGGGTACAGATTTTGGGTAGCTGCTGGTTTCCTTACATTGATTCTGTTCGCCATAGCCATGCATGTTCCTGCATCGTTGCTTTCTCAGTGGCGAAGGTTGGGCGTTTGTCATCCTCTTAAATAAATGCTTTATACAATCAGAGCAGCAGAACTGATATATTGCCCTTTCAAAATCAGTGTACTGGAACTAGGGATTCTTTCTGTTACTTAATTACAATTGGACAAAACGCCACCTGCATACATCATCCATACACACTGTTCCATATAGGGAAAGTGCAGCCAGTAAAGTCTAACAAATGGTATTTTTACATGCAGTTAAAAAACTAAATTAAGTGTTTTGGGGTTGGGCTGATACTCCCAGACAATGCTGTTTGAGATTGGTTTACCTCTGCGTCTACATGCCTTCATCAGATCCAAACTGGACTTGGCCTTCTTTGGATAATCTACAGTCTCCATGCTGGATTTTAACCTGGAAGGTTGTGTGCAGAAAAAAAAGACCAAAAACAAGGAGTTTGACTTGGATTTGAATATAAAACTTTCATTTAATGTAAAATGTAAAACCAAATAAACTTAAACTTAACTTAAAATACATATATTTAAATAAAAAATACAATAGTTTACTTAAAGAAATAAATAAAAAGAAATAAATAAGAAATTAGGTTGAATAAATAAAGTAGGTAGCTTAAATCAAAAAGAGTAACAATGTTGTTTAATTTTGTTCCCGCAGAATTTGCATTCTTTCCTGGGGCATTTTATTTTATGGGGCTTCCTAAAAAAATATTCCAAAGCCTTTTCATATGCCCTCAGAATCAGGTCCATTTATGGATATTTTCAAGCAGGCGGCCAGGTGTTCTCCTTGCAGGCGATTGCGGAGGTCTGTTTTCACCTAAGGATTAATTGAAAAGATAATAACTTTGTCAAAATTGCACCAATAATCCACAATCCACATAATTATCACATAAGTATGGGCACTGACGTCTGTTCACTCTTTCATGTGTTTCTTAAATATCTACACGGTTTTGTAATATCTCCTTTGGTCCAGACTGTGTTGTCTCCTCTTCAGGCCTTTTCAGTTGCAGGAAATATTTTTCAATACTCATCTGTGTGACTGAGTGAACATCCACGTCAGAGTTGATAAGTAACGAGCAGAACCGCTCTATGCACAGCGCCGCCCAACCGGTGGCAGTAGCTCAACACACCTTAAGTGGTTAGCCTGTTGGCTAACACTACAAAAAGCGTGAGTTAATGTCTATGCACATGTTGAGCTTCCAGCTACGTTAATATAGGAACAGATTAATATAACATGATAAGTCTTCTTCTTCTCTGGTGGACCAAGTGAGTTAAGAACATAGACTGTAGAAAGAAAGAAGCGGTCCGCCACAAATAAATGAATTTATGGGAAACACTGAGCATACATTGCAAAGTATAGCTCTGTCATCACCCTTCATACATCACTTTAGCTAGAGGGAGAGTTTGCATGACCAGCTGATCTCCTGCAAGCCCTCATCAGCTAACGTCCAGCTGATTCACTCGAAGCACGCTATTGGCTAATTGCACTCATGCTGCCATATTTAAACTGCTCTGGCCTGGTCATGCTTTGCTGCTCCCTCTGTAGACTGCTTTTTGCAACCCTCCTCCACCCCAGCTCCTCCTTTATGCTATATCTGACTTAATCAATGTCATTCTGTTGTCACTGATGCCAGCTCTGGTCCAGGTTTTATTGGCTGCTTCTCTCCCTGTCTCAGGCTCTTCTTGTAGGCACAGGTAGAGCAGGACTGTGTGCTGTTCCTGCTTGATGCTTTCTGCGTAGGCTTGTGAGGGGCAGGGGGATCCCGAAACAGCCACACCAGTAAATATAAATAATAGCAATAAGCAAAAATTATAAACTACTTGCAAAGAGAAAAATAACTGCAAATCATTTCTGTTTCTTGACAAAGTGATGAGTGTGTACAAAATGTCTGGTGCTCTTGAATTTTTCATTGTTTTTTTTTTTCATTAACATTAATGAACAGTTTCCTATTGTTGGCTAGTAAGCAAGGCTTTGGACAGGGGTTTTTAAATTCCTGTCAGCGGCTGTTTCTCCGTTAGGTTTTTTAAAACTTTTTTCTAATTCAGCTTAATTTTTCACTACTTTTGAGACAAAAGTAGCTTAAGAATATTTTTTATTTTTGCGTTGTGAATGCTTTGCATAGTCATACATAGCTCTAAAATGACCTTGGTAGTGTTTCTCCATGCAGAAATCACTTCTTCTCCCCCATCTAGAGTTCCCCACTGCTGCGTAACTTCATCTGCAAAAACCCTATAACCAAAGCTTGACTTTACATTACATTTAAATGTACTGAGGGACTACAGACAATGTGCACTTTATTTATTTATTTGTTTATTCTTTGTGTTAGTGATGGTGGTGGTGGGGGGCTCCAATCAACCACTAAAAAAAACATTTTTCATCAGCTGATGTTTAATACACAGTTTCTAGATAGCTGCCTTCGAAGAATTTTTACTGTTTACTCCTTAAAATAATCTTGAATTAAAATCAAGTTGAGCAAATTAAACAGTGAATTAAAGTTTTCTTAGTCAAACACACACACACACACCCATATAAAGGGCTGCATTGCAACAGTGACAAGCCCAAACATCCCTCAGGCTTAACCTTGGGAAATGCCAGCACATGTCTCTCACAGTGTGTGTGGTGTGAGTGTGTGTGTGTGTGTGTGTATGTGCGTGTGAGCAAAGCCAGCCGTTATCTTCCTTCAACTTTAATTGAGCCCTTCAGAAATCCCCCAAAACTATTACACTCACACAAACAGAGCACGAGTTAAGCCTGCGGGCTGTATCTGTGCCTGGCCAGGTGTTCCCGGCTCTGCTGCCAGATGAACCACCTGCAGATCACAGGTGTGGCCGTCGTCAGGGAAGAGAACAACACAGCTGCTCCTACAGCCTGGGGAGGGGAGAAGGAGAGGAGGAAGGTTTATATAGAATCAACTGCTGGTAGCAGGAGGCTTTACAGACAAACACCAGTCAAAAATATACTGTAGGAGGAAACATCACATGACTTAAAGCTCAGTGTGATGGATGTAGTCACTTAAAGTTCATGATACTGAACACAGAAAACCATCTCTATGCTATTGCGTCATTTTGGTGACTCCTTTAAGTTGCAGCTTGAATGACTCATGACAAAACACAGTTTACATTTTGTCTTTTTTTGGTAAGACAAGCCATTTTCAGTTCCCTTTTAACTTCCAGAGGCTGAGTTTGATTTGTTTTTCTTTTACATTAAAATAATATTGATGTATGATAAATTGTGAATGATATAATGCAAATCTTGAGATCTAACATTGGTCATTTCTCCATTAAAGTGATAGCCAAGATGGTTCACAGGTCAGTTTGGTGCACCGAGTAACACGCTGAATATGTACCGTAAAAAAGGCGATCCCATATTAACCAATAGGTCACAGTTACACTTTTTTTTTTAACATCTTTGCTGCAAAGAAAAGCTTTTACTGTGGTCCTTTGCCCTTCTTTTAACAAAGAAATGTTGTCCAGTTCTGATTAAAGTGCCACTATAGCTACACCCAAGCTAATCACTTCGCTGGCTGCCATTGCCTACTGGCTTGCAGTACAAGTACCTGTAGCTACCACCCCTTTCTCTTTAAATGATGCTGATTAGTCTGTCTGTACATGTATGCATTTATGCATTTGTGTGTTTTTCATTTTGTATAGCTGGTGTTCTGGGGAAGATTATTCCACAGTTTATGAGCTGCTACTGCAAACGTACAATCGCCTCAGGATTTAAAATATGAATGAGGGACTGTTAAAAGTCAGCTATGTATGCAAGTGCCTTGAGGGTGATTATTTAAACTTTAAACTGTATTCTGTATTATAATAGAAGCCAATAGAGGGAAGCGGGAATTGGAGTGATATGGGAGTAATGACCAGAATTTGACCGTAACCTAGCAGCAGCATTTTGTACCAACTGTAGATGGGCTAATGAGGACTTAGTTACAGAAGTCTTAGCTGTTTCTTAGCTGAGAAAAGCAGGGCTTAACTAGTTTGGTGATCTGGGAGTCAAAGTTTAGGAGTTATCAAACAGAATGCCAAGATTCTTGAAGGCGAACTTAATGTTGGCAATGGAACCAAGATGCTGGGTGACATCCTTGCTAACATAGTAGGTGCCGATAATGAGGATTTCTGTTATATCCGGGTTGAGATGAAGGAAGTTTTGAGATCCAATTTAAAACTGAAACCAAACAGTTGTGAAGAGTGCTAAGATTGTTGAGATTGTTTGGTTTGAAGGAAAAATACAGATATCGTCGGCATAACAGCGGCAGGATGTATTAACAGATTGAAGTCAAGTACCCAGAGGGAACATGTAAAAAGAGAAAAGGACTGGGCTAAGTATAGACCCTTGTGGAACTCCATGTAACAGGGGAGCAGAGGAAATTACATTATGCTTGAAATGAACATTAAAATGTCTGTCAGAGAGGTAAGATAAACCATTTAAATGCGGTATCAGAGATGAAGTTTGACATGGTTAGCAATGCCATGAAAACAATTTCCTGTTTCCTAAACTTTGTTGACTTCTATACAAAAACAGAGCATTTGCATGCTTTCTATGCTACATCGCTGGCCTGTTCAGTACATTCAGACATTAACTGGAAGAATTACCCCTGTATGGATATAGTCAGTGTTTTATTTTGATGTCTTCCACAACTGTTATCATAGGTTATTGTATCAAAACGTGATGGTGCAAATGGGCAGGTTTGTGAGGATATGGCTTTGGTAATTTCTTTTTCAGTCATCCTTTAGCTTTCTGGTTTGTTTTTCCAAAGTAGATTCCCCTAGCTGTAATAGCTAAACCTGTTGGCAAAAATTCACAAAGACTGCATTATTAGTGGGAATATTGACAGATGGAAGAAGTTAGCATTAGTTTGGCTTCTCTGTAATGAATTCAACAAAGACTTATTCTTATGCCCTTAATGATGTAATTTTTGAGTTTAGGTTGGAAGATCAGCAATTCCCAATAAAAAGGTGTCAAAGTCACAAATGTTTGACTGGCCAGCTGTGAACAATGTACTTTATTGTGACTAAAATAAATCCTGTTTTACTGAGCAGACAGTCCAGTGTAGTGTCTATCTATGAGAACTGTGTGTGGGCTTGTTCGAACACACACTCTTTTTAAACACAACTTTTCCCAAACATGGGGTTGTTTATGGGAACTATTCATGTTTATGTGCCGACAATTGGGTGAGGCTGGCATCACAGAGCAAGTTTTGATCAGTGGTATCATTTTCTAATTAGCCAAATTGCTGCGTTTAGAGATCTAACTGTGGGTGCCGTGGATGGATGGATTTCCCCGACGGCGTATCTGCTACATAAGTTAAACAGGAGCGGCTGGAGAGGCTTTGAATAGTGCGTGGTTGTTGAATATCGTTTAAGATGGAGTTATTGGTGAGAAGGGTTTGGCGTCTGGATACGCACTTGGCCTCCCTGTGTGGAAACTTTAGGAAGATGCAGCCAAGTAGGCGTGAGACCCACGGCTCATAAATTTGAAGCACACAGGCTGCCACTCTCCCGTTCGGTCTGTCTTGTACCAAGACACGATATTGCTCTTCGTCACTTTCTCTTGCTTGTAAACCCACACTACTGCATGCATTTCTCCCTTACACTTGTACATTTGCTCATCTCTCCCTATCTCTGTCTTGTCTTTACACACACGCACACACTCGTTGCACCCGTAGTGCAGCCGAGTGTCTCCCTTCTGTGTGCCGAGTGTAACAGGAGATCTGAGGGTTTTCCGTGGGTGAGTAGGCGGGTCAGACCTTACTTAAACTAATGGCTCCCAGCAGTGTTGAATAGCCAGACACACTGGAGCCGAGGCCTGAGGTTTTGGAATGCCACTGCCGGCTCAATGCCTGCCTTTCATCGGCACCGAGAGAAGGAGAGAAAGAGAGAGAAAATAAGAGAAAGGAGGGGGAGGAGGGAGAGGAGAGGGAAAATACGGGAGCCATTTGTTTTGGGTGATACAGGGATGCCTGAAAAGGAGGGCACAATGGTCAGAGAGTGGAAGGACAGAGGAGGGGGGCAAGGTCGGTCTGGTGGATGGTGGGGGGACCAGGGGGGAGGAGGGGAGGCGTGTTTGGGGTAGTGAGGATGTCAGGAGGGGGTAAAGTACCAGTCAGTGGTTGTTTTGTGTTCAAGCACCGTGGGACCCCTCAGACCAGCCACCCATTTGTTTTGAATGTCTTTGGGATGAGCTGTGAATGAGTCTCAAGGGAATAAATATAGTTTTGAAGATAATTTAAGTGTGTTATCTCTTTTATGGCTGCTCCTTTTAACTGAGTAGCCATTAGGGACCAGCAGAAATAAATCTTGTCAGGAATGCCCTTCAGGTTTTCTAAAAATCTGAAAGGAGAATGATGTTGATTCCTTCAAAAGAGGAGTAAGCCAGGGAGGGTCTTGCTACAGATATTTTGAGTGGCATTTGCAACAGCCACTTCCACTGAATGTGAGCTTATTTTAACATGATCACAGCAGCAACAAGTAACAGCTAGCTAGACATGCTAAGTCATTAGTGAGGAACTTAAAAACTAAGCATTTCTTTTGATGGAAAAAGGCCCTTAGAAGAGTTTATTAAGGGCCTGTGTCCACTGTATCCAGTCATAGCACTCGCTTAAGAATAGTTCAACTTAAGAGAAACCATGGTACTCATCACTTCAAGGCCACCTGAAGGTTACCAATAAGTCAAACAAAAAAAGTACAGGAGTCCTAATTCTCACTTTGTCAAAAAATGCTACCTTGTCTTTTCGAGGACACAGTTTCCAAGTGTGGAACTGCGACTGAGGACAGTTTTAGTTTACACTATTTTATGTTTTCTTGTTGAAACTTTCTCAAATAAAGGAACATATTAAGCATGCAGAGCCATTTAAAACAGATTTAAACAATTTGAACCATGAGCCGCTCTCATCTCTTGCCCAAAATAGACAGTCAACCATATATATCTTGTTTTAGCAGATATGTACCGGCCACTTAATTAGGTACACCTTGCTAGTACTGGGTTGGACCTCCTTTTGCCTTTAGAATGGCCTCATGTTTTTGTTGCATTTTTTAACAAGGTGTTGGAAACATTCCTCAGAGATCCTGGTCCATTTTGACAAAGTGTTGCACATTTGTTCGCTGCACATCCATGATGTAAATCTCTCAAAGGTGCTCTATTGGATTGAGATCTGGTGACTCTGGAGGTCATGGGAGTACTGTGAACTCATTGTCATATTCAAGAAACCAGTTTGAGATAATTTGAGCTTTGTGCTATGTTTCATTATCCTGCTGGAAGCAACCTTGCGAAGATGGGTATACTGTGGTCATAAGGGGATGGTCATGGTCAGCAGCAATACTCAGGTAGGCTGTGGCTTTTAGATGATGCCCAATTGGTACTAAGGGGCCCAAAGTGCCAAGAAAATCTCCCCCACACCATCACACCACCACCAGCATGAACCGTTGACACAAGGCAGGATGGATCCATACTTTCATGTTGCTTACACCAAATTCTGACCCGACCATCTGACTGATGCAAAATGTACCACTAATTCTGTTGACACAAGAAATGGGACAGAGCAACACAGGATATGATGCCAATGTGTCAGTAGCTCCCAGACCTCACTGTTGACTGATAGGTTGGTGCCGGCCCACCCCATTCTAGGTGAAAACATTCTATCAAAATGAATGGCAGTTAAGGGAATAGATTTTGTCAGTCACAATTTAAAACTTTAAGATATAAAATCCTTACACTTCAACGGTCACTGAGAGTCCAAATCCAATGGCAAGTGAGATGGTACTTTAAAACTACAAAACAAAGGTTTACATGCACGAATGGCTGTTCAGACTTGCTCTGTCAAACTGGGCAAAATACCCCATCTTATGACCTGAGATGTCATAAATTGACATCACATACCTTATGTGTGTATGTTGACCTTGTTACATTGATTCTCAACTTCAAAAACATCATTATTACGTTGCTAATTGTGTAAAAAATATCTGTAACCAAACAGACTACAGCTCTTGTTGTTAGAGAGCAATGGCTAGTTCCATGTCAGTAGAACCAATTTAACAGTCTGACATTTGACTATACCACTGTAATCATCTCTATAAAAATATATGGTAGAGTTTTGCTTTTTTTATTATTTGGTGCTAAACACAATAGCATTCAATCGCTTAGCTTACAGTGTTCATTAATCTAGTACCATTCAAGAGCAGGACTTGCTTTCACCCAGATGGGTGCCTCGTCAGTCTGTGGAGCGTGAAATGATCTTTCACTGGTTATGTCAGAAGGGTAGTGCTTGTGTGATGTCTAGCCAGTCAGATAATGTTGTGGGTGTGACTTAAGGTGAGACTGTGGAGAGTTAAAATAAAGTCAGAGGGAAGGGCAAACCTTGCACTTGAGCCACAGTAGCGCACTTTTTAATTGACTTATTTATCAGTGATCGCTAAAATAAAAGGCTGATACAGGTAATTGGCCGAATGCCTAGTACTGGCCTCAATAACCAACAATCTATCGATCCCTAGTTTGTGAACAATGTTTGGTCCTGGGTCGTACAATGACTTCAGCCACTTGAAGGGAGAGTTATTGAAGTATAGGGAGACCCAGCCAACTAGCAGCACTCATGCACCTTATATGAAAGTTGTGATGGCACTAGGTGGAGCTGACACGCACCCCAGATGTCACCCTGGAAAAGAAGTAATCACCACCGCCAGTAAAAAAAAAAAAAAAAAATTGAATCAAATAGAAACTGTTTGTGAACACAGGGCCAGTCAGTTTCTTAAGATGCAAGCTTAAATGCTACTATACAATAATTTTCATCAGAGCTGAAGGGGCTTTGTCTCTGAAGGGAGAGCAAAGAACAGCATTCTGCTGATGGACAGTGATGAAGAAGGATGGTTCTTTCAATCACCTGAAAAGCATTTTTTTTAAGTGCAGAACAGTTTGCAAGGACGGCTTTTCAGATGGTTCTGTGCAGTAGACCATCTGGTGTGTCAGGTTTTGCAGCGAGGAAAACAGCTGTCTGCCAAATTTAAAAAATGCACATTTGAAAATTATTGACATCAGCAGAGTACAAGCTTTTTTGGAGTCTTTATTCTACCCCACTTTATTCTACCACTGTGAAATAGAAGAGGTAGAACCTAACATCAGACAAATAGCTTCAAATATGCTCAGTAAGGTCCTTGCTGATTTACACAAAGTGTAAACATAAAAACTTTTGTTTGTTTACAAGGAAAATCCACAGGGCCCTGGTAAATCTAAGTGGTGGAACAAAAAATGATTTAAAAAGACTTTTGAAGGTTTTTTTTTTAGTTTTGAATAAGACTTCTGAAGTACCAGCATGTGTGTGTGGGAAAAGGCGATGTTATGGGAATCTCATCCTTTCCAGCGTCATTCTCCTGTACCATTCTTAAGATTTCCCATCCAGAACAGACATACAGTAAAATCAGTTGTTTTTATGGCCTATCATTTATCAGATCCTTGCAGACAGCATTACCAACACGAGGCATCTTACTTTATCTGTAATGCATTTTTCCCTGTTTGTTTGTTGCTGTTTTTTACAGTAAATGTCCCTTTAAACAGGCACGGGCCTTGTAAATGGCATGTCCCTATTAGATAAATGTGCTGTAGAAGATGTAATGGAAAATGTGGCCATGTGAGATCAGACAGGGAAATCTATGACTGCATCAGATTAGTGAACAGTGATGAGAAGGGGGGGAAGAGAGGAAGAGGTGGGAGGGGAAGCATGCTGGAAAGATTGTTAGAAAGGGGAGGGCAGCAATAACAAGGCTTGGTGGGAAACCCAGTAATAACATGAATTATTGACCAAGTGGCATTTTGATCTGATATGGCTACGGAAAGAGGGAGGGAAAAAAGTGTATGAGGGGAAACGACTTTGGCTTTTGGACTTTTTGAGAGCATTTACAGGTATCAGGTATTAACCCTCATCAGCTCTTTTAAGCAGCCTTTTATTTCAACAAGACTATCTGGTTGACCCCACAAATATATTATTTTTACTCATCTTGTGTCTTTCCACTGAACCCCTGGGCATTAAATATTAACACAAAATTAATTTGGTTCAAGGATTGCTCCCTGTGGAACTCCATTGTTGCAATCTGCAAAAGACAAGCATACTTTTGGTTTATGTGCACTCCTTGTTTTTAATTTTGGGGCTATTTTATGCTTCTATTAAAGAGACAGCACAGTGGATGGTGTATGAAATTGTGAGAGTGGAGAGTGACAAGGGGAAGGGGCCGAGTGTTGGAGACACAGCTGGGATACATACTTTGAGGACTTGCCTCTGTACATGGTGCATGTGACCTAACCATCAGGTCAACTAGAACCTGGCAGTGTTTTCTGTAGTTTTAGGTATGACTTTTTCCATGTTAAAGCTATACAATGACTGTTCGGAGCAATATGATTACCAGTGTCAAAAACCTTTTGAAATCATAGATTTGATCCAAACTGCATGGGGTGCATTCTCAGACTGTAAATGATGGTGGTCACCATACTCAAAATGTTTTTTTTTAAATTAATTTTTATGCCTGGTTCAGACTGGGTCTGCTTTTGGTCTGTATCTGTGAGCTACAAGAAAACTGATAAAATATGGACGAAATAAAAGCAGAGAAGGGACAGGTTTTGAATGTTTAGCATAACCGAGCATGTAAGTCAACATAAAAACAGACAAAGAAAGAGAGCTTAGGCTGGCCTTAAGCCTCCTGATGATCAGGTACACTGCACTGGATTACACCTTGTCTCAACGTACGTATGCATCAGATGTCTGTGTATCTGAAAATATATGGATGTGTCCTCCTACTGTCCAATGCAAGGAATTGCATTTTTTATGAATTGCTTTAAAGCTGATACACTACCAGTATAACCTGACACGCCAGATGGATGTGTTTCACACAAAGCTGTATTAAAAATCCCTTGCTCTGTTTAACAGCACTTGGGAAATATGAACAAAAATTGAATTTTTACATAGGGAGACTAATAAATCTGTCCCTACAAAGCAAGAATTTACCTTAGTAGTGGGTTAGTGGGTTAGATGTGTTTCACACATCAATCTGGTAAACCTCCCATAGACAGCGTATGGGAAAGGGCAGAGCCTTTGAAAAAAAAATTGGAGGGTGACTGGATGAACGTTCTGTCTGTCACATCTTTACAGGCCAATCACAGCAACAAAGCATGTGACATCATAGCCCCAAAACAAGGCGCACCGCTTACAACAAGTAAAATCCTAGAATAAAGTTATGGAGAAAAAAAAAGCTACAGCTGAGTAAACGCCATAAAGTGCTGCATAATGTGAACCATGGCAACTGTAGACATGTCAGTACACGACTTTTATAGTTTTTAAAAAAGAAAACAATACTGCTCTGTGTTCTTCTTCTCCTAACATGTCATATTGTCAAGTTCTGATAAAACTGGCACTTTAGCAGCATCCATGCTAATGTCTTCTGCCATAATTCAAACTGGCCTTTTGTCGCTGCTTGCTTAGGTCACGACTCTGCCGAGCCTGAAAGTACTGCCCCTCAACGCTGATTGGTCCTGTCACTGACTGGCCTACACTGTTCAGATGAGAGCTTTGCAAGATGGATTCACCAGTAAGAAACACGGAAAAGGGCGAATCCATCTGCTTTGCAAGGTTACTACCAGTAGCCTCTGGAGAGAGGATGATAATGCCACTATTTTATGCCATTAAGCAGCTCTGAGCATGAGAGAACAGGACTAATGTTGCATATCAAGAAATTGATGAAGAAGTCCAACCAGGAAAGCAGCATATTTTCATAAACAGACATATGAATGGCTGAACAAGCTAAGCTAACCTGTTTAGCCATTCAAATGTTTATGTGTTAAATAACACCTTTTTGTATCTAATCATCTTGTCCTAACCTTTCACTTAAATGTTTAAATATATCTGCCACTAGTAAGACAATCTTACAGCACTTCATATTGACTGATAAATCCTCTCATATTTCATATACAAATCTACAGAAAAATTTCAAATTTTCAACGTACTTGTGCCACTTTCAGAACGAAAATATTACAGAGGGGAGGAGTTCCATAGGGACGTCAGACATGAAGGACATTCCCATAGGAATGAATGCGCTTCCAGTTGAGTTACCTCCCTAACCATATGTGTGTGGAAACAAGGCTGTGGAGTCATATCAACCATGTCCCTAATTCTGCATAACTTGTAGAGACAAGTAATTAAGTGATTTTTAAAAAGTCCCTTCAAGATGTTAACCATTATTACCAAAATTGTTTTTGAACCACCAGGGGATGCCGCTTGGATGCAATCAAAAGACTGCAGATTGTCCATGTGGCAGCCGCCTGGTCTTTATATGTTCTTGTTGTATGGTTTTTAAACATAGTCTGACCGTTTTGTCTTTATTTTCATTTGATAGTTGAGCTTGTTGTTTCCCATAGAGATCTACTATCAAGGGAAGTGGAGTTTGTGGGAATCAGACCAGGATCAGCTGCTCTGGCTCACTATCCACACTGTATGAAGACAGACAAGCTTCATTACTGATAAGGCCATATTCACACGACAGACACATGCACACAAATTCTCACAGTTTGAGCTAATGCTGTGTGGAGTTGGATGCTTTTGACTAAAGGAAGTTGTGGTTGGGAAACGAATACAAAGCATAGTTTATTTTATTTTGTCTATGAAAATCTCTGTCATCGTTTCACACTGAATTGGCAGCAGCTCTCACCGTGAAATCCCATCGTCCAGGATTACACTCTCCAACTCCTCAGTGAGTGCTGGGAACTAAATAGTCCCACCATGTGTGAGCTGTATTCACTTCTGAAATTGATTCCTGCACAGTTTGGGGTGCGGATAGAGTTTCTTTTTTCTTCAAGTCCAAGCTAGTTGCTGATGTGGCCTGTTGCCCCACAGACCTTCTTTGGAGATAATTTCTTTTTCATGCTGGTTGCACTACAAGACAGCTGAAGGAAACTTAAGGAAGTCTTTGGAGTGTCCATTAGAAATTATGTCAGCACAACTAAAACTTGACTTCCAAAATACATGTAAAAATGTAAGCATGGCTAAAAATGTAGTCACATTTCTTAAAACTGGACTAACACACCTAGATAGTTTGGTTAGGGGCCAGTTAACTCTTGCATGTTCAGTTGGACCAAAAACTTCCAATGGGTTCTTCACAACAATGGTTGAATCAATGACCTGCATAGGAAAGCAAGACGTCCCTAAAAGTTCAGCTGTGGGAATTCAAAATGAGTCTTCAGAGGACATCAGAAGATCCTCAGCCAAGCTCACCAGTACACTAGGCTCCTGGTGGAGCAGTCACAGAAGGTTCCCATCATCAAACAGCTGAGCCCACTGAAGGTTATCCAGGATTTGGTTCCTAAAGTCCTACAGGCCCTCTGGGTGCCTAAAAGGACCCCTTCCAGTGACATTCCCCCCCGAAGTTCTTTCGAAACTGTTCATATTCCCAAAGCTGTCCAGGATGTAGTCTCCTGATCACTTTCCACCGCACTCCATCAGGCCACCTTCTCTCGGCCTGTGAGAAACATAATGGCCCACTCCATCAAGGGAAAGGTGAGACAGAATTTCCCATCCAACTCTTTAAGGAGGAAGCTGGACTGAGGTGTTGAAAATCATCACCGATGTAGGAGTGGAGCACATCTGTGATTTGTTTGAGCCAAAAACTCAAACAAACCTACTGTCCAACCTCCAACTGTCACGGCTGATGTGGAGCCTTTACAAGGCCCAAAACCAGAACCTGCTGCTTCAATGCTGTCACCGCAACCTCCTAACACCATGTTAGCCACAACCTCAACCTGGAGGTTGAGGTTGTGGAAGAGCAGTCAGGCCAACCAACAGACTTCACTTTGATCCAGTCAACAGGACCCCATGGTGCCCTGCCAGCTGAACCTCCAGTCATGAATTCAGTCATAGGGTGTAAGTTTGTGAAAGAGCAGCAAATCTAAGAACCAGACCTGAATATGGTTCCCTCTCCACCACCTACATCAGCTGATGCCTTTGAACACCCTGCCTTCAGTCAGGATGTTCAAGAAGTCAGCCAACAGACTCTGCTGCAGTGACACTGTCGCCACAACCTCCAAATACCCCACTAGCTGAACTTACAGTCATGGATTCAGGCCTTGTCCACACAGAGACAAAAATTATATATTTACATTTCGTTTTGAAAAAGTTTTCCGTTTCATGGGATCATTTCAGGAAATGTCCGCGAAAGCATGGAACCATTGAAAACGCTGTAATATATATGTAACGCTGCCACGGAAATGGACTTAAAGAGAGACAAAGATTACAGAAAACTGCCACAAACTTTCTTCTAGTTGCTCTCCTGGTTGTTCTCCGCAACATCTAGTGTGTGCTGTTCTCATGCTGGTAAAGGAAATCAGACTTTGCTGTGAAAGCCATAATAAGCCCAGTAGCTTCTGCGCATGAAAACAACCCTGTAATCCACCATTGTTGTTTTGGCTTGACCCGCGCGTGCGGCTTAAGTGGGTTATGCTTTGTATGGCATCATCGTTTCAAGAAAGATGCGGTTGGCTGTCCGTGCTAAGATGAAACGGTAAGCACTGACAAATTTGTTCACTCTGGGACCTGGTTTCAAAAAGTAGCACTTACGGCCTCCCAGAATGCCATTTCTGTGTGGATAAAATGCCAATACGACAAAAAACTTTTGCATATACTCCTGAATTTGTTTCCGTGTGGACAGGGCCTCAGTCCTTGGGGGTGAGGTTGGAGCCCTTCCAAGAACCAGACATGATAATAGTGCATTCTGCACCTCTTTCAGTGGAATACAATGAAAAACCCCGTGGTGTCAGTCAGGCTGAAACAGAAGAGCTTTTACAAGGCCAGGATCCAGACTCTACTGCTGCAATGCAGTTGGAAATGCCCTGCTGTCATTCAGGCTGCAAATAAAGAGTCTTTACCTGTCTCAGTGCGACCTTTAGGCCCTGCTTACACAACATTGTGCTTCATTTTCCATCTGCATTCTCAAAAAGGTTTAGAATGGTGCAGAGTGGTGTTGGTTATGTCAGACCACAAGAGTTTTTGTCATTCCCAGTGTTCATGTTTACGTCAGAAGTTTTAAGATGGTGATGACTCAGCCAGGCAAAAGTGGCTAAATTAATGTTGTCTGGTCTCTAAACCTAAATCCTGAACTGTATTTTCTTTATTTGTTCCCTCATGCTCACACCAGTAGAGCCCCCTGCTTTGGTTATTGACTGTGTTGTGAGAAAGCTCAGATATCCACAGCTAATTAGCATATAATGGGAGTTATCCATTAGCCTCTGTTTACCCTTTCTGAATGGTATTCATGCAGTTTGGTTGGCTGCATCAATTGTCATGATAATTAGCACTAAAAGAACACTGTTTTCATGTGCACACAGTGATTCAGAGAGGTCAAAGGGGAATTTTGTTGTTGGTAGTTTTTTTTTCATTATAGTTTCACTTGGACTTGGCTGAGACTACTGTAGTTCTCAATTTGTGATAAAAGCATTGTTTTTTAAATGTCTGTCATCAAGATCTCATTGAATTTGCATAACTGAAAAATGAAACTGCATGTTAATAGAGGAGTGTGCTTAAAGTGGATTATTCCCCTTTTACTTGAATGACACATTCCTTTGTAAAAAAAAAAAAAAAAAAAAAAACCCAGAGGTTTCTGCATCACTGAGTGGCATCTTACTTACTCTGTCATCATGTCTTAGAATGCCTCACTCCCTGTTTCCTCCTCTCTTTTTTCCATCCTTTTTTTTAAAAAAAAGTGCTGTTTACTTTTTCTAAAAGTGGAAGTTTGGTGAGGGAGCGTGTGAACAGAAACAGATGCTGCAGAGTCTCTAGCTCCCTCTCTCTCTTTCTTTCTCACACACATGCAAACACACACAATAGCAAACAGCTGCATGCAGATAACTGTAAAAGGAAGCCTTACAGCAGCAAGCCAACTTTCCATTACAAGGAAAACATGTAAAGTGTGGTAAATGATACAGTGCAGTATAGTGCAGTCCCACAGGAGACTTTGAACTGGAACATTTTGGATGATCGCACATACAATAAAAGTAGCTTCTTTTGTGTTGGCTCTAAGTCAGTATAGCTGTTTATATAGCCTTCATCTTGATCTGTTAAAAATGCATCTGTGATATAATTTTTCCTCACAGTGACAGCCAGCTTCTCATATTTCCTCTGAGCGGAAGCAGTGATTCAGATTGAGCACTGCCCTGCATTAAAACAGCACAGGTAGCGGGGGGGGGGGGGGGGGGCAGGGGTGGGGTCATGTTGCTTCAGGTAATGTTGAGACATTGTTAACGATTCAGGAAGTCCAGAAGAAACAGATTTAAGTGTTTAAAGGCTTAGCAGACACTAAAACACTTTGGTGGGACTCTTTCAGACCAACTCCCAGCTTCCTGTTTTTTGAATGGAGCCAGTCCTTCTGTAGGAATTAACCTGCATTTCAGTAGAAGTTTACTATTTTGGATGCAAACATGTGCTTACAACTAGTGTTGTACTCAGGACCAAACTATCTGAGACCAAGACAAGACCAAAACTTTTGGGGATCTAGACCGAGTCAAGACAGAGACCATAAAAATCCGTTTTAAAAAACCATTACAAGGTTGAACAGTTAAAGAGCATTCTCTCTTTAATTTTAGTTTTCTTTTTAGTAAATTTGACTGATAAAAACAGGTGTCTGCAACTCTTGCAAAGGACAACATGCAAAATTCTCAAATTTGTTCAACTAACTTATAAAAAATTAATCCTTATTTGGATTTAAAAGCCACTGACAAACCCCTAATTATTTTAAATATCTGAAAAGAAGATGTTTATCTAGATTTGTCAGGTGAATGAGGCCAAAAGTAAGTGTTCAGAGGTATTTCTGACTAGAAATAAGATGGAATGATGTCTGAGTTTTTGCAGATGTAGCTATTTGTGTTTTTTGAAGGTCTTTCTTTTCCATACCATGTTGCCCAGGTGGATGTGAAGTACATCCCATGCAATGGTTATGTAAAACAGTCAATCTGCTGACCCCTGAGTGGTCAGAGAGTATTGTCACTTGGAGTGTCATAGAGAAGTGTCATCCTCTCGTTGTCGGCCTCATACAGTTGTATTACCTCCCAGACTCTCCTGTACTTTTTAATAGTATCTTGTCTCTGCTTGTTACTGTCTCTAGAATAGAACTTGTGTTCTTACCTACTTTGAGATGGAACTATCAAAGTATAAATAGTAATGGAAAATGAAATGCCTGGTACTGAAATATCCCCGTGCTTGTAGGAAATGTGGTAAAGAACCACAAATGGCCTTTTTGAGCTATAACCATAGCTTGTCTAAACTCTGCATGTTAACATACTGAACTGTCTGTCACTGGTTGGAAATGTTAGATATCACAGTATCTGATATTTTTCTAACCCTGGGCTTTTGTTTTGGTTTCATGAAAACATTTTTGTCCTTTTTCTACCAGATTGTGAATTTGGCCTCACCTGCAAAAGATGAAAGACTCTGAACATCCCTCCCATCTATGAGGCAACCTTGTGTTCCTTGTGCTCCAGCAAGATTTCAACACTGTATACCTCAGAATCTGGCCCATTTTAAAGTGTAACCGAAGTGAAATGATTTTTCAACCCACGACAGCGAAAATGGCTAAAGACTCGGAGCACGTTCACTCCTCTGCCACCTGCATGCCTCATCGCACCTGGCTTCAAATCTGAGTAGCCTTTGTCCGTTTAGCGGTGTCGTTTTCAGCTCACCACCTACAATGTGCTATAATAGCACGCTGGCTACTGAAGCTTCAGATGCGAGGCCTTCCTCCATCTCTCCATCTCTTCCACCCCCTCCCTCTGCTCTTCTCTCACTGCCACCTGGCCCTGCCTGTGAGCCTGCTGGCTGACCAGATGCACCCTGAATAAAGGCAAGAGGAGGGGAGATAGAGGTTATTATGGGTGATTATGCGCTTAAATGTAATTTTTTATAACCCATAAACCTACACTGGTCCTTTTTGTGATACTTTGAAACAATTAGACACCTTGTTAGCGTGGATTGGACACCAAATTTGAGAGTATCACACCTTAAGATATTCATGATTGCTCACAAGTGTGCAAAAGAAGGGCTCCTCCTCTAAATGAAGTGTTTGTGTTTATCCGACAGCTTTTATCTGCTTGTTTGTTTACTCAGCCGAGTGTTTGTGGATTTTCACACGTTGATCATGCTCTATTAATTGTCTCTACTCTAATTAAAAGCAGATTAATGTCTTGTTTACTCCACTCGGGATGAACTTAGCACCATGATCTGCACTGATCTGCAGCTCCATTATCTTAACCTGCATTGTGTCTGCGGCGGCACTTGTGCGTGAGGCATAAATCAGGCGGTGATTTAACTTTAACTCAGTGAAGATGGAGCGCTCAGGAGAAGAGAGAAGGAGCAAGAGGAGAAGAATAACTCATTCATGCTCCTCAAGTGGTCCCCCTGATGTGTTAGCTGGCAAGGCAGCCGCATTAAGGAGCAGAAACAAAAGAGGGCATCAATGAAAGAGCCTGCAGGGGGGGGGGGGGGGGGGGGTAGGTATAAAAAAATTTTAAAGGGAGACCCCCCTCCCTCCTTCTCACACACATGCAGATGCAAACACACACACTTTTGTCCCCCTTGGCACAGCTCCTTGTTTAGCCTTTAGGTGCCAAAGCAATTAGTTATGTTAATTGCAAGGGCCATCGCCGGTGAATGCAGGTTGAATGGAGCCAGTCAGCAGTGGATGATTGGCCGGGATCCATTGGGGGGAATGGGTGAAGAGGAGAAGGGGGGGTTGTGACGTAGGCGGAGCACCCGGCCCGTGAAAACAGAGGAGAGGAGAGTGTGTGGGAAAACAGGGGAGGAGCTAGAAAGAAAGAGAGAGAGACAGAGAGAGAGAGAGAGGGATCAGGAGGGTGGGAGGCTCAGAGCTTGAGAGAGCGAGCACAGAGGAGGACGCAGAGTCATACTGAGAGAGAGAGAGAGAGAGTGAAGAATTAAGTCAATCAGCAGGGGCAGATTGAGTAAACTGGATAGTAAGAGTAGTAGAGAGAGCTTCAAACAGGAGAAAGAGGAAAAGTGAGGCGCAGAAAGTAGAGAGACATAGTGTGTCTACTGCAGTGTTTTAGACCTGGTCTGCTCTGTGATCTGTCTCCATCTGGGTGCCATCTGTGTCTCTGGCTCTGGCCTTCGCCACACTGGAGCTCACATATGTGGGAATGCAAACACATGCCTGACATATGAAGGCGTGGAGTCAAAGAAAGAGACAAAAAGGAAAGGATAAGAAAGGCAAGAAACCGCACCACTGCAGCTGACTTTTTTCTCAAAGGACTGAAGAGTGGACTCTACTAGAGAGGAGGTAAGAGGAACAGGAGTCTTACTGGGTTGAATTGTAGCCGTTTAAAGCTTTTTGTGAGAGTGTCTGCTTTTGCAAACGGTGCTTTTTTTCTCTGTGTGTGTTTCATCCTAATTCCCAGAGCGGCTCTGTACTGTACAGATGGTGCCTCATCCTCTCCTCTTTATCTCTTCATCCTTGTCCTCTGAGGTAGGAGGGATGAGTTTGTCTGCCTGCTTCCTTTTTTCGCTGCCATATGGACAAAAAAGTACTGATTGCTTGGGAGACTCTTGCCAGTTTTGTTAAATTTTTGAAGATTCTGATGTTTTGCTTGAGACTCTTTAAAGATCAAGTTGAATTTTTTGAGATAAAAGCACATAAAGTACTCCATGTGGGCTCTGTACCTTCATAAACTTTCTCTGTTTGGAATGATTTGGCTACACAAGTGGCAGATCTAATTTTTTAAAAGGATGCTGTGTCAATTCAACATAGTAGATTTAGTTATGCTACCAAAACACATTCCTGGAATCTTTTTTTGAGCACAAAATCAGCTACATTCCTAGCTCAAGCAGCCAAAAAAATGAAGCCTTCTGTTGTTTCTTTCTTTTTCAACTCTCCCTGATCCCCTCCCATCTGTTTCCACTTGTGGTGAAGGAAAAAAAAAAGAAAAGTCTACCTGCGTGGATGATGATTCCTCCTTTTTTCTCCATAAGTAATACTTGTGTGTAAACATCACAAAGTGCTACCTACACCCCAGCTGTGTTATTGGCTCCATGTGTGAAAGGGGCTTGTCTCTCTCAGCTGTCATTTTGTAATCAGCGTTTTTTTCTTCCACATGGCAAGCAGAGCAGAAGAAAATAGGTAAAGGAGACGTGTGCATCTGTTGTGTAGTTTTCCCAGACATATGGGGAAGAGGAGGGGAACTGCTGGGTCGCTCTTTCATGCTGTGCCTACATGTTATACAACCCAAGCATCAGTGGGAACGTGGATACCAACAGAGGGCAAAATGTCACATAAATGCACCTAGAGCAAAAGCACCTCAAGATGCACTGTTTCTGGAGCCCTTTTTTTTAAATCTCTTTTCTGAAGTAGCTTGGCAGAGAAAGTGTTTTAGTGCATGCAAGAAGAAAAAAAGAAGGTGTGTGAAGGAGAAACAGACAGAAAAACAAAACAAGAGACCTGGCTAGTGTCAAGCCAGGCCAGGCCAATCCAGTCCTTCAGGGAGATAGGAGGGACAAGCAGTCAGCTGCACAATCTCAAAGCAGAGACCCCTGAATGGCCTGCTGGACACTGTCACCCTCTTGACAGCAGGCTCTGTTCTGCGTCTGTGCACATGAGAGAGTCTGTATTTTTGTGCAGAGATCAAGGATGTGACATTTTATTCATAAAAGTCATTTTATATCCATTCATTTTTGATGCACAGCTGCTGTATTTGCTTGTGGGGTCAGCATGTTTGATCCCACGCTTGATCAAGGTTGGCAATGTTAGATATTTTGTTAAAATCAACAGTACTGAAAAGGACTGCAATTTTCTATGTGTTAAAATAATCTGTTTACATGCATGCAAATAATTATATGAAATCATACACATGCAGACTTAGCTAGATGCACTATCACCTTGATATCCTTCATTGCTGACATGTTGGACATCATTGCAGTACTGTGCAGCCATGACTATTTGCTATGAAGAACTCTTTCTTAAGGCTGTTAAAAAATGAGTTAATTGATAAATCCAACTTAGCTATTTCAGCTCTATTTTTCTAAGTTGATAGAACACATTTTTATTTTGTTAGGTAAATAGTACCCTATCATTCTAGGTATTTTTTGTCAAATTATTTGACAGTCATCACTTAATCTGCATAGTTTTCCTGGAATTCCTTTGGCATTTGACACTTTTGCACCATGGATGAAGTTACTGACTCGGTTAGAGAAGTCCCACCTGTGGGGAGCAATCAAAATATATGGTAAACTGAATATGACTGAATAGGATCTCCTGGAGCAGTGTGCAATACTGCATTTTTTTCTTATTAAGACAGTCTGTATGTTTACATGCATGCAAATAATGATATACATTCCAATAAAATTGGCTTTTAAAATATATGTAAACAGCCTGACTGAAACCAGACCAATTCACAATTCTCAAAAATGAAATAACTTGCATGATCTGGTCTGAGATCGACTGACTCTTACACCTCAGTTGAACCCAAGCTGGACTTCAGGTGTTCTGAGCATGCTCTACGTCCTCTGCACCAGGCTTTGACCTAGAAGTCCAGAAGCATAAATGCATAGCATAGCAGAAGTCTTGCTGTCATCTGCTTTTGGTTATCACTTTAAACTAGGCCACTGATTCCCACCCTGGGCTCCATGGAGGGGTGTGATGCTTTGTCTGCGCTAAGTTTGTCAAAATATAGCAAAGACTTGATAGCTTATATGAAGATCTTCTGCAGGAGGAAGTATATAAGCTTATTTTGTTGGGGATTTATCAGTGAAAACATTTAAAATTGATGGTAACTTTGACAGCAAAGTATCAAAGTTAAAGTATGGGGATCGTGACAACCTTAAGTGCAGGTTGAGTCCAAGGCAGTGAGTGTGTTTGCATGTATGCACCAGGTGTCCTCTAGACATTGTGTCTCCTCAAGTACAAGGTTGCTTGTCTTATATAGCTCTCTGTTGCTTTTCTTCCCAGCTGTGAGTTTCCCTGCTAATAAATACAGAAACAGACCACCATGACCCCTGCTATAATCTAAAGAATCCATCCACAGAATACCCTCCTTTTTCACCCAACACTCACATTCACACAGAACAGAGCAGCTGCTTCAATGCAGGAAGTGCTCTATTAGTTCCAGTGGCGAAGACTGTGATATCTGGCCCCCGGGGGTTCAATGAGAGGTTGTGTGTTTCGCTTATGTTTCTCTGTGTGTGGACATGAAAGGGTTAGGTCATTTACTCAACAGAAAATCACTCAATGACTGCAAGTAGTGCTCTGAAAGATTGTTTCGTTGCAGGGAATGTCTCCAGACGGTGTGGAAATGGCTATTTTTTTTGTGTGCGTGTCAGTGAGTGTGCAGATGTAGATTTGTGTCAATGAACAGTGAGCCACCTGTGCTCTCCCCTGTCTATACTACTGCAAACTCATCAACATTGTATGGGAGCTCCTTGTGCTGTAAGTGCATGAGTCAGGGGGCTCTTCCTGGGGTCTATTGACCCTTTGCTGGCCGCAAAGGCCCACTCATTGAACCAGGACAAGACTTTTATTCTCTGTGTTGGTGTGGTCTGTGAGGGGAGAGTATCAACACATGCTTAAACGACTATGAAGTGACCTCGGCTGAATACACCGAATAAATTATACAAAGTTTTGGCATCCTTTTATGGTTTCTACATTTTGGCAAACTTTGACGAATAACATGAGCTGGAAAACACAGCCAGAACTTTTCCAGGGAACACTAAAGGTACAATATGTAGAATTTTACATTGAAATAATTGTAATTTTTAAAAAGGCTCACCCATGTTACACAAATTCTAAATGAGTTCTCACATTACCTCAAATATTTCCAATAGTTTACAATGCAGTTGCAGTTGCAACAGGACATGCCTGTTACAGTGGCTGTCATGTCTGAGCCACAGTGACAGACACAACTTGTTTGAAATGTTTGAATTACTGGATGTTACCTGACAGACTGCTACATTATTTCAGTGTTAACTGCTACTGGAAGCAGTCGTTCTGTTGCTGTATCTCATTCATGTTCTGTGCTTCTTACTTGTGGTAGACCATGATTTTTCTCCTGTGTAGAGTTGCAGGTTCCATCATCCCAGCTGATTAAGGACTGGTCATTAAAAACTGCCTTCATAAGATGTATTTACAAAACAGTAAGCCTTTCACTTAATGATGGAGAAAAGCTGTTAAAAGTGCCCTTCCTCGATGCATTCTTCTGATTTCTTGGTACTGTTTGGTGTATGTCCTCCCCAACTCTCTCTCCCCATATTTCCTGTCTCTTTTCAGCTGTCCTATCAAAATAAAGGCAAAAAAGCACAAACAGTAACCTTTTTTTCTTTTTTTGAGCAATCCCAGAATGCTTTGTGAGTCGCTTGTGGCTCTTACCAGTCTATCACTACTTATTTTTTTGTTCTTGTTTTGATAGAGAGCCTCCTGGGGATGAAATTTAGATACTGTGCATTAATGCTAAATTGCTAGCGAATATTTGCTTTCTTACTCAACATTAATGCCTCTCTGACATAGTTTTTGGGCTTCTAAGTGTAGTTTAAGTATTTTTTTGCACTTGATTACTTTTTAGGCCACCAATTCCTAAAAATTTGGCCCATTTCTTACATTCCCGTCAAACTTAACTGGACATTTGTCCAAATTATACTCCTTTTTTAACTTACATAAATGGAAGTAACTGTCACTTTATTTGTTGAGTTTTTAAATAGAAAATGCATGACTTTCACACTTCAATACAGCATAAACTTTGTTTGTGCAAGCTTGATTACTTTTTATTTTTTGTCAGACACAGTAGATTTAAGTCTTAATGTAGATCAGCCAAGCAAAAAATGTAGCTAAAAGCAGCTAAACCCATGTAGGTTCTCAGTGTGTTTGGCAGTTCTTTAGCTGCATTTTGACCCTCAACCAAAGTATTGTAAGGAAGGCTTTAGGCTCAGCTTTCTACATAGAGAGATAAGTGCTGCTACTCTGGAGCAAGATGCATTTAAAACTGTAAAAGAAAACTTTCTTTTTTCCAAGTAAAACCTAAACCATACTCTGAATACTCATCAGCATGCATGAACCGAGTCAGCTTGTGTTGTTGGCTTCGTGGGTGGACCAGAAATGGGTGGTGCAGCCTCTCTGGATGAATTGTCTTTCATACTCATTATTTTCTCCTTTCTTTCTTTTTGCACTTTTCCCACTGAGAGAGTGTGATGGAAATGTTTATATTTTCACTCACATGAGAGAAAAAACCTTCATTGGTTTTGCTGTGACTGTACAACCAGACACAAACCCACACTGACACTTTAAGGAACAACTGTTTTCAAGTCATAAAAAAAGAAACGCAGTGTTCTTAAACATATGTTCACTCAAACCCATACACAACACAGCCACAATAACATACATCACTTCTACCCACACATCCACAAACACACGCTCATCCTCCACAGCTATCTCTTTCTCATTCCCCTTATTGTTTTGAGCACAGCTGGCCTCTTTGTTTTACTTATCAGTCTCTCTCAGCGGCTGTGGAGCTCTGCTCTTTTATACAGCTGGGGCTAAAGCTCTGTTTATGGACTCTGTGGACCATACTTTACCTACAGCTCAGCTTTGATTCACTGAATCCCCCCAAAAACCTGAGGGCGGTAGATTAGTCGTCTGCGCAGACCATGCTTGGGGAAAAGAAGATAATGTCTTTGTTTAACGACAATACAGTAAGCAGGATTGTTTGTGGTTTTTGATGAGTTTTTGTAAGTGCTCGGTGATGTGAGTCACATTCAGTGTGTTTCGAAACGGGATTACAGGTGTGGGAAAATCCAGTGACCAAGAAAATGGTGTTTTTCTCGTGGTTTCCAAAAGCAAATTTCACATCTGTGCTCCTGAATTTTTTTTTTTTTTTTTGTTAAGTGGGGGCAAACGGAGGGGGCTCTCAGGGGGCAGAACATGACAAAGAAACCAACACGAAGATGGTCGAAAGGAGCAAATGAGTAAGGCTATGATGACAATTTTGCTTTTTTTTTAATCAATTATACATGCAGTACAAGACATTCCTTGTTTTATTAAAATAGTGGAGAAGAACATGAAGCACTGGATGACCAAAAGCATAATAATGCAATATACTCATACACACAAAAATTGCTTGAAATGAATGTCATGAACTCAGCTAAACTCATCTTCTCATGGACAATTTGATAAACAGCTGTCTGGAAAAATCCTGGGTAAAGTTCGAGTGAAGATAGGCCATTTGTATCATAGACTATATAAAATGTGGACATAATCTCAGTGATGTCATCCATTGTCACAAATGTGGAATTTTGAAGCCCAAAGATGGCGATTGTCTTATTCCTTAAGGGTGAACAGCTTTAAAGTGCCTTGCAGCCGTATCAGTCATGCCCTTCATCACACACAACTCTTACCCTTCTTAAAGTCAATATGGATGACTTATAAAAAAAAACTACCAACAAGGATATGAACTATTAAAACCGACCATATTTTCCCCAGGCTGTAAAAAGTCTTCATTATGCCAGTAGAATTGGCATTTTAACATGCCATGTACATGAAGCAAGCCCACAGACTCCAGGAAATACAGAGCTCAGCAGTGTCTAGCACTTTTGGCTGTGCTGGTTCCTGAAGTAAAATTCCCTATTCAAATCTCCCTGAGACATTTTGCAAAGTCCCTACTACAACACTTTTAATGCATGAACCAAGCTAACCTTGGTACCTAGGTACCTGAATACTCATTAATAGCTATATTCTTTACAGGGACAAGAGGGCTACATATTCCACAATCCATTGTGATTTATTTTATTTGTTGTAAATGATAAATGAAATGATAGCTTTTCAGGTTTTTGAACCATATATTTACCTTATCCTACACTTATCTATTTTA
This sequence comes from Cheilinus undulatus, assembly GCF_018320785.1. Classification (NCBI taxonomy): domain Eukaryota; kingdom Metazoa; phylum Chordata; class Actinopteri; order Labriformes; family Labridae; genus Cheilinus; species Cheilinus undulatus. Next base: position 40,382,184 of record NC_054867.1, read on the forward strand.
TAGTGTTTAAATTTGGAACAATGCCATATTATGTGGTAATTTAAGTATTTATCACTTCATACGGTGGTGGCATGCACTGTCATCATTAACAGTCGATAGCCTTTGTTTGCAGGCTGGGAAGACATTTTCATGTAATTCGACACTCCACCAATCAGAGATATTGCTGTGGTACTCAAGGATTGTGGGTATTGCAGTATTTTTTGGCTGAGATTCCAGATGAATTAAACTTTTCGTAAAACCAGGTTGATATCTTGATAACTTTTGTCTTCTACTGGAGCATACAGCATCATTTCACTCTTATGTATCTTGTGGTAAGTGTAGCTGGGATACTTCAGATCATATGGCTTTTAATATAAAGCAGCTATGGAGAAAATGAATGGGTTTTTTACTTCCTGAACCACACTGTTGAGGCCTTTGGATGAAGCTTGAGTGAAGTCAGCGGTTTGTTTATTGATGGAGGCTTTGAGAAAAATCTGCAGCTCAATTAAAAATGTCCTGCACAAACATTAGATCAGCCAAATAACAGGATGAAGAATTGAAATGGAGGTAGGCCCCAAGCCTCCAGACAAAACACCCCTTGTGAAGCATGTGCAAACAGAAGCAATAACTATTTCAGATTTGTTATCAAACCAGGCTGTTAGCATCTTTAGTTATTAAGAAAATTGGCATTTTAACATGGTTGTGTATATGACTTTCAGCACTTCTGCGCCAGCCTCTAGAGGACACTTAAGGAACTACAGTTTTTCTGCTTAAACATTGGGTTCATTTTTCAACACTTGAGGTTGCCCCTTGAACAAGTCTCCAGCTGACACTTTTTGATGCACAACCACATTGGCTTTAAAACACTCCTGAGATTGCCATCTACATTGTGATCACACATGCACCTCACCCTGCAAATTTCTGAAAAATTTTTTCAGGAGTTTTGTGTCTGTGTAAAAGCACTGAAAGGCAATATCTCCAAAATGCTAGTGAACATCCATCAACTGTCATGTTTACTGTCAAGACTCTCCAGATAAACGTCAGCAAAGCTCTTGAGATGAAACAAAACATCGGCACTCTCCGTCTGGGTCAAAAGAGGTTGTATAAATATCTTCCGCATGGCTCGTGTTGATAGCAACATCTGGTTGGACCTGATCCCGAGCCATTTGGCTGTTGAGGCCTCTGACACCTGGTCTGAAACAGGCTGGTCTTAATGCGTGCTTTGTTTTCTCATGTCCAGGGCTCGTATTTTCTTTTATGGACTGTCTTAACTTATGAGTTCAGAGTGTGTCTGTGTATGTACATCAAGTACAGAGCTTAGGGGGGAACAGTATTTTGCCTGGCTGCTGGTTTGGGTTTATTGTCTGGGTTTGTAATGTAAAGGAGCCACCCTGTTTTAATCCTCCAGACTCAAATGATGATATGCATCTGTGTTATGGATCATGGGAGACATATAAGTCTGGTTTGACTGCATGGGAGTTTTTATGCCCTCAGAATGAACTTACAGGTTGAGAAGAGATAATAAAGACAGACAAACTGGGTTTTTATGCTGCCTTGTGTCCATAAATGCCACATTTGAGTGCTTTTCACTTTGCGAGCTTGGGTTTTAAAGCCTCCCAGAGCTCGTGTTGATTGATGGGCGGGCTAACCAATTTGCTACGGAGAGGTGAGAAGGCTTGTAACCAGACAGGCAGATAATCTACTGGCCCTGGGAGAAGGGAAGCTGGTGTGAGTTTGTGATGTCTGAACGTTTTTGTTGTGTTTCGGGGTCATGATTGACAGGTTTGAACTATCCATGTTATGTCACAGTTGCTTTTTTGTGTGGGTGTGTGTGTGTAAATGTGCCTCAGGCAGGCCATTTCACAGGTGTGACTTCAGGGATAAGTGTGCTCTCTCCACTCAGCCGATGACAAACGCAACACCTGGTAAATGGGGCCAACACACACATATGATGACACACATCCACTTCCAGCTCTTGTGGCCCAGCTGTGTGCGACTTGGGCGTGTGTTTGTCTGTGTTTGATACAATTTGTGCAGTGAATAGCTCACATCTGTCAACCCAGTGACAACAAATTTGTAACAGAGGCCAAATGAATGTTAATGTTTAAGAAATACAAAGTGTACTCCTAATTTTGTCGTAATTTCTGATAATTTCTATACACAAGTAGAGTCAAAATATGCAGAATCTTTTACAAAATCTGGCATAGCCTTCACTGTTTACTATCTATTACAAGGCCAATTGTGTGCTCCTCTGATAAGAGTTAAAAAACAGTAGGGGACAAGACAAGGACATATCACCTGAGAAACTGAAGGTTGTGTTTGAAAAATATTAAAACAATGTGTAAACTTGGCAGTAAATTAATTCAACAACTGCTGGTCATATTTTTCTAACAGACAAGTATCAAACTTTCAAGAAGTCCTGAAAAAGAGACTCCAAGTATTGAGCATATAGCTTTAGTTCAGGCAGGCCACAGAGTCAAGCATTGCCATTGAGATCAGCTGATCTCACGCAAGCCTCATCAGCTGATGTCTGGCTGATTTGCTCTAAACACGTTATTAGCTAATCGCTTTCATGCTGCTCTTGCCTGGCTATGCTCAGCTGCTCTCTCTGCAAGCGTCCCTCCACCCCAGCTCCTCATTTTTATTCTGCTTCTGACTTAATCAGTGTCATTCTGGCTTTCTTTATCTGCACAGGAAGAGCAGGATTGTGTGCTGTGCTTTCCACGTTGGCTCATGGAAGGGCAGGGGAGTCCCAGAACCACAGAAGCCACACCACCGAATATAAATAGCAGCATAAGTGCAAACTGCTAATAATGAAATATTTACAGCCACAAATCATGTGGTTCTCAACAACGTGGTCCTGACTGAACTCTGCTGAGTTGGTTGTTCTAGGCTCAACCATGCGACATTAAGTCTGTGTCTTTTTAGAAACTATGGATTATCTTGGCTCCCACAACATCTAAACGGATATTCCTGTGACACTGGAGGAGAAAACACCCACCTCCCTGTGACGAATGGGCTACAACTATGGCTCAATTGGCAGCCTATGAGAGAGTGACATATTCTCGGTGCATGCTCACATAGAGTCCCGATGTTACCTGGCTATCCAGGCCAGTAATGGAAAGTACCTAAAATGGGAGACCACTGTAAGACCAGAGTTGAGATATTGTTATTTACTGTTTGAAAATCAATGAAAATGTTGAACACTAACTGCAGAGGCTTAAAGTAACTTTCATTCCCGGTATAATGATAGAGTTGCCTAACTTGAACAATTCCTGAAACATGCGAAGATGACTCATTTCTGACTGTTTTTAAAGCCACTAACTCCGGTTCATTCTCCCCACGCTGACCTCATGTCCACGTGGACACTGTCCGCTCTCACTGTCTGATCTCTGCCAGATTCCCCCCTCCCTCCTCTGCTTCCCGCATCACATCACTTTCCTTCATTTTTACTGCTCATTCTTACTTTTATGGACGACGTCTGTCTGCCTGCCCTCCTGCTTTGCCGTCCTCTATTTCGCCTTCGCTCTGTCTGCCACTAAGTACATTCCCATCCCTGGGTTGTGTTTTTTCCTTGTGGCATGCTGGATTACAGCAGTGTTATTGTAATCATCTGACTGAGTGAGGGGGTAATATGAGGGCATCTCTCACTATCCCTTCTTCATAGGGGAATGTGAAAAGTTCATGTCTTTGTCTCGATTTAAAGTCTTACTCCTCTACCTCCAGCTATATTTCCTTTTATTCATAGACGTCCTTTTTCTTCTTTTGACTGACTGTATGCACATCGCTCTCTCTCACTGTCAAATCTCACCACCTCCCAGTTTCTCCCCTCCTGAGCAGCACGAGGAGCAGAGTGTTGACATTGGGTTTTGTCCAAATATGTAGTCTACAGGGCTGGAAGGTGGTAATGAGAGCCAAGAAAAACAGCCTGGCTCACAGTCTGACAACTTGACTTGTCTTTCAAATGAAAACAGTATTTTCTATCCTTGTTATTCCCTCCCCTCCTATCCTCCATCCTCCCCTCCTTGGAGGCATTACTCCTTCTCCACCTTTGGCGCCGTATGTTTGCAGACTAATTTCTTATTCCTGTCAATGCTTGTTTAACATTTTTACGCCCTCTTTAAGGGCATTTGATGAAAAATAGGCCTATAAAATCAGTTTTTGGCTTAAATTTTGAAGCATTTATTAATGGTGAGACATAATTTCTATTGCTGTTAAGTTTTAAGTATTCCAATCTGCATCCTAGTTTTTAACATGTTTTATATTTTCGATTCTTTTATGATTGAAAGCATTAAAAAGTACAAAAACTGTGCAAAACTACTTCCATTTCATATGATAGGGGCATAGATGAGAAATGAATCCATCAAAAATACAAGCAGTCCTCATTCACACTTTCTATTTTGCTTGAAATTGAAGGTGGAAAAAGTACATGACTGTTGTGCTCAAGTAAAGTAAAATTTACTGGTTTTAAATCTGTTAAAGCAAAAGTAAAAAATATTTAAAGTTTACTTAAAGTGCTGAGTAGGTACAGATGGGTTGTACAGTAAAATATGATCTTTTTTATAGGTAATAACAACAAGAGAAGAGATTTTCAACCAGGTAGTTCAGGTCAAGTCACACCTCTATAATAAAGTGAAAAGCACAGCCAAATTGACAGGGTTAATCAAACTAACTTAAAACTTTAAAAGTGCCTATATTAGTCCAAACTACATATGGTTAAACTAAACTTTTTAAAGTGTTAAATATTTTACAGCATGACAAAGCTGCAGTTACTCTACAAATCTGTTTCGAGTTGGGTCGCCTCTGTAAAGGAAAAGGAGAGAGCCAACTCCATTGTAAGGCAACACAAACCAATGAAGAATATGCACTATGCATCCTTTAGGAACATCTAAAGTCACAGATGTGAACATCAACTCAGTTGATAACTTCACTCATGGTGCACAAGCTTCTAAAATCAAAAACAACAATCCACTACAAACATGAGCAAAGCAGGGATAACTGCAAAACAGGCAACATCTAAACATAACTAAACACAGATGAACCATATCTAAAAACTCTGCCCAAGATTGAGAACAACAGCTGTTTTGGAATGTGGTGTGGACTCATTCTCTTGCTGTGTGCTAATTTGTAGTCAACACAGGTCGAAAAAGTACAAAAGTTTAGTACTCAAGTAAAAGTTACTCTGGTTTAAACGTACTTATGTATGAGTAAAAGCACTGATTTAAAATGCTATTTAATAAAATACTCATAAGAAACTATTCAGTTAGAGTAATTTGAGTAAATGTTGTTAGCTATTTCTAGCCATGCCTAAGATATCGGCAACGTTTGGCACAAAAAACAAGAAACAACAAATGATTCAATATTGGGTACCTAGGAGTTGTATATCAAGCATCCAGTTAAATTTTTACAGCTATTTATAATTCAGTATCTCTCTTGGTCTTCAGATTGAAATGCCTTTTAGTTTTTGTCACATTTTTGTTGTTGGTTTTAGCTGCTGAAAGTTTTTTTTTGTCCAGTTTTAGTCCATAAGAATTCCTTGCAAATCTCACTTGTGTGTTCTTTGCGCTGTGCAAAACCTGATGTCCCTGAAAGTCATTAGAGCTTCAGATTCACCCTACCTAACAGCTTGTGCTCTCTCATATCATGGGTTTTGAATGTCCAATGAAAACTAAATTAAATTTTAGTCTCATTTAGTCTCCATGATAACACCTAAACTTCCTTTTTGTCATCAAAGATCTGTTTTTAGCTAGTCTTGGTCTTGTCTTCCTCATGGAAAAAAAGTAGACAGCTAACATTTTTAGCGATAATTTTAATCCATGAAATTAACACTGTCAGTATCTCCTGAATCTTACTACTATCCTCCTGGTATTATGACAGCCCTAGTCTGCATCCATGAGCGTGTTGCAACTGCAAAGAGGCAACAGTTGAGAAGGTCCCAGGAGAGCAATAACATAACTGAAGTTGATTGAAATAAGCCCTGACTTTCAGAAACTTGACACCATACACATGCTAAAAAAGGCTCTAAAACAGTGCTTGAACTTGTTATTTAACTATGAGGTTATAACAACACACTGAGACCACGCACTATCCAATTATCAGCTTTATAAGTGGATGTAGTGTGAGTGTTGGTGCTCGTCCTTGTCTTTGGAGTGTGCGTTTGTGCGTATGTGTGGGTTGAGGTCAGAAGGGAGCGCAGGATAGAGGAACAGATGTGTGCTGTATTGTGGTGGTGTGCGTGGATGGACGGGGACCAGGTGCAGCCTTTGTCTCCGCAGCATTTTAGTCCACTCGCTTGCATTCAGCCGCCTCGTGCCTCCCCCCCTCCCATCCTCCTCCTCAACCCCCTCCCTCCTCTGTTCTGTGTGGGGGTGGAGGAGGGGACTGCTTTGGCTTAGCAGAGGAGGCTCCAGCAGTCCCCTTCTGCACCCCTCCTCCTCCTCGTCCTCCCTCACAGGTGACTGTTGGAGGTCCCAGCTGGCCAGCTCTTGGCCGATTAGATCCATATGGTACAGGAGGAGGAGGAGGAGGAGGAAAAGTGCCCATCAGTTGCATTGGTGCAAAGGGAGCTGTTAGCTCTTACCTTTTTTTTGCCCTGAGCTGCAGCGTAGCTCCCTATGTTTTTATCTTTATTAATTATTTAAAGCCCTTTATGAAAGTATTTATATTTTACTGTCATTATTGAAGATAAATTGCATGTCATGGCTGTTGTGTCTGGTCAACACGAGTATTTAAAACTTTATTTTAGTTTAAAATGTGTATCAGGTTGAGGTTCTTTGGTATTTGCCCACTGTTTTTTGAGAGTCAATAAGTTATTGTTATTAAATTTCATGCATAAATGGTTAAAAACATAGTCCAGGAAAGAGAGTACAAATAAGGGAATAATGCCGACAAATTCAAAAAGAAAAGCAAAAAAAAAAAAAAAAAAAAAAAAAAAAGCCTCACAGCACTCTAAGCTACAAGCTAACATTTTCACATAAAGGGAAGTTCTGTGTTTTTTTTAATGCTCACATTACCCATGCTCAGACGGTAATATTAGCTAATGCTAGCCAGGCGGTATGCCCTCTCCTCACCATGAATCAGGAAGTTGTTCAGTTGTTTAAAGAAGTCTCTCTTTCTTCCAAGTTTCTTTTTAAGCACCATGTAGTAGCTTGTCAGCTTTCGTGCTAACTACTCAATGCCCAGATTTTGAGTAGCTTTTCAAAACTTTTGACATCAGAGATGTGTTCTTCTAAGAAGCTACATTTTGCTAGGATTGCATTAGCTACCTACTTAAACCTCAATTTTACTCATTTCTTTGTTATGATTGTAACAAAATCAACAAAGCTTGCTAAGTAAACTAGCTTGGCTCTAGCTTTGTTTGCTAACTAGTCTAAACATAACCTATTCTTTTCTTACTTCAACATATTTTCCAGTATTTTCAGCATAACTTGCAGACTGTCAGCTGTGCTGTTGTCCGTCTGTTTTCATTGTGTGTTACTTTAATCTGAAACTACATAGTTGAAGTATTGCACCTACTCTCAATAGTCTTAAGCTTACTGATAAATTAGCAAGGCCTGGGCTACATCCTCCCTCGCCTCATCTACACTGACAGGACAGAGATAGCAGCCACTGACACACATGTCCAGTATCATCTCACACTTGCAAACACATGCCTCACAGCTGCGTAAGAGTTTAAACCTCAGACTTCAAACATGAGCTTTGTAAGTATTAACGCTAAACATATTTATTAACATTTCAAGTCAAGTGTGATTTATTTCTACAGACTCTAAGTCAATTATTCATCCTCCCTTTTCACAAGGAGAGCTTTATTTGTCTTGTCAATTCTAATTCTATTATTTGTTAGATTGCAGTCAGTCCCAGAATTGGCTAACAAGTAACAGCCCTACTCTCATGTTTCTCTGTTTTTTCTCTCTCTGCATCATCCTGAATCATCACCTGCAGAGTCAGAGAGGCAATTACAGCAGATCGAATGTTTTAATGCAGACGAGTGTCACCTGAAACTGAACAAACAAGGAACACCTGGTTGGCAACAACAGCCGCCACCACAGGTGCACATGACTTTTCCATCCCTGCAATGACAGCAATTATAGAAAGCAAATACATGAGTTCGAGTGAATCTCAAGACTATAAAACTTATTATGTGTATCATTTGTTTGACAGAAGGAGAGAGAAGGGAACGAGGAGAATTTATATGTATTTTTTGATGAACCCACTGGCTCTCTTAACGAGTGTTATCGGTCTATTTTCTCGCTGTTTTACTTTAAAGTGATGGGTATGCATCGTGGCATTTTCATGTAATCCTGTTGACGCATGTTGTGTACTTTTGTTCCATTAGAGCTGATGACAGGTGGCGTTTAGACCAGACAAACAGCCCACATCCTCCTCTAAGCCAATATTCACCTGAGTTAACATCGGACCACTTTGTGTGTCTGTGTGTGTGTGTTTTGCCGCCGCGGTGACAGCTGCCTCCCCTGTGACTATATATGGTGGACTCAGGTGCTCGCAAGCCAGATGAAGTCATCCAGCTATGCTGGCTGTCTAATTGACAAGCAGAGGCAATTCTCTGTGGGCTGTCAGCACTACATGCACACACACCTGATGTCTCCTGTTTTGGATGTTACTTCTGGCACGGCTAATGAAAGATACACTGCTGCGTCTTAAGATTGCTAGAACACAGCTGCAACCTTATTTCTCAACTGTGTATTTGTATGCAATTCAATATAAAGCATATGAAGCAATTTTGTGCCCAATAGACCTGTCAGTTGAAATGTTTACTTGCAGTTAGAAAAGTCAAATTAGCATGCTAGTCATTTAAAAAAGCATTTTGATATTATTCCAGCTAAAATCTTACTAATTAAACCTTTTGAAGGCAGTCTAACACACCTAGATAATGTGGCTGAGGTCAGTTTTCTCTTGCATGTGTACGAGTCAATCTTACCAGCCTGGACTAGGTGTTTGCATGCTCCACAATGTCTGCGCTGGGCCTTGGCGTAAAAGTTGATTAGCATACATGCTAACCACACAAGGAATGGTGTTGTCATCTGCCTCAGTGAGCACCATAAACTAGAGGTATGGTGTTTATCTCATTTGTACCAAAAGTGTTTTTTGGAGCTTGTACAAAAATACATAGCTGTAAAGTTTGCTCAAATTTTTTACGATTTGAATTGCAATTGGGAAGCAGCTTGCTAACTTGGAAGCAGGGTCAACAGGTAGAAAGCTTATGGTAACTAGCTGAAAGGGGATACATAATCATTGTAGCAGAATCAGACATGCTCCCATCTATAAATCTCTTGCTCTGCATGTGTGTCCTTTTCCATGTGACCAGAGGCAGTCTGTCCTGAACAGCCCCATCCGTGCCTAGATGACAAAAGGGGCACGTTAATCACAAGATGTTTGTGCTAAATAAATACTACTACTAATACTGCCTACAAAGTCCCTTTGGTAATGTGTGTAGTGCACATTTTGTAAATAGAAAGTTTAGAAGTTGGAAATGTCTGCTTTAGATACCTGTATATTTTTGAGGTTAAATACCAATAATGTCTTGTTTATATTGGAAGCAGTAAATGGGCTGCAAGTGCTGGTGTTATGGTTTAAGATGTGACCCATTAACCAATGAGAAGTTTAGAACAGCAATAGTACTTCTGAATGCTTCTCTGTGTAGTCTGATGAAAATATTTTGCCATTTTGAAGAAAAACGAAACAAAAACGGAATTCCTTTTAACAGCTTTGTAGGCATCAAGGCTTTTATATTACCTAACATCACTGCCATCTACAGAGAAATGCCTCTTTCAGTCACATCTTCACAAGTTGTACACCCTTGAGATGACTCTGCTTATTTGACATGGTCACTGACATTTGTGTTAATTAGTCAAGTTCTAAAATGTTACTTTCTCCTACTTTAAAGGCTCATAAGTACACCTAGAATGTAACTGTCGACTGACAGCCTGACGTCAACTTCCACTGTCAAGTGTGACAAGTGGCGTTGTGGCTGTCACACATCTGCACAAGGCCTATACTTGGCCAGTCGTCCAGTTAACTTGCCTAACCCATCTGTAGCTTGACTGCTTTCAAACGTACTGGACCAAACACAATAGACGCACAAGAAGATTTACAAGCATGACAGTCAATTTGGACGCTATACTATAGTTCTCTGCCAATGGAGAACTGTTGATAATGTGTTAACAAGTTCTTGTGAATACATTTCCATGCAACACTACAGTATAGCACTTTCTGAATGCCCAAATCCCAGCTCTTGGCTGCATGAACTTGTTTACATGGTAACAGTGTTGACATTAAGGCCATATGCCACGCTGATTCTGTTATTGAGATGTCAGTCTAATTTCCTGGCCATACGGTTGGAGTGTGCAAAGCTTTGGAAGTGGTGTGTATGTGTGCTGAAGGCTGCTTCCTGCGGTGCTCTGGCAGGCTGTGTGTATGGTGGGTATGACAGTCCAAATGTCTGCTTAGATGCCTCCTTCCTGCCCCCTGTGTGCAAGAACAGGTGGAGAGATGGCAGGCAGGCCACACAGCTGAGGAAGAATGAGAGGAACAAGAGAGGGATGAAGTTGACGGCATAACAGGAGGGAGAACAGTCAAAGCTTTGTAATGAATTGCAGACATGACAGATGAGTTTCATTGGGCGGAATGACAAACTGTGTGGATCGACTCCACTCAACAGAAGACAAACAGGGCTGAAGGATATCTTGTGAAACTTCCTAATGTATCCGTTCATGTTTTTTTATTTTTTTTTTAAGATAAGAAGAAATCTGAAATGCTTTTATCTAAGTACACAAAGCAGCCTTTTCATTTTACATAGCATGCTCTAAATGTGATGTTGTCTTCCTTCTAAAATTGTATTTCACTACTTTCAAGTGATTATCAAGAGAAGTTACTTTGAAAACAGCTGATTTGCTGCAGTGAAACAACAGCTAATGCTAGCAAGCGCCACTATTAAGCTAACGTCAGAGTTCAATAGTGCTACATTATAAGCATTAAACTCTTAAGCTATATTCAACTAAGTACTTAACCTTAACCTTATCTAAGCTAACATTATCGTTTTATAACGTTGAACAGTTAGCATTTAACCTCAGACAAGCTAATTATACTATTTTATATTGGAAACATTCAACCTTTCACAAGCTAGTTGTACCATTCTATAATGTAAATGCAAATCTCTTACAAGAGAAAAGGGTACTGTTTCATAATGTTAGCATTTAATTTCTTACAAGCTAGCATCACAGTTCTAGAGTATTCTTTATACAAGTTTATATTACCAACACAGTTGTCATGATACACTGGCTTTCACTCTTTCAAGCTAACATTTGAAACTGACAAAATTACTGTATAACAAAAAGGAAATTTTGGACATTTCTTTTACTCTCAAGTTTGAGTTTGCATGTCCTCTGGTCGATCAAGCTGATAAACACTGAAAGTCTATTTTTATATGTTTATCAGATTAGTAACCACAAACACAGCAGTATCACAATATTGACAGCAACAACAGTACAACAATATTATAACGATACTGAAGTTTTAAGCCCAGAATTTGATGTCTGAGGAAAATGACCACCATGTGCACACGGTGAATACTTTTTTCTCAAACTAAAACTTGAGGTTTATAATGTTCTAGTATTGGCTACCTCTTCTGCTAATACTGCTAATTCTTTTACTACTTATACTGCTTCTGCTACCTCTTCTTCTACGATTACCACTGCTACTACCACTACTATTTCTGCTACTTTTGCTACCACTGCTACTGCTACTACCAGTGCTACCACTGCTACTTCTGCAGCTACCTCTGCTACTATTGCTACTACCACTACTACTTCTGCTACCTTTACTTCCACTGCTACTTCTGCAACTACCTCTGCTACTACTGCTAATACTTGTATGTCTCCTACTACCACTTCTACTACTGCTACCACCACTGCTACTTCTGCTACTATGGCTAAAGCTACTAACGGTGCTGCTACCACTACTACTACTACTACTACTACTACTACTACTACTGGTACTGCTGCTGCTGCTACTACTGCTGCTGCTGCTACTACTACTACTACTACCGCCTGCCTGCCACTGCTACCACTACCACCACCACCACTACCACCGGCACCGCTGCTGCTGCTACCACCGCCGCTGCTGCTGCCACCACCACCACCACCGCCTGCTGCTGCCACTCTCCACCACCACCACCACCGCCGCCGCCGCCTGCTGCTACCACCACCACCACCACCACCACCGCCGCCGCCGCTGCTGCTACTACTACTACTACTACTACTGCTGCTGCTGCTGCTACTACTATTACTACTACTACTGCTGCTGCTGCTGCTACTACTACTACTACTACTGCTGCTGCTACTTCTACTACTTCTGCTACAATCACTGCTACTACTTCTTCTACTGCTGCTACCTAACAATTTCATTTGAAAGATGTATTTTAAATAATTGAAAATTTTACAGCCTATTTTTTAATTAGATGTGTCTAAAATACAAGTTTGTCATACAGAATGAAAAAATACTTTCCATAATATTTAGTCTGAAGAGGTAATGCTAGGTTGAATGTCAGAGCAAGCTGTTATTTAATGCTAGCTCAAGGGTTTGTTTTTTATGTTGCTGATCAATCAGGAAGTGGTAAAATCATTTCAGAAGAAATCCCAGCAGTACAACATAATAACTTATAAGGCTGTTTTCTTAAGATGGCAGCCGTCTCTGCGGCTGTCGTCTTAGGAAACTGGCCCCCATGTGCATATGGTGGATTCTTTATTCTTAGTTCCCTTAAGTTACCTACTGACAGCTTAAACCTTCCAACTTAAAGCCTTTATAAACTGGCTCCCTGCAGCTCAAGGCCATGCAGAGTTCATAGCTGTGAAAAAGATATAAAGGGTGCCATTGAAGCCAAAGCCCTAAAACCATGAATCCACATTTAAAAAGCTGCTCTCTGCCGACCCATGACCTTCAGGACCATGCTTGTCTATTAATCGTCCATTCTTGAAGCAGTTAGAAAGGTCTGATCCACTCTAAATGGAGACGGGTCCCGGTCTTCATGGATCTCTGGGAGACAAAGACAGCGTCTGATCCCACATCACCGCTCCGCCACACCCCCCATTGCACTCTTTACATACCCCTTATCTGGTGGTCTCATTCATTGGCAATAGCATATTGAGAAGTTGCGTTTAACATTCAAAAGATTGCCGATCTCGTTAGTAAAGCGTGAAATAACCTCGTCCCTTTCTCTCTGTGTCTCATATTTTTTCCTACCACCCCCCCCCTCCGCATTCGCGGGGGGAGCTCAATGAGGGGGCATTCTTCTCCCACACAATGGGTTTCTTCAGCATTTCTTCTGTTATTGATCTGAATAGTTTGGGAGAAAGGGGCTAAACTTTAGACATCTGGCTCTTTGAAGGGGGGGTGGCAGGGTGGGTGATGCCCTGGCAGTGTGTGTTGTGTGATGTGAAGTGAGCTGGGGGGTGGGCATTTTTGTTCTCTTTTGTGACCGTAGACCCAGAGCTTTTGCATTAATTTAAACCACTTGATAACAGAGAAAGTAAAAATGGTCTTTTTATTTGCTTGTTTATTTCAGATGTGGATGCTTAAGTGAATTAAATAACTTTTTCTTGTTTTGTACATTTGAGTCAAACCTTTTTACTTCATATAGATGAAACCATACAATGTGGAAGCCTAAGCCAGTACCTTTACAAAACATGCCAGCAAAACAACTATATATTTGAAAGTGTTCTGTCTTTGACCCACAGCTGACCCCTCTCTTCCTCTTTTTCTCTGCAGACAGTAGAGAGAAGAAGACCCCTGCCATGCCCGGTTCTCCTGTGGATGCTAAGACTCATTCCAGATCAGCCCCCAGCAGCAGCTCCAGCTCCACGATGCCTCCCCTTCCCTCCGTCAACCCCAGTGGCCCTCGCCCGGCCTCTTTCTCCACCACAGCATGTAAGGATGTTTCTTGTTAAGAGTGCCTTTTTTTTCTCAGGAAAGCCTCAGATTCAACGTGAATTTGTTGCTTGAATTCATATTCAGATGGAATTTGCCCCTTGAATGGGTGATAAATGCATTTAAAGCTCATGTGAGGAGTTATCTATTTTATTTTAGATTTTGGCAACCCCTGAAGACAAATCAGAACCTCTTATCTTATTTTAAATATTTAGGTTTGGGGCTCTTAAACCTTTCCTTAGTTGGAGTAGAACCTGCTTCCTGGTTTGAGGGCTACAGTGTCTGTTCATGGGACAAAGGACTACTACTACTACTGCTAGTACTTCATAACTGTGTTCCTGTTTGTCCTGCCCCACTAGCAGCAATCTCAGACATGAATGAAACAAAACAGAAATTTTCAGTTTTGATGCTGATGATCTATTCTGCTTTTGAAGGCCAAAAAGAAGTATCAGTATAAATTTCATAATGTTTTATAAGAATCTAAAGAGGTGCTTTAATCTGCCCTTTATAATTGCACTGAGCAATGACACATCTCCAACAAATGATCTGAAACTCATTATAAAGTATGTGTTCTCTTAATTAGTTTCAATTTCATCTCTCCTCTCTAGTGACAAATGGGAATCATCATTCCCCACCAACCCTGAACGCAGTGCCATCTCCGCCACAGCGCTACAGTAACGGTCCTTCGTCTTCCTCATCCTCGTCGCTGGCCAACCAGCAGCTGCCAGCCACCTGCGGGGCTCGCCAGCTAAGCAAGCTGAAACGCTTCCTGACCACACTGCAGCAGTTTGGGAATGACATCTCTCCCGAGATTGGAGACAGTGTGCGAAGCCTGGTTCTGGCTCTTGTGGTAATTTCTTCAAAATGTGCACCTCATCTTTCCACCACCATCTGCTTTTGCAACGTTTGTAATTGGTTTCTTGGTCTGGATTCCCTAGAATTCAACAGTTACCATCGAGGAGTTTCATTCCCGTCTTCAGGAGGCAACCAACTTCCCCTTACGGCCCTTTGTTATCCCATTTCTCAAGGTAAACACACCAACTTCCTCACCATCTTCAGTTGAATTACTTCCCCTTTTTCTTTGCTGCTGTATTTTTCTTCCTCTTTACAGTTAAGTTTTAAACCTTGCACCCAATGCTTAGCCTGGTAGAAACATTTACTCACCTCTCTTCTCCCAGCTGAGGTTTTCCACCCTGCTACATTATTAATCACATAATAACAGGCGATAAAGAGAGGGTCCTTGACTTAAACACAACCTTGAAGAATCTACAAGGCAATCACATTACAGCTTATGAGTCATGCTGGAAAAGTAATAGATTCATTTCACTTTATTGCCGTGTTTCCAGGACACGCTGCTGTTGTCTATAAATAGGGGTCTGTGTAGGTTTTTTAATTGAATAAATGACCTCTCTGCAGTTCAAAGGAACAATCAAGACCTGGGTGCTGACTTGACGAGCAACAGATGATTGTGTGCGTGAGTTAAGCAGCCTCCGGAGCACCTTTGTAACCAAGGGGAGTCGGCGAGAGTATACTTTTTAGGAGCTCCTCTCAGTGAAGCAGCCAATAAATCTTCAGTCAGTCGTGTATGGCCGTAACTTTAAGCAAGTCAGAAACTTTTGACTCTTTTTCCACACTTACCTCTTACTCACCTTTGGAGCCCCTCCATCTGTCTGTCTCGAGAGTGCCGAGACAAGAAACCTCTGTTCCCCTCCTTTTAGAAATTTATTACGAGGGGGTGGGGTCCTAAAAACTTGATTCCAACTTCTTCAGAGAGAGAAAGAGAAAGACAGATGGGACAAAGTCAGAGGGTGAGGAAGTGGAAAAAAAGAGAGAGCGAGGGAGCCGGGTGAGGAGGAGAGAGGGAAAAGTGGGAACTCGGAAGTGTGAAACATGCCTATAAAGCGTTCCCTTCCCTTTTTATGGGCTCCAGTGCGCCATATGGAGCCGCTGTCCCGTTTAAAAAGAGCATTCAGCTGCCAAGGCGCCGCCAATCTAGCATCCGCCCCGCTGAACCCCAGAGAGCTCAAGTGAAACACAGCACATGTTTTCGCTAGCTGGGGCCCCAGGGAAAGAGGGGACGCAGAGGAGCATGGGAGACAGGCAAGAGACAGCACAGGGGTGTCATACAGAGTCATCACAAAGTATCAGAATCTGTGAAGAGGATAAACCAATATAGGCATGCCATAGGTTTGAGTTTGTTGTGACAGGGCAGGAAAGGTCAGATTCATGGAGAAAGGATCTTCTAGAAGGAGATCACATAATGAGAACGGTATGGTTGTTTAGTTGCTCCCTCTGGTAGAGCAAGTAAGGAAGTGCTGTAATTGCAAACATACCAAGGTCTGTTACTCATTAGGAAAATGCAGGGGAACAAAAGCGAGATGGAAAGATAGGACGGAGACAGTCGTAGATAAATATTAAAAAGAGAAGCAGACCACAGCTTAATGTGAAGTGGAGTCTGTTTATCATTTGTTTTGAGATGTTTTAAGTTCATAAGCCTCTGTTACATATGCCGTGACTGACGTTTTGTGCTTGCGGTGCGTGCAGAAGGTTAGTGACCAACTTCAGCAGCAGCATGCAGGACTCAGATGGTTTTATTTGAGATTGGGACACCACAGTCAACAAAGAGGAAAGCCACAGAGCAATACTAAGAGCCAAATTGAGCCTTACAGCCAGACCTTAAGGAGTCAAAGCCCCCCTTCCTCATGGAGGCAGAAACTGTCTCTTTGCCCTGCTATAGTGTTCAATGCCTTTTGCTTCTTCCTTGTAAATATGCCTCTAAAATTCATCCTTGTATAACAATCTAGTATCAAGGAGCATTTCTTTTCAACTTCTAGAGTCTTTAAAAATAGAATAAAACCTCACAAGAGTCTTTGTTTCTTGGTTAGGCAAACCTTCCTCTTTTGCAAAGAGAGCTCCTCCATTGTGCACGGGCAGCCAAGCAAACCCCAGCCCAGTACCTGTCCCAGCATGAGCACCTCCTGCTCAGCACCACCTTGGCCTCCTCTCCAGACTCCTCCGAGCTTCTCATGGAGCCTCCAGAGACCACCACCAAGAGACACAGCCCCAGCAGGTTGGACAGCAGAGTAGCATACAAGTGCCCACGTATAGAGCCTTTGTGCTTTTTCATTTCATAACCACACTCCTGTTTTCTCCTGCAGAGGTAAAGAGAATGGCTTTCATGACAGACCCCCAGTGGCCCTGGAGCCTGCAGCCAAACGAATCTGCACCATCAGCCCTGCTCCCAGACACAGCCCCGCCCACCCTCTGCCCCTCAACACCCAGCTTCACCCGACCCCTCCACCCTTGCAGCACTACGCTTTGGATGACATCGCAGCACCACACATCCTACACCGTGAACACAGCCAGCGCATGCTGGAGATCAGAGAGCTCAAAGACAGGCCAAGAGTACCTGGTAGGTGATAGAAATGTGCCACCACAACGCTTTTATATGTCTGACATGTCTTCTAGAGCAGTGTCACCTTTCCTTGTGAATTGTGACCTACATTTGATGTTTTCTTGAAGTCTAAATCTTGGCTATTGCTGATGAAGCATTTGTACTCTAATTTTGTAGCAGTTGTAGCTGATAATTGCAGGCTCCCATACATGATTGCATATAAAAAACAGCCATAATGTAAGCTGACGCCTCAGATAGACTGTGTCACATACATTGCATATCGCATGGTAGATGTCTCACAACCTACTGGGAAAAAGTCCCTAGTAGGTCTTATGAAGGAAGAACCTTTGAAAAAAATCTCAGAAGGTGGCTGGATGATAATTCTGTCTGTCGTATGAATTTACTGACCTGTCAGTGACAAAACACTGACATAGTGGGCATAGGAGCTCCAAAGACAGAGACCCTGTTTACAAAACGTTTTTCAGGTGAAAATGCAAAACTTTTGTTGCGTTTTGGCTGTCTGGCTACACAAGGACGTTTTGGGTGTCTGAAAATGGGACAATTTGGAAAAAAATCCAGAGTGAAAAGTTTTCAAAACACCCCTGCCTCCGTCTCTATGTAGACAGGCAAAACACAACTTCCTGAAAACGCACATGCGCACTATAGTTGCAGTCATTTGCCACCAAAGTAGGGTTTTCCCACATGCGTGGTTGGCATGACTCCCAGTCTACATTTTCTTAAAATTGACCCTCCTTATGATTAAAGGTCAATTTCACCTTATCATCAGTCCATACAAATGTTTGTGTGCTCGCTGTCTTTGATGTTTTCATAGTAGTACTCATGCGCTGAGGAATCAAGGGTCTCTACACAAGTGCATGTTTTGGTTCCTTTCAAAATCACACCGCCATCTACTGGCCTGACATGTATACATGCACTCCACATGTGTGCATGGAGATTGTTTCCAAAACGTTGCTGTGTGCAAATGGAAATTATTTGAAAACAAAGATGGAAGGCAAAGCAGAACATTGTCAAACTTGACACAGTAGCAGGTTGCCAAGTTTTAGTGAAGCCAGTTGGTGTAACAAGCTTATGCTGAGGTTTAGAAGGGAGAAGAGCAACACCTTTTACACCAGGAAAAGGTTTCAGTGTGATTCTTTGGTTTTCTTTTGATAAAGAAATGCCAAACAGTCCTGATACAAAACTACAGTTTTAGCTACTTTTGAGCTCATCGCTTCACAGTCTGTAGCCAGCATTTCCCGTCTAAAAAATAGCCTTGAAATGGATTGGTTTGGTCTGTTCTTAGACCAGGCATAATCAGTTCAGTTTGTAGCTTTGCAAAATGGTCTGATGACAGAGATGAAATCTGGCCAATCCATTATCTTTAGTTAACATTAGTCATCATGTAAAGTTGAATCATTTTTAACAAGATCATGAAGCCTAATTTCCACTGAAAAGCATAGTCAGAACTTTTATTTTTAAGGCCTACTTTTCAAGGAGCTTAAAGGTTCCTTTGCACCCTTGTTTTCTTTGTTAGCAGCACTCTTACAAACTGCAAAAGTGAGGCATATTTATCTGCTTGTTATAGGAAAGCAACAACTGTATAAAAGGTTACTTTGCCTGCTCCAAAACAACAACAGTAAAATTAGAACTAAAAACTGTCCATTTGTGAGTGTTTGCAACACCTTATGTTATAGAAGGTATGAACCCAAAGGAGCAGGAACGTCGAGGATTGAATAATGTCCCTACAACCAAACAGTAATGTTTTGTACATTTAGAAAGTACTGTTGAAGTAATTGTGTCCCTAGCACTTAATTGATTCCCTTTCTTCAGTGGGAAAAAGGCAAATTGTCCCTGATTTCTGCAGCAGAAAAGTAGAAAAGTTTCTCAAGTAACTGATTCATTAAGAAGGAGCCCACTTGCATGAAAACAGACATGCACACTCATATATATTCTGATAACGGGTGGTCTGCGTGTTTGTATAGCCGTCCCCGTATATCTCTGGAGCCTCCGTCGGTGTGTATAAACAGAGCCATACTGTCCAGGCAGACAGGGTTGGATCTACTCTGGTGTATATCTCCCCTCCATCAGGGGGCTTGTCAGCACACAGTGGAAACAGCAGTAGCTCACAGACGCGCACACAGGAACAGAAACACACCTTGATATGTTCATGGTAGAGGTGCTGTGTTTACGAGGCTTTAGTCCCTTGTCTGACAGCCTCCCGCCCGCCTGCCGCCACTTAACTCATAGGCACACACACATAAACACATCAGTCCACACACACTCATGGCTTTGAACTGATGAACACTGATGAGAACCAGGAGTAGGGAAGAGGTCGAGAGGAAGGCTAGTGTGTATGTGCATGAGGGAGTCATTATTCTCTCTAGCAGGCCCAGTGTGCATGTGGCCTCTTGTTGGCTGTTTGTTACTCAATTTTAAGAGACTGTGGTGTGTTGACTCTTTGCAGTCAGTGTGCATGTCTTTGTTTGTGTGTACATCCATGCATTTGTAAATGATGTTTATCAAGACATTTCTGAGCTCTGCAGGAGCACAATCTTATGTGTGCAAACTATTAAAACCGTTAACTGTACAATTAGATATTGCTTAAGTCATAGTGTTGAGTAATGACTGAATTGGAATCAGAAGGCTCCCTTAATTGTGATGCATGTGTGCGTTTGTGTGCGTTAGCATGTGTGTGTAATTGTAATGGTCCACAGTGAGTGTCAGAGCGCCTGGTTGTGTTTAGATGTGGAGCCACTCCACTCAGCCTGAGTGTCTCCCTACTGGAATGCTGTGAGCTCCAGGAGGGGAGGTGCAAAGGGAGAAGTTTTGGTTAGTGTATGTGTGGTTGACAGCTGACTTCCAGATGTGTTCAGGCTCTGGGTGCTGGAAATCTGGTTTGCATCACAGGCTTCTCCTTTTTTCTTCACCCACCTTTCTCAGTCTCAGTCTCTTTGTCAGCCTATATTCTTTATATATTCTAACTTATTTCCCTTTTACTTCATTTCAGTGACTTTTAATTTGGGATTTAAGAAGGTAGGGAAGTGGTGGTTTAAGCAACAGAGTCATCTGTAATATGAATATGGGCCTTTATATCATTGTCTCATATAATTTGACATATTCACAGCATCAAGCAAGTGGAAAATTACCCACTGTTTGCAGTGTAATGAATTATTGTCATTACAGAAGGTTGCACCAGTACTTCGCTATCCTGTCTGTCATTGGCCGAAACCTCATATCTCCATTTTTATTATTTTAAAAGTACAATGTATAAATTTTATCCTAGTAACATTTAGCAGAACTAGCTTGAAAAAAATAAGCACAGTATAAATAGATATGCCTGTCTAAGTTAGTGTTTAATCACCTGAATATATAGGATTGTTTTATTTGTCATTGTTGCTAATATTCCCCGAATTTCACAAATTGCACCTTTAATGTTTTTCATAAATCAGTGCTATCAGTCAACCTCTACATCTGTTGGTGGTTTTTACAAATTTTAAAACACTAAAAAGTGTCAAAAAGATGCTGACTGTTGCCATTCAGTGATAAAGTTTATTGAAAAACACAACTTTTGCTCCCTGAAAAGTGGTGATTTTGGAGATTGGAGGTTTTGGCTCGACAGCAGTGCTGTGGTCCTGCATCACAGTAGATAAACATCATCACCCAACATGTTGGCAGTAAATTTAACTTGATAAATTTAACTTTTGTACTGCTTTCTCACCTCAGCTCACCCTAAATTCTGGAATAAAATGCAGAAGCCTGACAAAGAAAAGTCTATTGAAAATCTCTGAGGAAATTTTGGCTTTTTGTATTCCCACATGCAGCTCAGACTTTAAAGGATATTTTTAGGAGTTGTGTGCGTATTTGATTATAGCTGTATACAAATGAAACCATACTTAGTTCCTTTACTGAAAACCAAATACATCTACAAATGAGATCCTTTTACTTTCACTGAAAAAAGTTTCACATTTTTGACCAGCACTTCAATGTACAGAACTGGAAAGCTCTCTCAAACTGCTTCAGCTGTTTGTTTCACTTGTATAGGTGTGGTTTTAGTATAATATACAAAGTAACATGTATGTTAGAGTAAAAATGTACATGCATGGTAATCCTGAATAATGTCTCAAACTGACTCTCATAGATAAATGGCTGATACAGACATTCACACACACCTCTCACTTACTTACTGTCACTTGCGGCTTGCCTTACATAAGGAAGAATGTTAATCACGTTGGCCTGTGGTCTGTCTTGTGTGTGTTTTAATCAGGCACTAACGGGGGCTACCGCGAGGAGCCGGTGGACCACAGACTGACAGACAGAGAGTGGGCTGATGAATGGAGGCATCTGGACCATGTAAGGCTGCAGACAGACACCCTCACTGCTAATGGGTTGTGATATAGAAAGAATGTAAAGTATCATTTGTCTTGCTGGGCTGCTGCTCTATGGAGGGTTTTAACTTCTCACCACATTGAAGCAATGATAAAAAAAAATTGGTTTAATTTATGATTTTTAGTCACAACGTTGATTTTTAGGTATTTTGAAGTGTAAAGGAATCTCTGATAAGATTTGGATTCAGTCAGTCATACACTGGTAAAAAAGCTGATGAAATACTCTCTCTCTCTCTTTCTCTCTCTCTCTCTCTCTCTCCCTCTCTCTCTCTCTCTCTCTCTCTCTCTCTGTAGGTGTTAAACTGCATCGTGGACATGGTAGAGAAAACAAGGCGATCAGTGAGCGTGCTCAGACGATGCCAGGAGTCAGACCGCGAGGAGCTTAATTACTGGAGACGGCGTTCGAGTGAACAGGAGGACCCACGCAAAGGAGGCTCGGGTTCTGCTCCTTTCTCCAAGACCCACAGCCCCCACTCTGCAGAGCCGGGTGGGTGACTCTACTTCTAGACTCAGTTTCAGTGTTGCAATACAATCAAACACTTCAGATGACATTTCTACAATTGCTTGTTGTTTTCCACTTGAGAAGACTGTTACATGCACTTAAATGCTACTTCAGCAGGTCTGCACTCAACTAGGGCAGCCTTCCTCTTTTACACTCGTTACTCCACCCAGTGGCCATAAATAGAAGTACAGCAGTCCAATGTTAGTCAGCCTGTCCATAGTGAGTCCCTCAGCCTGCTGTGTACTGGCACGGTCCTTTCTGAGCGCCAGCCTTGCTGTCCTCCTGCTGGTCCGTAGTCACAGACAGGTGCCAGGACCGGCCTCGGCCATATCGGCCACAGAAGGGCCGTCCTGCCGTCCTGCAGGCTCAGAGACCCAGAGCTGGCTCGCTAGCTGGAGCACCATCTGGGCCCCCAGCCGGGAAGCCTGCCTGCCTGCTCACTCGCTCGCCTGTGCTCGGGCAAAGGAAGAGTGTAGTGGGGGTGGAAATGGAGGCGGGGAGGTTGTATGCAGGGAGAGGATGTAAATGAAAGAAAAAAAAGAGAGAAATAGGAAGTGAGAGAGGATATAGGAGATGGGGGAAAGAGGAGATGAGCCAGGTGGCAGCATTGGAGAGAAAGAGAATTGAGATGCAAAAAGAGAGAGAGATTTGAGGGAACAGACAGAATGTTGACACAGCTTGTTGGTCTGCGATTCTCTCCAAGCCAAACACATTCCTTTCTAAAGCTGTCAGATCTTAGATCAGTCCAAGACTCCGATAAACAACAATTACGATGCTCGTGCGCCCTAGATATGCCGACTTGTGTGCATTGAAAGGCAATTTAAAAGAGGCGATAAAGATAAAATGGCTGCCTCCCTCTGTGGCCTTTGTGTCTTTCTTTGAGCACCTGTTATCATGATGTAACTGTCAGTCAACACAAAGTCAACCGTCATTTTAACAATTAATCATCTTAATATCTTAATAAGCCCTGGCAGGTGCTAATCCCTTCTGTCTCTGCTTGTCTGCAGACTCCCAGCGAGACTTTGCTCCACGGCCAGGCTCAGCATACGTTACAGATGAAATCTGGAGGAAAGCTGGTAAGGACACAATCAAACTTAATGCTTTTAATTATTGATGTTATAAAAAGATGACACAAATTATCATGCAAGGTTACAGAAAATAAATGAACAAACCATAATGGGCATCTGCATGCTTGTCTACAGACTGATTCGACAGCAAATGTGCTCCGTTTAACTTCAAGCTTGTTTCTTTTGTGATGTCTAGAAGAGGCGGTGAACGAGGTGAAGCGTCAGGCCATGGATGAAGTGCAGAAAGCAGTTGCAGAGGCCGAACAAAAAGCTTTTGAGATGATTGCAGCCGAGAGGGCGAAGATGGAGAAGACTCTGGCGGAGGCAAAGAGGAAGGCTCAAGAGGACGCAATCATGGTCATCAACGAACAGGAGGATTCAAGTGAGGTGAGGACCGGCTCGCTTTTTACAATAATCCTCCTTCAAAAGTGGTAATGGAGGATTTAATGCAGCAGATTCGTTTTGTGACTTTCAACTGGATGCACACAACTGCCCTAAAAGCTGATAAAATTACCATAAAGTATGGAATGTATGCCACCCTGGTATAGAAGCAGCAGTCTGTTTAATTGGAATCTCTCAAGGGGAAAAAGGTTGAAACTGTCTCCTAGTGTGCACATCTACTAGCTATAGTACTCAAGTTTAGCTCCTAGCCTGCAGGGATTGTTGTATGAAGAAAGACCTGCAGCCGTGAGTCACACTGCCCTTCTCTGCCTGCCACTTGTCCTTACTTTGGATTGTATTTAGTCAAACTACCACTCCACAAGATTTATTTACTTAATGTTTCAACCTTTGTCTTAAAATGCACAGTTATTACCTTGAAAGTGTCTTGGCAGCTGAATGCACTTGCATGTCTCAGCACTTTAAACCCCCATATAAGTCAGATAAAAATAGTACCTTCAGTGCATCTTATATGCTTGATTAGAGTTTTTTGCCCCATTGACAGAGGATCCAGAGCCACTGAAATCATAACTTTGTATTTTGAATTTGTCCGATGCTTCTAAAATCCCTATTCTGCTTTGCAAGTGGATTTTAGGGCTGCAAAACCATTATTTTTAATCAAGAAATTTAACCGTTTAAACCCCAAGCCAGTTCTTGCTATGTTAGGTCCGCCTGTATTTTTTATGCAAAAATGTCTGTAGAATCTTAAGCACGGTTAAGTTGAAGACATCTATTTTTTCATGACAACCTGGACTATCAGAATATGTGTGCTGCAAAGGTGATGGATGAAGTTAAATGAATGGAAAGACCAAGTAAAAGAACAGAACAGACGTTCAATCTTGTAGATCATTATATAAATCACTCCCAGATCAACAATGGCCAAGCCTTTTAACATCTTCATATAGTTCCTACAGGCTTTGTATTTCAGGAGAAAGAATAACACTTTTATTTATCTCCGTAAAACCTGCTCACATTTTGCACACATGTGCCTAAAATGCGCCTGAATCTCATTTCAGATGCACAAACATTATCTTTTCATTATTTGGGCCAGGGGGGATGATTTTTTTCTTTCATTGCCAAACTGGCAGATAACTATCCTCTTTTGATGATCTCTGGCTGGCCCTGATTGGTTTCCGAAAACAATAGAAGATATTGGAGCATTGTGATTGGCCAACAAGCCAAGAAGAAGATGCCAAAGTTGAGTTTTTATCGAAAAAACATACTTAATAGTCACATTATCATTGATTTAGTGATTTGGTTTTATAGTATCAAAGCTGTGAACACCACATTTTGGGCCTGGATGAAAAATGTTCTTGAAGGGAAATAAACTCTATTAGTCATCTGTACATTGACAAAAAGTGAGCTTTAGATCACAAATTACAGCAAAAACTTCTGTCTTATGGTTCCTGAGATATTTTTAACAATGCATGTGCTACCGCTTGGGATTGTTGCCGATCAAGCAGACTTCACAGGATTAGCACAAAAATGTAGTCTCTTCTTTTAAAACTGGATCTAGAAGCAACTGAAATTGATATTTCTACTGATTGAGAAGAACAAAAATTGCTAAAACTAGTATTTCTGCATTAAGGGTACATTTTTAAGTTGTTAGAATCAGTAAAGTATTGAAAGGATTCCAGTAACTACATAAGTGGCTGTGGGGAAACCATACATAATTATCACCCAATTCTGCAGCTCCACTCCATTCTGTTAAGCTTTAAGGCATCCTTTAGCTCACTGTTTTGTTTTCCTGGCATGCAACGTTGCAGTTTTGCTTCGCTCCTTGTGATACAGACATCTGTTTTCAGTGAAAAACCTCAAACCCTGCACTGTTAGCTATTTGTCCAGCACCAAACAGGAGACCGACAAAGACATAGCGGAGCAATTAAGGGCTTTAAAGCTTGATATTTCCCTCAGGCAGTGATGGAGGATAGATGAGTAAATATTGGACTTTAATTTGTCATGAGGCTGGAAGTGAAAGACAATGTTGTTTCCTCTCTGATGGAAGTTTTAATGGATGGCTTTTAGTCCACTTAAAAGATGATATAATGTTAGCAGCTTGTTTCCTTGTGAAAATAAAGACACTAATAATCTTTTTTCTTACATTTCAATGAAAAACTGACAAGTGTGTCTTTTTTTCCCCAGTGTTGCTGGAATTGTGGCCGCAAAGCAAGCGAGACGTGCAGCGGCTGCAACGCAGCACGCTACTGCGGCTCCTTCTGCCAGCACAAAGACTGGGAGAGGCATCACCTCATCTGCAGCCCTGGACTCCAGGCTCAGCCTAAACCGGTTTCTCTCATCACTGCAAACAGGACAGCCGCTGTGGCAACATCTACAGCAGCAGCCGGGGTGTCTCCTATCGGTCTGGCCGGGGTCAAAGCCCCCGACAGCGTGCCCTCAATCTCCAGCCCTGGTGGAGAGAAGGCTTCTGTTGCCTCCCGCTCCTCCACTCCCTCCACCCCGGCCTCAGCCCCCGAGACCAATGGACACTAAGAGGGTGAAGGACATCAGCAGCAGACGTGTCACCTCTCCTCGTGCTTAATAGGGAAGAACTGAATCAGCAGAAAGAGGGAATATGTGTGGGTTAAGTTAGGATAACAGATTTTTCATCATACTCTTTGGCAGAGAAAAAAGGACAGATTATGGATGGCTGTCTGAGTGATATGTCAACTGGGACTTTGGCTTTGGCACAGAACAGAAGGACTCGTCTCGAATGCATCCATTGGATGAACAGATCTCCCTAACAGATGGAAACGTGTTTGTCTTCGTCCAAAAAAACCCTCAAACTTGGATCCATGAAGGGCGGGAAAAAAACTGACGACTGATCTGAGTTTATCTCTGGCTGTGGGGAGGAAGTTATGAAAGGAAGGCATGTGAAAAAAGAAGATTAAAACTCTGAGATGCCTCCACCCTGAAACAACACTCTTTTGTGTAAAAAGTTAAAAAAAAGGATGGTGGGAAATGTGTAATCAGTGCCAGCTACAAAGCATCTGGTTTTGCAGAATTGGGCACTAGAATCGTCTCTGCAGCTCCTTCTGTACACTTAAATATTTGCCACCAACTTCTTGTCAGGTTTTTCATATGTGTGAATGTCAAACGGTCGTGACGTCAGTGAATATTGTACAGCATATTTTGTCTAAGCAATATCAAAGTGAAGTGTTCAGGTACTTTAAGATGTTTCTGCATCACCAAAGTTTTCAGTGGCATAAAGAGAGAGATGTTGTCTGTAACCGTCCTCGTGAAGAAGAGATAATTATACACTAACCCCACATCTTATCTACTTTTATAAGAGCTTCATTCTATTCACTGTTTTCTGTTTCTGATTGTACAACTTTTTTTTTAAAGAGCAGAAAAAGACGTAGTGGTGATTGGATTGCGTAAGGGCAGGAAGATGCAGTTTAGACGTTATTCTGGTTGCAGTTTCAATTTTGGCACTTGTTCACGTCACCAGGGGTGTATGGCAGGGTCAGAAGTTGCTCCAAATCTTCAGACGTAGAAATATTGGCATCAGGAGGCAAGAGTTTTATATCAAAGAAGTAAAAAGTGTTACTTTTTTCTTTAAACTAACTAACTAACAGAGAGGAAATTTTGATGCCTACATTGCCAGGTTTGATTTGGAGCAGCGCCTCTTTCCCACGGAGAATCTCAGGAGCTAAACTGTATTTGTTTGTACAGATCATTCTCTCCTTTATTTCTTCTGTCACAGTTAGGTTTAAGTCAAATGTTTAGTGAGGAACTTTGATTTATCGTACTCTGCTGTTCCATCTGAGATGTCGTTCTTTGTTCTTGTTTGTTGTAAGATGACTTTGTAAAGATTATTATGAGAGAATGCCTTTATTTTGTGAGCCACAAGTTTCTTTGTTCTTTAAACACGTTCTTTTGTTATGAGGCATAACTTCATATGACAAAAAGATATCTTGACATGAAGTATGAAATAAAGAAATAGAATTACTTCAAAAATGTATTTCCTTGTTTCTCTTATTAACACATTTAGACTGGATGCACCGTTCCTGTGCACATACCTTTATGATCTGATTTGACTTCAGCGCATTGTGCATGGTCAAGAACCTGTAACTGACAAACTGCAACTTCATTATCATGATCAAGGATCATTGGGGTTTCCAGCATTGATGATGATGTGGAGTCACAGGATAAAAAAGTACAATTATATTTATTAGTACAAATAGATTTTACTCAGAAATCACAAACCAAAGTGAAATAATATGAAATAATTGACCTAAATTGTCTCAGGAAACAAGAGTGTCAGTCTTAAGCCTATGTTGTAAAAGATTCTACATATATGGAGCACTAAAGCTAAAACCAGATTTTCCCAATTCAGAGTCAACCCATGGGACATGAAGCATTGGAGCAAGTTTGCTGAAGTCGTTGTCCACTTTAGCATAGATGTTATGATAAACTGCATAGAGATGGATATTATATTCATTAAAAAGGGGACAATATTATCAATCAAGGCCTATAAAAGGGAGAGATTTCTGGGCCCCGTTTGATAGGGGGCCCACTGACGTCAGGAAAATCACGGTCCACTGTAGAAAATAATCTGTGATAACCATTTTTTATATTTTAACCCGAATAATAAACAATTCTGGTAACAACAATGAAATTTATTTATTTATGATAGAGTGCAATACAACTTTTTCCAAAATGTAAACCCATTTTCTTGAAACAGAATTACCTTTTAATATGTTATATTAACAGTGAGGATGGGCACACAGAACCTAACCATTATGAAACAGAGGCAAGAGTGGGCTCAAAGTGGCAAAAATCCCTTACAGCAGCAAAAAGTTGGCCTGAAAGTAGCAAAAGTAGATGGTAAAAATGGTGAAAAGCAGTTAGAGTGGCAAAAAATGGGTTAAAATTGGTAAAAAAAAAAAAAAAAGAAAAAGAAAAAGGGATAAGCAGCAAATATGGGTTAAGAAAAGAAAGAGTGGCAAAAATGGATGGTAAAAATGGTGAAAAGCAGTTAAAGAGTAGCAAAAATGGGTTAAAATAGGCAAAAATTAGTAGGGATAAATAGTGAAAAGTGGTTAAAGAGTGGAAAACTTGGTTAGAAGAGGCAAAAAAAAGGATAAGAAGAAAATATGGGTTAAGAACAGAAAGAGTGGCAAAAATGGGTGGTGAAAAGGTGAAAGGTGGTTAAAATTTGACAAAAACTGCATAAAATGGGCGGTAATAATGATGAAAAGTAGTTAGACATGGCAAAAATGGGTTAAAAGGAGCAGAAATTGGCAGGAATAATTGGTGAAAATGGTTAAAGAGTGGCAAAACTTGGTGTGAGAGGTCAAAAAGAGGTTGAAAGTGGCAAATATTGGTTTTCTGAAAGGAAAAAGTGGAAAAAGGGTGAAAAGTGGTTAGAAATAGACAAACAGCAAAAATTAGTTTACAGTAGCAAAAAAGGGCAGTTAAAGAAGTGAAAATGGGTTAAAAGTGGAAACTGATTTGGCTAAATAGGCGGAAACAGCGATTCAAAAAAGGGGGTTAAAAGTGTTGTGAATAATTCAAACATCAAAACCCAATTATACCTTGAAACACTTTTCAGCTCCAAAATAGAATAACAGTTATCCAGGATGCTAGCACCAATGCTACTGATCCATTCATTTGGTTCTTCAGGGGCCTGGCCAACTCTGTGGGCAGGCCTGTTATCAATATGATTTATTTGAATCAGAAACAACACAGGGCCAAGAACTGATCCCTGTGGAACACCTCTTGTCACTTATAAAAAATTCAAACTGAATATTTCCACCTTCCACATGCTTCTTACAAAGAAATTTTAACCCATTTGGGTTAAATTTCCTGTAGTGTTGGAGTGTTTCAGAAAGGCAGTCAAAAATGAACAATAATCAGTTTGTTTTTTTTTCTGTAAGCCAATTAAAAAATACACACAAACCCACAAATACATTATTTATGATAGTTTGAACAATTTTTTTCAATATGTTTCTAACTGTAAGAAGTAAATGCACTGAAACATGAAGCTTGTGTGTGATTATTTTACTGCTTAGTTTTGACACTAGGTGGTGCTGTTGTGTTGATTTTGCAGCATAAAAGCAACAGGCATTGACAATTAGTATTAGTTTTGTCATGACCAAACCGAGGCAACGTTGTTAATGGTAAATATATTGACAGCTATGATGTATTGATCCCTAATACCCTGACGACTTCAGTAAAAAAGACTGCAGCATCAAATAGCACAGACTGTGTTCATTTACTCCGTCTGCTCTGTCTCAAGTTTAACAGTGCAGCTCTGTTCGTCTTTAGGCACTACACTTCCACATAGTTTGGCAGCTAAGTTTGCTATTATTTTGTGTTTGAATGCTGAGATGAGCTCTCAGTGTCTGGATCCAGTGGTATTCAGGGCCTACAAGGGCCTCCTGAAATGGGGTTGGCCCCTCCAAAATCCTTAACAAAGACGAGCTGTTTGGTCTTTTTCTTGAGGCATGTTCAGTTACTACACACACATTTCCCTACACCAGACTGGGATTATCAGCTTTATTTACACACTAATGATAAAGTATACTAAAGTTGCCCATTCATCCTTATATTTTCTGTGTTTGGCCTTCAGTGAAAAATGTTTTGTCACTCCTGTTGTAGACAACAAATAATAATACATTCCTGTAGAAAAAAAAAAAACTTTCAGTGCTCCGACTTTCACTATAAATCCTGGCAGCTTTACTGATTTTTCAAAACAAATGTTTTTTGTCTCTCACATAAAAACTCACAGATGCCCTTTACTGAAACATTTTTAAAAGGACTCTAAAATAGTATTTCCCCTACTCTTTGTCTTTTGTTGTAAATCATTCAGTGACTCCTGATTAAATATGAAGGAGGTATTCTTTGAATTCAGGTATGAAGTTATAAGGAGTCACTTTGGAGATTGATTTACTCCAAGGAGGGTGAAAATTGGCTCATGTTTCATGTATAACAACTTGCTCTGCTGAACAGATTTAATATTTAAAGCTGTTTATGTTGAAGGCCTGTGGTAACAGCAGCTGTGGGAATGGATTGATTTTATTCATCACTTTTTTACAGTAGGAATTCAAGCAGTGGCCAAAATATAGATGCAATACTATATTTAACCACAAGATGGCAGTGTAGGCTTTTTTTTAATCAAACATGAAGGTTTAGTTCCCTAAGATGCTCCTGAATGTGGCTAATCTGTTGGACCAGAATCCCAGAAAACTCACCTTACAGACCCTCATCTGAAGAGCTCCATCAGAGGAGGAGGATCTGATATGAAAAAAACATCTATGATGTTCTGACTGATCCATTCTATTTTTCCTGTTAATATATAAACATTTTGAATTTGATGCCCGCATCGCTTTCCTTAAAAGCTAGGACAGGTGAAAGAAAGAACTGGGAAAGTTTTGGAATTCTCAAAAAACACCTGGAACATTCCACATGTAGGTAGAGTGCCTATAAAAGTATTCAGCTATGTGGATGTTTTACCTTTATATTGCTTTTATTAATCAATCATGGTCAATAAGATTTGGCGTTTATTACAAATAAAAAGACAAAAAAACTGTTGTCAAAGTAAAAACAGATTGCTGTAAAGTAATGCTGATTAATTTAAAATATGTCATGTAAAATAAGTGACTGCATAAATATCCACCCCCTTTCAAGTCAGTATTTAGTAGATGCAGCTTTGGCTGTAATCACAGCAATGAGTGTATGTGGATAGGCTCTGTCAGGTTGCACAGGGATCATGCATGAACAGACCTTTTTAAGTCTAGACACAAATTCTGACTGGATTAAGGTCTTGGCTTTGACTCGTCCACTCCAGAACATTTACCTTGCTGTCTTTAAACTGTATCCATGCAGCTTTCTCTGTATGCTTCCTGTCATTGTCTCACTGAAAAATGAATTTTCTCCCAAGCCGTGGTTCTCCAGGTTTTAGTGGGTGTGTCGACCCGTCGACTTGACTGATGTGTGATGACTCTTTTTGCTTGAAGTCGCCTAGTCACTCATCACATGATTAGACGTTACAATGCCTAATGTGTAGCTCTTTTCATTGATTTACAGAAGGTTTGACACTCTAGACCACAGTTTACTGATAAATGTGCTTCATCATATTGGCATGTCAAACCAAGCAGGATCATGGTTTGCCACCTCCTCTTTTCTGGAGGTCCTAAAAGTGTGCCTCAAGATTCAGCCTTAAGACCTATGTTATTTTCTATTTATGTCAATGATTTTTGTGATCAATTTCAGGCCTTTGGGTCTTTAATCTGCTTGAAATGTTTTTCAATCTTGTCTGCAGAAACTTAACTTTGTCTTAAAAATTGATAAAAACAAATTCATGGTTAATACAAGTTCAAATACAAGTAAGTTACCAGGGAACATCCCATCAATTTTAACTACACACGGCTGACCAACTGAGCTAGTCTTAAAACTATAAGTAGTTGTTTTCTTAGTGATCTGAGCAATAGAGTTTTAGGGGGTATTTTATATGTGGCCTTTGGTCTAAATGAGTTGAATAGAGGCTTAATTAACATAAAATGAAACAATGGACCACCATATCAACCCTTTTGCTGCTTGGACTCACATCAAAAATGTTTTTAAGCTACAATTGTTAGAAGTATATGAATTATAATTTGCAAAATATATGTTATCGGTTATTTTAAACTATTCTCTTCTCCTGTAGATTCATTCATGATTTCATTCATTTCTAGTCAGAGTTGACTTTTATCACATGAAAGACGACTTTAAACATTCCCAAGTCGTGCAACTCCTACCGGGTATTAGACTGGCCAGCATGTAGTTCAGACCTGAACCCCACTGAAAATCTAGGTGCATTACAAATACAACAAAACACAACAGAAACCTCACACTGTTAAGCAACTTAAAACGTATATCACGCAAGAATGGGAAAGAAACATACATACAGCATTTCAACCTGTGTCTCCAGTCCCAGAGAGGCGACAGAGTGTTGTTAAAAGAAAAGGCAGTACAACAAAGTGGTGTCCCAATGTTTTTGAAAATACCTCAGGCATTAAACTCACAGTTTAAGTATGCTTAAAAAAACAAAGGTTAACAGTCTAAGCAGTGCTGCATTCATCTGAAAACTGATTTGCAAATCGATGTAATTTGTCTCAACGCACATTTTCCCAGTGTCCCTACTATTTTGGAACATTGTTTGCATATCTGGGTCAAATTCAGCGGAGACACTGTGGAGCAGAACACCATTTTTTCCAGTCTGAGTTGGCACAATAAATGGATTTTTGCTAACTGCATGTAAACGTGAAATATCGACAGACCACTGGTGTCTGACTTCAGCTGTTCTCCTCACAACCAAGCAGGATCACATCCATCCTCTCCTCTAAGTTCAGGTATAACTCAAGTTCTGATGATAAAACTCAACAAAAGCCTTTATATGTGATTGTCATTAAGCTGCTCTGTTTTTGCCATGTCATGACTTTTGTACTTTTTTTGATTATAGAGTGCATCTACCGACTGTTAGTGGATCTAAAAATGAGACATGACTCATCTGTTGTCGACAGATAATTGCGTATGTCAGTGGAGTGCCAGGATCAGTGTTGTTTATTTCAGTGCCTGTGTCAATGTAGGATCGTGACGTTTGCTTTGTGCTGCGGATAAGACATTGAGTGGTTTCCTACCGCGGCTCTGATGTGACAAAGATACACGTCAGTGTGGCCAGGAGTCAGCCTGCATGCTCTCTACACAGTTATTTACATCTGTACTGAAAACATGCACAGAGATAATAGGCTGAGCTGTAAGAGAATGGGAGTGTTCTCTTTTCTTTTGGATTATTATAATCATTTGAAGTTATTTTTCTTTGCATCATCTGAGTTGGTTTACTCCCCCCTTTATGGATGAAAGCACATGGTTTCTCTTTATTTGTATTAGTCAGTTTGTGTTTATGTCTCAGTGTGGTGAGCCACTTCTGCTTTGGCAGAGCCGCAGCTACACACTGTTGTGCTGATTGTGTGGAGAGCAGTTTAATTATATTCCTGGTTTCTGTCCCAACGTCCTGCTGCAGGCAGAATAATAGAGGTCACTCTATTCTGCCCTTATTTTCAAAGCCCCTCTCCCCAGTCTAAAAAAAAACAAGCTACTGCTTGCAAAGAGTGACAAGATATTTTCATGCCCAACTCATTTCCCTCCTTTTTCTTACTTTTCTCTTTTTTAAAAAATCATTCCTTAAACTGATGTGACCCCTTTCCATGAGGTCAAGAACTGCCTACAGAGCTCAGAGGCAGGATTGTTGCAAAACATGGATCTGGGGAAAGCTATGAAAAGTTTCTGCTGCACTGAAGGTTCCCAAGAGCAGTGGCCTTCATTATTCTCAAATCAAAGGAGTTTGGCACAACAAGGACTCTTCCAAGAGCTGGTTGCCCAGCCAAACTGAGCAATCAGGGGAGAAGGGCCTTAGTAAGAGAGGTAACCAGGTTCTGGATGGTCACTCTGACTGAGCTCCAGAGATCTTGTTTGGAGATGGGACAAAGTTCCAGGACAACCATCGCTGCAGCCCTCCACTGATCTGAACTTTGTGTCAGAGTGGCTATCCTCTTGTGGGTCCACAATCACGCCGGCGTGATTTCATCATGCACTACTTTTGTCACATGACAGCTTGAAAACAAAGCCACATTTTGCATTGCAATCACTTTGTGTGAAAAGCATGATCTTCAAGCTTTCTTTCGGTTTTTGTTTGATGTCAATAGGCCAAGTAAAACAGGAAATATGATTGTTTTAATTTGATATAAAAATTAATGTTACACATAAGGGACAGTGGGCTGTACAGGGCTGTCACTGGTATTTTTAAAAATAAATGTCAGCATATTGTAATTTCTTTTAAAAAATGACAATATATTGTTTTAAATAACAATTTTTAAAAAATCCATTTTGTGGGGTGTTGTGTTTTTGGAGGCCCTATATCTAAAACAGTAAATTAAACTTAAAAGATATATAGTTTTCATTAAATAAAAGGTGAGGTAGTGCTGAAAAAGATTATACCAAACATGAGTATGGTATACATTTTCTGAGTGGTTTATTTTGTCAAAATAGTCAACCTAAGGGTTAAGTGTAAAACACATTAAAGTCCACTTTGGGTTTGCAAAGAACTTCATGTGAAAACCAAAAATTGCAGGCAAACTCCTGAATGTTGTCTAAATTGCACACGTGTGTCAGTAACATTTGGAAGCTCTTGCTCCCTGCCAAATCCATCCACTTTTCCAAATGTTGCAGACGTACTTACGCGATTGAGGAAATATAGTCTCTCATATTCAAAATTATGTCTCGTATGTCGACATTTCTCTACTTTTTCATACCATGGACCTTATCATTTTGAACGATCCTCAAAAAGTGGAACTATTGCCAATATTTTTGAACAATTTAGTCAATATGAAAGTTTATCATGCATTTTTTTTTCTTAAGATTTATTTTTGGGCCTTTTCATGCCTTTATTGGATAGAGGAAGGACAGTGGATAGACTCAGAAACAGGGAAGAGAGCGGGGAGAGACATGCGATAAAGGGCCACAGGCCGGATTTGAGCCCGGGCCGCCCCCATACATGGGTAGCGCCTTAAACCACTTGACTATCTGCGCGCCCTTTCATGCATTTTTTGATCATTAAAAATAAAGGAAATGCCAAATCTAGGACTCGTAGTTTTGTTGCCATAGCAATCAGGTATCAGCACCATTAGATTTGTGAAAAAATAGGAAAGGGGCCTCATATTGGGCTTTGCCTGGGGCCTCTGAATTACTAAAACCACCCCTGCCCGTGGATTTATTTGCTGCTTTGGGTCTGGTAAATGACATTGTAACACTGTGAGACTTCCTGACAGGACTGAGACAGAGCAGCATGGTGACATACTGTTGGCAGACCTGGTTTCAATCTGTTACCAG
Organism: Cheilinus undulatus; assembly: GCF_018320785.1. Lineage (NCBI taxonomy): Eukaryota > Metazoa > Chordata > Actinopteri > Labriformes > Labridae > Cheilinus > Cheilinus undulatus. Next base: position 40,417,761 of record NC_054867.1, read on the forward strand.
TCTAAAGCCTCTGTAGAAGAGTTCCTGCAAACTTCAAGGACGCCGATCCAATGACATTTTAAAACAGGTACAAATGTAATCAAGTAGTTTATGTGGACTCAGATTTGTTGAAATATTTCAAATCTTTTCACATTATGATGGAGAAGTTTTGATTTGTCTTTGATGTGTTCTCTTCAAGACAGACTCTAATAAATGCAGCATACATTTTTTCACTCAATAAGCCAGAACACATCTGAATAATATATATGTACAAAAAAGGAAAAAAAATCCATCTTTGACTTGTAAATAGAGTAACATATTGTCTTAAGTTTGAGTGGTGCTTTTCTGGTGCTTTTTTAACTCACAGCACTTTCAACACCAAAGGTCACACCCATTTATACAGAGATGGCAAAGGCAGCTATGATCCATATAAACGAAACCCACTCAGACACATTTACACCCAGTTGCTCTAGCAGTAGAGGCAGTCTGGGGTTAAGAGTCTTGCCCAAAGAATATTGGCTGCAGGAGCTGCACCTCTCACTCTACATTCTTATGATGACTTATCTTTGGCATATTTTAGGGTGTCGTTGGTGAGACCGTGTGTCAAACACTCAGAAGAGCAGGAAGGGTCAGCTGCTTGATACAGGAGTAAAAGCTGTGCTTCTATGGGTACCTGGTGTGCTTTCCAGGTCTGGTTCAGCTTACAGCATAGTTGGTTCCCAGGATGTGGTCCTAGCTGGACAAGGCGTTGGATGCTGGGCGCTGCGTGCATCGGGGAGGAATCAGCTGGAAAGATACTTGAAGAGATGGGGCATGGGCCCGGCGCAGGCCCAACCTATCTCTATTTCTGACCCACAGCCATCCCTGCAGACCTAACTGATTAACCTTAAGTAGGCTGTCTGAAATTGTGCTTGATCGATGACATAAAATGTTAAGATAACGGTCAAAAGTTTTCTGCAGCAACCACCACTTCTATTTTTGATGCCAGAAAGGCTGTGCACACAGAGAAAATCTTGTAACACTGAGACAATCAAGTTTCTGCTGTTCCCTTGTAACCTTTAAATCCTTTTCAATCTGTCTTGTTTCATTGGACCGTTTAATCGTTTAGCTATGAATCATCAGTCTTCCTCAAAGAGGAAAGACAATGCCAAAGCAATATCTGTGATGACCTTTAGGGACATAAAAGCTATATCACAACAACAAGAAACATTTTGATGTGAACTGGCACCTCCAGAAAATAAAAATATCAACTTATCTTGGAGGAAATGTTCATCGTTATATCCGGTAATAATTAGTGCAGAAGGCGGTGTTCAGCTGTGGGTAGAAATAGAGGCCTCTGGTGGACCAGTGTAATGTTTTATGCAAACATGTTCTTTCTCCTCCAGTATTAATTAAAGCTCTTCTGTTTGAGTTTCTCACCAAAGCTTGACAGCAGAGTATGATCACAGGAGGACTATGTTTTTAAAGTATCTTAACCTCCTCCACAGAAAAAATGACAACTTTTATTTATAAAGATGCTTAACGAGATACAGGCATATATAGGAGAGCTGAAGTGTCTAACATGCAGAGCTAGTTGGAAGCTGCACTGAAAAGAGGAAGCTGTACTCGAGGATTTCTTGTTAATAATACATTCAGTATAGGCCTGTACTGTATAGCAGTTTTCCCATGAAGCCGAGTGTTCAAAGGGTTTCAAAGGAAGGCATGAAACCGAGATAAGCTCTGTATATCTGTCAGGGAGGAGACAGAGAGCATTTAGAAAAGAAACAGCCCAGGCATTCTGCTGTGAAAAATAAAGTCCTGAAGAGCACAGGCCCTGAAAAGATCCGTCTGAGGGACAGTGGTAACATGTTTAATGCTCAGGGAATCTGTCCAAGCTGCTCTCTAATCTTCCATACTCTGCCCCCAGTGGAAGGAGTCTTTTCAATAACAGCTGCAACTAAGATGTATTTACAAAACAGTAAACCGTCTTTCCCCTGACGGAGGTTTTGTCTGAGTTGCTTGAAGTGTTCTTTTGTCTTCATAGTATAATGGTAGCCAGACATACTGACTAACCAGTGACTGGACCTTCCAGACACAGGTGTCTTTATACTGCAACCACTTAAAAACACATTTACTGCACTCAGGTGATTTTTGGAACATGTGAGACTTCTAGCACCAATCCACTGCACCTCTACTGAATAAGGTCCGTCACTTTGAAGAGGATGAATATTTATGAAATTGTGTATTTTGCATTGCCTATTTTATCAAATTGACCTTAAATTAAAGAAACATTAAAAAAAGGTTTTTAGGATCTTTTTTGTCAAAAAGCCAAATTACGTTGACAATGATTGATTTCTAAAATAAAGCAAAGGGTAAGACATCCTAGGGGGTGGATCATTTTCAAAGGCACTGTATGACTAAATCTTATTTATTTTTTCAAGATCTTGTCTATTAGTTTAGGATAATAAAACGCTTTGTTGGGGAAAAAAAACAGAGCCAGTACTCCCCTCAGGCATCTGGTTTTAGTGTGTCATACAGTGGAGCCTATCCCAGCTGTCATTGGGAAAGAGGCAGGGGTACACCCTGGACTGGTCGCCAGTCAAACTCAGGGGTGACATAAAGAGACAAACAACCAGACACGCTCACACTCACGCCTATGGCCAGTTTAGAGTCACCACTTCACCTAAAGAGCATGTCTTTGGAGGTGGCAGGGGAGCTGGAGTACCCGGGGAGAACATGCAAACCCCCCACAGAAAGGCCCTGACCAGGAAGAGAACCAGGGGCCGCTAACCCCTGAACCACCATACAGCCCCTAATTTAGGTTATATGGACCAAATATTAAACCAGTGTTTAGCTCTTTTTTTATCCCCCCCAACACACATGTAATCATGCATTCAAGCACAAATCTTCTTTCTTAATGCGACACAAAGGGTCAGCTGATGGTGCTGATTCTCTTGATGCCCAGAGAAAACTGAGTAACAAATCTCCTCCCTTCATAACCTCTCAGCTGTGCCGATTACAAACAGCCATCAGCTGGAGTGACACTCTCAGGTGCCCTTAATCATCCTGATGAGCAGGGAGAACTGGGACCAAGTTTTGTGGGGAAATCTCTCCATATATCCATAACAACACTGAAAATGCCTTTGACTACATTTAATACTAGCGACACTCAGTGAGAGATTTATTTGCTGTCAGAATGACGGATGGAGAGATTTAAATCAGAAACAAAGTGATTAGACATACCTCTTTGTAAGCAATTCAGTTTAATGGGTTTAGCGTGTTGCTTTACTTTGAAAAAGGCTTTCATCTAAGATGTTATGAGCAAATGATTCAGACCTCAGATGTCTCTCATTTGAGTTTACCTCTCTTCCATCCTGATCATGCTTTGGTACAAAACCAAATCATTTAGCACGCAGCACCCTCAGCACAAAATCACCCTTTGCACCAGTTGTTTTTCCTGCTCTACTTAACCCGTTCAGACCGAATGCAAAGTTTAAGTGTAAGACCGGATGAAACAATGTCATCAATAGAGATGGGCACAATAAACTGAAACATTTTGACAGCAAAGTCAGACTTCAGCTTAGCATGATGTGCACAAACATCAGGATGCCAGAGAATAAAGTAGAAAAAACTGAAGGAATTTACTTATAAATTGGGAAAAGAGGGGGTTACAAGTGGCAAAAATTGGCTGAGAGAAAGTAGTGAAAGTGTTTTAAAAAATAGCAAAAATGGGATACGAAAGGCAGAAATGTTATAAAAGTGGCAAATAAAGGTTAAAATACACAAAAATTGGATAATAGTAAAATTAAGACAAAGGAAGGCAAACATTGGCGGTATGGTAAAAACTGGTTTAAAACTGGTAAAAATGGGTTAAAATAGACAGAAATGGGATAGCAGTGAAAACTGGACTATGCAAGGCAAAATGGAGAGAAAAAGGGTGAAAAGTTGTTAAAAGGTGGCAAAAATGGGTTAAAATAGCAAAAGTAAGTGAGCGAAATTGGGTGAGAAAAATGGTTAAAAATTGGTTTAAAAGTGGCAAGAATGGGCTAAAATAGACAAAAATGGGATAAGCAAGGCAAAATGGGTCGAAAAATAGGGGAAAAGTTGTTAAAAAGCTGCAAAAAGGGTAAAAAGTGGCTATGTGCAAACTCAATGCCTATGATAAGGGTGTCAATTCTCTGCCCAGCCAATTCTATGAGCAGGCCTGGCTGAGAAATTTTAGTAAATGTTGGAAATCTGTGCAGTTTTTCAAGAAACCCCCAGGACTGGTAAGGTTATTTTTCAAACAAGACTTCGGTTTTAGAGGTTGCAAGAGAAAAATATCAAGCATGCCGAGTGACTCAAAATGGACCTAACAGCCACTTCAGCAGAAAGGGAAGTGCTGCAAGCAAACTTTATTTAACTCACAACAATACGCTTGACGCAAAGTGCTCTCAAACCAAGGTTGTGGATGCTGCCAGAGCAAGGAAAAGAAAATCTATCAATGCAGGATCTTTCAAACAATCCATTCATTCTTTCAGATTACAATTTCTGTTATACAATTGAAAAAATAAATGCCTTTTAACTCCAAAACATGCAGTACCCAAATGGAGATGAAACTAAATGACCAAACAAGAAAAGTGATCTACAGAAGTAACTGAACGCATTAAATCACTGCATATCCTCTGTTTTATTGTGAAGAACAAAGGCTCCAACACAACTTCTGTGACTCAGCTGACAAAGAAAAAGTAGTGAGGCACAGCGAGCTAACATCATCTCTGTCACCTCTGCTCAAAGTGATGCTTAAATTATATGAATGTGCTGAAGCGTCTGTCACACTACATCATGACCGAGAGAGAGAGAAGACAATGGAGCTCTGTTTGACTCTCACGCTGGGTGTCAGAAGACACTGAAAACCCATTTTGATGATAAAAGTCTCTGTCCCTATCTGTCTTTTCCACATCTTCACGTCTCCTCACAGACATTTCTGTGCCTCTACCCTCTTTCTCTCTCACCCCGACTCACCATCTTTGCGGTCTGTAAATGGGTTTGGACAGGATTCTGTTGTGAACACTTAGTGTTCTTCAAGGTCATGAGGGATTCAGAGTTTGAACACTTGCATTTGTATGTTCCGCAAAACACAATAAAACTGATGCAGGAAAACTGAAACAATCTCAAATGTTTTTCATGTTGGACCTTTAGATTCAATTCAGATCAATTCAAACTTTAATTAGGGTATCAAGGTCCAGATAGTAACTATAAAAACACCATGCAACACTTGAAAGCAGCATCTGCACCATCAAGTAGGCACAGTTTAACATTATAGGTTGTCACTCTATAGCAAAACTCCAATCAGTTTGAGTATTTCCTAAAGAAAAAAGGTCAAGCTCTCTGTCTTTTAAAAGCAAATGCATGCTTTCTTAAGGGTCCAGGGTGAAAGAGGTGGACATACTCAGGCATGAAATGGGACAGCAGCTGATGCTTTTTCATTTTGGGCTTCAAGTATTTATTTCTCTGGAGAAGTTGCACAAAATAATTTTATCTCAAGTGCCATATTTTATTTTCAATTATTTTTCTGTCCATCCAGCGTTTAATGAACCAAGCACTCTTTTAAAGAACATAGTTGGGTACGTGTATCTAAAGATATTGCTCCTCTGAGCCATAGGCTGTATTAAACTGGAGAAAAAGCTGGACATAACTCACTGGTTTGTCCTTTGGGGTTTTTAACATTAAGCTTAGTATTTTGGAGCATTTTTTTTTGCATCCAGAAGCGACATTTGAATCAGAGGCTTGAAGGAAGAAAAGGGTTTCCAAATACTCAGCTATCACAGCCATACAGTCTGTGGCTGTGACTGATTCATTAGCTGGTCAACAATCATGCTTTCCACAAAATGAAATTCTAATTCCAGCAAAGCGCTGTGACATTTGTGAATGGCTAAAAGAGCTGGCTCGCTGCTAACAATGGGATCCAGATCCTGTTTGAGATCCAGTTTCTTCCTTTTTTTAGAGTTTGATTGACAGAATAGGGGTGATCTTTTCTTCACACTGCTCTGCCACAGAAGCAGGGCTCAGGCTTAATAGTATAACATTAATGTTTTATACATAGGGTGTGATACAGCCCAGCTAGTGAGCAGGGTTCATCCGGCCTGCAAGATATTTCAGGGATATACAGTTACAGATAAAACACAGTGCCAATAAAAAGTATTTTACCTACATTTTTACTGATTTTATAAACCAGTCATGGTCAATATAATCTGTTTTTTGACAAGAGAAGAATAGCAAAGAACATCTTTAATACCAAAGAGAAAAAAAGATTTCTACAAAGTAAAGACAATTAAATACAAATATGTGCTGTTAATTGACTACATAAATATTTGCCTCCTTTAAAGAGCCTGTAAAGTGAAAATGAATCTGTATTTAGGTTTGTTATATGATAGGTCACTGTGTTATGAACCTCTAAATCAAATTTCAGTCAACTAAAACATCTCTAAGTTTATGAAAATCTGCTCCAGGATACTGTGGGCGTGTCTATTGATAAGCTAAAGCCACGCCCACTCTGTGCCAGAGAAGAGACAAAGTCCATTTTCTGTCTCAAATCTCTGTTACGATGCTTTAAATGATCCATAGATCCATTTGGCTGATAGATTTGACAAATTTTCCTCACAATGAACAAGAAAACAGCATTTAACTGACTGTTTTCTTTCAGTAAAGGCAGCGACATCAGCTAACAACAGACTGTACTGAGATGAACTGCTGAGTGATTTTATACTGTAGTGTTAAAGGGGTGGGGTCATTCCCTGCCGTGTGCTCATAACATCATGAGCCCACATATTGGCCCCGCCCACATGGAACCAAGCCAGGAAAGAGGTGAAAAACTTTTTAACAGTCCAAATCCAGAATCTAGTCACTTTTAGATCTCAGTGTTTTCACATGTTTACAGCAACCATACTCCAGTATATCTTGTGTGTTAAGACAAAAACTTTGGATTTCACTTTACAGGGTTCTTAAGTCCATATTAAGTAGAAGCACCTTTGGCTGCAATCACAGCACTGAGTCTGTGTGGATAGGCCTTACTAAGGCTTGCACATCTGGACACTGCAATTTTACTCCATTCTTCTTTGCAAAACTGCTCAGGCTCTGTCAGGATGCATGGGGATCAGGAGTAGTCCAGCCACAAATTCTCTATTGGACTGATGCCTGGACATTGACCCCGCCACTCCCAAACATTCACCTTGTCATCTTTACACCATTTCAGTGTAGTTTTCTCTGTATGCCCTGGGTCAATGTCTAGCTGGAAAAACAATCTTCTGTATTTTGCATTCATTTTACCCTCTACCTTTACAAGTCGGCCAAGAAGCATCCCCACAGCATGATGCTGCCAACACTGTGCTTCACAGTGTGGATGGTGTATTTGGTCATGTGCAGCATTTGGAGTCTGCCAAACATACTAGTAGTGTCCTGTCTGCTGGCCAAAATCACTATTTTGGTCTCATTAGACCAAAGAACTTTCTCACACTTGACAACGGAGTCTCCAACATGCCTTTGCTGAACTCTAGTCCAGATTTAAGCTGAGTTTTCCTCAACAGTGGCTTTCTCTTTGCCTCTCTCCCATAAAGCTTTGGCTGGTGGAGAACCCAGGCAACAGTTGTTGTATGCAGAGGCTCTCTTATCTCAGCTGCTGAAGCTTGTAACTCCTTCAGAGTAGTCATAGGTGTCTTGGTGGTCTTGCTCATTAGTCTCCTTCTTGCACAGTCACTAGTGGGGACAGCCTGATCTAGGCAGATTAAAACATGCACCATATTCCCTCCATTTCTTGATGATGGATTTAACTGAACTCTAGTGGATGTTTAGTGCCTTGGAAAATGTTTTTGTGTCTATCTCCTGACTTGTTAACAACCTTTTTGCTATGTTGCTTGGAGTGTTCCTTTGTCTTCATGGTGTAATGGTAGCCAGGAATACTGATAACCCAGTGACTGGACCTTCCAGGCAGAGATGTCTTTGGGACACATTCACTGCACCCAGGTGATCCCAAGTCATTAAATGTGAGACTTTTAGCACTGATGCATATGCATAATCATCTAAAAGGTAAGCTTGACAATGATGTTGGCTAGCTGAGAAAAAACAGACATTTTAAACTGAAAACATTTAGTATCTCTAGGTTGATGACATCCTTGAAGGCTTCCTGTCAGCTCCTCTTCTCACCACCTTTTATACTCTGGCACAAACACAGGCAGATGACACAAGCTTTGACTTTAGATGCCTTCTGCACAATAAAGTAACCCAGCCCAGAGAAAAGCTACAGGGAGGAGGGATATGGGACAACAGATGTTGTTTTGTCACCTCAGCCACGACCTTTGGCACTCTGAAATGATGAGATGTGTTTGCACATAACACAGCCAAGGGCACCTGCCTGAAGGAGAATAAAAGAAAAGGCTTATACTTGTATATTCTCTGTAGCTAAAGCAGCAGTGGGAGTGTTTTTCAGAGAAATGTACCATTTGAAATAAATGTACAAGGTTCAAACCTTGACTTTGGCTTTTCATCGATGTCCCACTTTCCTTCAGCAAGAAGAAAAAAATGTCAGCATCAGGAAATGAATAAATTTATAACCTTTTCCTATAGAAAGAGAGCAGACGTATACCATTCAGACTTTTTTATATTCACACTATGGCATGAATTCATGGGATCATTTGCTGTTCCAGCATCATGTCTATACACGTCACTGCAAGACGAATCTCCAGAGACTCCAGTGTGATATTTGAGAGAATAATACATTCCTCAGTGGTCTCAGAACAAACATTTTTCATCCAGCAGCTGCAGCAGGGAAGAATCTGTACATTGTGTGCAATAATGTAAGAGCGAGTGGAAGAGTTAATCCCTGCTGTATCTCCCAGATGTACAATAAATCAGGGTGAACAGTGTGGCCATGCTTGATGGAGAACATCACCTATAGAGGGAGAGGATTTTCTATCTAGTATCTACACTAAGAGGTTACAGCAAGCTAGATATGTTTGCTCAGAGTCTCTGAGGTTTGATTTTATAATTTATGACAGAAATAAACTCTTAAAGAAAGCTTTTCTTAAACCCAAACATATTTTCTATGTTATTACAGCCCGATTAAGAGTCTTGTCATATTGATGTTGCATACTCTGTGCAGTGAAGGGGGTCTGTCTGAAAATTTCTAACAATAAAGAAAACTCATTTTCCATATCATTACGAACCACGTCACATTATACTGCAATGTTACGGTGCAATGGTGCTGCTCTGCACAATTGAGAGAGACACAAAAGTATGCAATATCAAACATTTTTACCTACAGTTTAAAAGGTTTTTTAAAAGTCATAATTATGAGATAAAAAGCTGAAATAATGAGAAAAAAGTCAAAATTATGAGAAAAAAGTCATAAATATGAGATTAAAAAAGTTGTAAATATGAGACAAAAAGTCAAATTATGACAAAAAAGTCGTAATAATGAGATTAAAAAGGAATAATTATAAGACAAAAAAGTCAAATTATAAGAAAAAGTCAAAATTCTAGGATATAAAGACAGTTATGAGATAAAAAAATTCAAAAATATGAGATAAAAATACGAAAGAAAGAAAGAAATTATGGTTAAAAAAAAGTCTCAATTGTGAGATTAAAAAAAGCTATAATTATGAGATAAAAAGTTATAACTTTGAGTTGAAAAGTCATAGTTATGAGATTAAAAAAGTCCTAAATATGATATATAAAAGTCACAATTATAAAAAAAAGTCAAATTATGAGAAAAAGTCGAAATTATGAGTTAAAAAGTCATAATTATGAAACAAAAAGTAATAAGAGATAAAAAGTCATTGTTATGAGTTAAAAAGTCAAATTATGAGATAAAAATGTATTATTATGATATAAAAAACTCAAAATTATGAGAAAAAAATCATAATTTTGAGAAAAAAGGCATAAATATGAATTCAAAAGTCAAAATCATCAGATATTAAAATCATAAACTTATAAGAAGAAAATAATAATTATGAGATAAAGAATAATTTTGAAATAAATGGCAAAATTATATGTTGATTTTCTAATCTTACAATTTCATTTTTACTGCTCACCAGTTTTCTCTCCATCGGCCCACTCAGTCTCCATCTGCTGAAGTTGCTCCTCTGTGTGCTCCGGGTCATAAAGGTTTCCCCTCGTATCTAGGCATGTCAGAATCGTTTATTTATATTTTGTTGTTATTTCTTCCAATCCTGCAGACCCGAACAACTGATCAACACTGAGTCGATAAAACACAGTTTTATATTTTCATCACTAAGAAGTGCAAACACAGAGGCCTTCAAAAATGTTCTGCATAGCAGACCTTAATGCCAAAATTGTTTTCTGGCCCTGCTTAACCGCAAATTGACCAAATAGCATGGAGTTACTGTACCTGTCTGTTGTACAGTATAGCCTAGCTTTCTTGAACACTCCCTCCTTAAAGGGGCAGTGCAGACTAAAATGTCTTGTGGCTAACTTCAATTGCCAAGTACCTCATAGTACAACCCAACTTCAGAAGAATCAAAATATATCATCAAAACTGAGTTTCTTCATATTTAGAATTAACCTTTTACAATAATGTTATTTCAGTGAAAAATACTAGCTTCCAAAACTTCTAAATGTCATGTTAGTGTAGAGTTTACCTCTTACATAGTCATGTTGATTCTGTTGCTATTAACCACACCACAGTCATTTTACTTAAAAACTCTAAGTCAAAATGTTCTTCTGTAGTTTCTATCCATGCATTTAACGCTTTATGATGATTTGCACTTATTCTGTTATGATACTGCTATCTCAGCAGCAAATTTCCAGGTGTTTGAATCCTGAATGAATGTTGTGGCTGTATTCATCTTGCATTGTTTTTTACGCTCTATCCTTCTATCCATTACCCATCCAGCTCAAAGTAACAGCAGTCTGGACAAGTTGACTAAGACATCCCTGTTTCTAGCATAGTTCTCCTCCTGGGTGAGTCAGAGGCAGGGATATAATGTCCCTCTGCTGAGCTCTGGGAGGGATACCCAACATACCCACAGGGAGGCGCCCTGGAGGCATCCCATTTAGATGTCTAAATCCCCTCAACTGGCTCTTTTCAATTCAAAGGAGCACTGGCTCCCCTCCCAGCTCCCTCCGGGTGTCTGAGCTCCTCACCCTGTCTCTAAGGCCGAGCCCAGCCATCCTCTAGAGGAAACTCTTCTCCACTGCTTGTATACTCGATCTTTGCTCAGACGCTACCAAAAGCTCATGGCTGTGACTGACTGTTGGACTGAAATAGGACTGGTAAATCAAAAGCGTTTCCTTCAGGCTCAGCTCCTTTTTCATCACAACAGCCCAGTACAAAAACCACATTACTACTGATGCTGCACAAGCCTATCCATCAGTCATAGACTTCAAAATTGGCCGTGTATTCCAGCCTTGCACTGCGGGATGCTTCCAAAATATTTTGCCTGTTGCTCAGGTCATAACAGCAGAAGGCTTCGCAACTTTAAAACAGCTTTTCTCCATCAATGTGTGAAATTCATCCACGGAATCAGAAAAATGATTTTCTTATCAGTGAATATATAGAGTTAAGTTTTTATTATAAAGACTTGTCAATTAAAAAAATTAAGTAAGCAGCAGAGGTGCACAGGGTGGAGCAGTGCAGCACAGCTTGCCCATACTGTGGTAAAACTTATGAATAAATTTAAGAAAAAATCTTGAATGAAGCCCAGTTTTCTTTACTTTCCTTTTTCTGATATCAACTGGAAATAACTACCTTTAAACAGCACTTTAGGTTTAGGTTTCTGTTCCTCATAACTTGCTGTGATGTAAAAATCCTCTCCATCTGTAGTGGAAAAAGCAGCCATGCACAAGTGTTTTGAAGAACAGATGAGGAACAGGAGGTGTGGGTACACACAGGTGTGAGTTTGAGCTTCATTTCGCCAGTCTCAATCATGCAATCAAATATTACAGCCCCAGCAATCAGCGCAACCATGCGCCAACTGCCAAGTACGTGTTTGAATTTGCAACAGTTTCAGCAGGGTTGTGTTTCGGTCATAACTGAGTGTTTGAGGCACATTTTATTGCTATACAGAGAGAATAGAGTTTACAACTAGGATTGATCTCATTGCACATGGATAAAGGAAACATGAACAGACTTCTGTTGAGACTTGTGTATGCCCAAAGATCATTTCACACTATGAACACCAGGTGCATGCAGAATTCAAAGTATTGGTCTGTGTGCTGCTGTGCTCGTGGCTAGGTTTGTGTTATAAACCCTCTGATGTACCTTTTGAGAGATAAAAGCCCGCATGTGTATGATTTATGATGCAACACAGTGGCTCCAGACCTGAAATTTTCCCTGCGAGCAAATTACGAGGTGACAAAGAAAAACAGGCACAATTCAATAACACTAATGTATTTTTTGTTTGATGCCTCATCTTTAAAGTCACAGTTTGATATGACTGCCCACAGCTGATAAAAATATGCACCCTGTTTTGAGTCCAAAGGTACATATGGTTGGGAACCGGTGGTGCAGTGAAGTCTGTAACTAGGTCTCAGTATCCTCCTGCACCCTGCCCACACAGCTGGATAATCGTGTTTGATCCAGAGAAACCTTAAACAAATTCAAGTGCTTATTTCAAAGCTCTGCAGGGAACTGAAAGCTGACAGAAAACCAACGAACACAATTACAGACAGGAATGGAGGGACATGTTTCTTTGATCTTTAATTGTGAACCTGTCTTCAGGCATTTTTTTCTTGGCTTGCTTGGCGTATTAATTTGAATTCCTTCTTCTTACTCCAATTTAGTTCAGACTTATTAGGTATGCATTGAACAGATTCGATCAATACTTTTTCATGCCCTTGTTGGACCAAATGACTATGAGGGACATGATCCTTGGGCTAACCTAGATACAATCCTACAAAGCTTTTAAGTCTTAGGATGTACTTTTCTTTTAATTACTCTACTGCTTTTATCTGTAAACCCTGGAAATTACCACAGTGTCAAAATGCTTTGGAAGCAATCTTTGCACTTTAAGATATACCATGTGTTTCACGAATACGCTCATGGCACTTTAGAATTGAATAATTCTGCCCCTTACATTTTCCTCAGTTGCCTTGTCACACTTGTCCTCCACAGAGATTTGTGTGTGGGAGTTGAGGGAAATGCTTGACCCATATGCAGGATGGCATTTGAAGTCTTATTCTAAGCCAGTGTTACTCAATCCTGCTCAACCAAAGAGCCAAATTGCTGAAAAATACCTTTGCAAGAGCCACAGTCAAAGTGGTAAAGGTGGCAAAAAAGGGTTAAAGTGGCAATAAAAATAAGTCAAAGGTGGCAAAAAGGTTTAGAAAGTGGCAAAACTGATGAAAAAATCATTCTATGACAAAAAGTCTTCAAAATATTCACACTTTTACAAAAAGTCCCTGCACTTCCTTGTATTAGCATTATTTGTGCCGTTGTTTAAAGTCGTTCCTGTCTGCTGTGACACAGAGGGCTGCATCACAGCCTCTCTCTTTCTCTCCATTTTGAGCTATTCAGGCTGTCTTCAGGTTCTAAGTGTGATGAAGTGCAGTTTGACGAAGTATGACGCAGCAATGAAACAGCCTGCCATTGATTGACAGAGCCCAGTGACAATGCATTGTGGGATACAAAATAGAGGATATGGTGGGTAGTATTAGCTGCTAGTTTCAGGTTCCAGGCTCACTGGGGAAGTCTCCATAAGAGCTATGAAGTCACAGATAGCAAAACAGAGGGTTTGCGAGGAAAAATGGTAAGTGGCTATGATTTATGGTTCAAAAGTTTAGTAACTTTAAATAACCTGTCTCTTCTTGTTGTATACAACAACATTGGTCTCAGAAGGTTAAATTGAAGATCCAGTGTGATGTACAGAGAGAGATAGAGAGAAAGTGCGATGAACAGTTCGGTGATCCTCTAAATTCCCGGTTCCCAGCCGGGGCCCTGAGCCCACTCAAATGGATGCTTAAGGTCTCAATAGGGATCTGCTCAAAGGTTGTCAAAATTTTATTTCATTTATGCTCTACACAGGCATTTTGAACTTTACAACCGTCAATACCCTTGTACTGACATGCTGGAGTGGACATTGAAAAACTAATCCACTAGAGGTCGCCGTCTCTCACCGAGCTACTTTGATGCTGCTCCATCTGTTCCATGATTCGAGAACGGTCAGTCCTCTTCTCAGTTATGCTCTTATAGCTGTCTGTCTTTGTGCCCAGGTGAGCTAACATCATTGATATGTTTGTATTTTCAAATAACTCACTCATTATTCGGTTTATATTTCCTCAGAAATGGCATTAAGTTCTTTTAAATGTGTCTTCTTCGCTGTGTCTGTTACTCTGGGTTGAACTGTTGGCTATTTTGCTCAACACTGCCCCCAATTGACGGCGGTATTGCACTTTTGATCTGTAACCATTGGCTTCAAGAAAACGGATGAAAAACTGAAAAAATGAACACAGAGTATGGACAGAAAGGTCTGTCTGTATCTGTATGCAGTTCAAATGTATACATGAGCCTATAGACAGAGGTCTCTTCATAAAAGCAAGTCGGTGCGGGCCTATTCTGATGAAACGTAAAAGAAAAAATATGAAGTTGATTGCCAAAAAAGGGCAAATTATCAATTAAACAATTCAGACTGAAATGATCATCACTTTTGGTGGGGTCCTGGGGGGGATCCGCTTTAGTAAGACACAAGTGGGGGGCTTGACTCGACTGATTCACACCAGTCACACTTTGGATAATCCTGACTTCCTGTTGACTTTTTTTTTTTCAAATGCTGGCTGGAAAAAGTCAAGCTGAAAAATTCTGCTTTTGTACCAACATATGCGCCCTTCTTGAATAACGGCATTTCCAGGAGTGAAGTGCTTGGGTGAAAGAGGCTGATATGTCCAAAAATAAGGATTTAAAGTCATATTAGTTTGGCAAAGCAAACAGTTACAAGCTTTAATGGTTTTATTAAAGTTGCTTTTTAGTTTGTTTACAATTGATGGCATACGACACAGAACCAAAACACAACAGAATTATGAATACACTCTTTATATTTACACATGGGATACACTCTGATCAAAATAAATGCATCATACATTAAATATAGTTCCTCTTGATAACTTAGTGATACAATAAATCTCCCCCACAAACATTATCCCCTATTTAACACATTATTTTTTGATACTCTTACATAAGAGACAAAAAATGTCCTCAATGCTGAAAATTAAGAAAGGCAACTCATACTAATCACTAACATATCTAGCAATAGGTTAATGCCTAGGCTGATGTAGGTTACCTTTTTGGCATTCTGTGCACATGACAGTAGGATAGCTAAAGGAAAGAAAAACAGTGCTACAGCATATATAATACAACATATACAGCCAGGATAGAAAGGAAAGTTTCACAGTCATCAGCATGCATGTTTCAGCTGCAGTAAACCTTCATCTCCTCCTCCCCTGCTTTTTTCAAACTGTATTCTACAGTAAACAACTCATCAAACGCACAAAACACCACTGCCATGGTTGTTTTGAATCCAATTGGATTTGCTCTATAGCCTATTCTAGCATGTTTTGGATGGTTTGTCCACTGGCATAATTATCAGAAAAACACTGCAAGAGAGAGGAGACGATTACGCAAGTGAAAGATAGAGTTGTTAAAAAAAAAAAAACCTTCAGTAAGATTGCTTTGTGTTGCAGTGAATCCGTCACTTTCAAGTGCGTAGATTGGCTATAGGGTGCGACTATCCCTTTTGATACAAGCGGCACAATAATGAGCATTCGCAGTCAGAGGAATATTAAAAGATGCTGCTGGAGAAAGCGGGATGACGCCATTGTCTCAGTCTCCTGTTGCTTTCAAACTCGGATGGATGAATTCCCCTGTGCATGTGTGTGCGTCCGTGAATCCGTTTTGTGTGTGCGTGTGGGTGGGAAGGATGGAGCGCCAGCGTGTCTTTGTCCGTGTGACAGTGTAGGCAGTGGATGTGACATCCAGGGGTTAGTTGTTAGTCATAATCCACCAGGACGCTGAGGAGACATACATGGAGAGAGAGACAGAGTGTTAGGTCACATCAAATCATTCCGCTTCAAGACTCAAGGAAAAGTATGACTCCTGAGGGGAGTATCAGGGTACGTTTAAAAATCATTAATCTTACATTTCGTCAAGCTCCAATGTTCCAGATTATTGGCTAAACAATGAGCAAAAATACAAGTGTGATAATAATTTACTCCCTTTAGGGACAGCAGCAATTAAAGCAAGTTAAGTGTAGGAAAATCAGCGTTATCTAAACAGTACAGCAGGTTTATGGACCATAATATTGTTTGGTCATATCACAGTCTGGGTTGGATGTTTGGGCAATGGATGGTAAATTTTGTGTTAAATAGCTGATTGAAAGTTAAAACAATAGACTGTATGAGCACCCTATGGACATGGAGAAGTATTTGGCCACACCTGTTAATGACTAAATTCAGGTGTTTCAATCAGATCTGTTGCCACAGGTGTATAAAATCAAGCACCTAACCATGTAGTCTACCTTTACAAACATTTGTGATACAAAATGTGTCGTTCTGAAGAGCCCAGTGACTTCCAGCATGGTACTGTGATGGATGCCACCTTTGCAATAAGATGGTTTGTGACATTTGTGAACTCTATTATTTTTAGAAAGTGGAAGCATTTGGGAACAACGACAACTAGTGTGAAAAATGGAGAAACCATATTTGGACATACACCAGCTTAGGGTGGTTCTCAACTGGTGGGTCGGCACCCAAAAGTGGGTTACGGAGAAGTTTTCAGTGGGTCGCGACAAGGTGTCTGACAAAAATGGTGGCAAAAGTCCTGAAGTCCTTATTGGACATGCATAGATACCTTTTATTCTACCCTGTTTTAGTATGAAATTGGGTAAATATAAATGTTTGATCAATATTTCAAAGAATTTATATCCTGTTCTTTAAATAAATGGCCACTTTTCACATGATAATAAAGTAATATAAGTTCTCTGGAAAATTGGCAAAAATTGACACATAATGATGGGGAAAGAGGGTATGAAATTTGTCAGTTTTGTCACTTTTCTTTTTTTATATCAGGTGTTTTGGTCCAATCATGCTCCGAACTGCAACATATTGAATTTTCTAAACATGTGTTATTAAATTTTTTTTTTTTAAACTTGGGTTGCGATCTGTCGTAACATAGGCCGGTGGGTCCTAAGGACCAGTTGAGAACCACTGGTGTAAAATGTGTATATTAAGACATACTTGTGAGCCATACTAAGGGTATTTCCTTGACAAATAAGTTACTACAATGTAGGCTAACGGTACTCAACAGTGTAGTTGGATGTTGCCTCAGGTTTGTAAAAAAACCTAAAAAAAAAATTAAAACGTGATCCAACGGTAAATTTGACAAATTAATTCAAAAAAATCAAGGTGTAATTATCAAATGGGTGTGATTTAAGGCCTGTTGTAAATATTAACAATAGTTTTATTATACTTATGTGTTTTATATCCGTTTTTATTTTTACTTTGAGCCTTATTTCTGCTGAAATTAATTCAGACATTAAAACTGATAAAACTGGTGGTACCACTATTACTTATACCAGTGTTTCCCAACCATTTTTCCTTGGAGCCTCCCTGCATATACCAAAGAAAAGCAGAGCCTCCCTAGGACCCAAGAGAGAAGAAAAAGTGACCATTATTTTCAATATCATAATGAAAAGTTGAATATATGGAACAAAAGTAAAATAATACATTGTTCAATGAGTGCCCATAAAGGGTTAATAGCCTTGAACAAAGCAGTATTATGAGATGGCGTTTTGCTTTTATTCTTAGTTTGGCGACATCTGTAAATGACCCCCATGTGAAGACTGTCAGTAAAATCACATACAGGTTTGTTTTTCTGTTTTCAAGTCTTCTACAAGATTTGAAGAGTGTTTAACCTTGAGCCCCTCTCACCATAGCACTCACTTAAGCTCCGAGCAACTTCTATGCGATCGAATAAAGATAAATATAAAATTACCACAATCTTAAGACTCTTGGCTGCTGCTGAGTAAAGATCTTCCAAAGAAAAAAAAATCACTCTGAGACTGTCAGCAGCTGAGAAACTAATAGCTGCAGCAAGAAGCAGATGAATGTTTTATTTTTCTATTATTGATTCCAGAGTCCTCTCCTTGCCGAGCTTCTGATGTGTGCCATAAACTCCTCTGCCTCCCAATCAGCGCATTGTGGTCGCCTCAGCAGCCAAACTCATCTTTGACTCTGAGCAGAATAACATACTAATGATGTCTCTTTGTGAGAAAAACAGGGGATGCCTCAGCGCAGCCGTGTAAGCAGCTTAACAGCTATTACACCGGGAATAATGGACTGAGAAAGGAAGCAGCACAGGAAACAGCATCAACAATGGTGACACAGTATATTTCTCCTCCCTCACATTAGTAACACATTGTTTTTATCATAGTCTTTTATATACATATTAACCTTTACCCAGGAGGATTAAGACAACATATTTTAAACATGTAGTACTACAAATAAGTATTTTGATTGACGAAAATGTGCACTGAATTGATTTCCCTGTCAATTAGACTTCACAGCATCATCACAGTGACACCTCTGACACAAACGAGGATAACTGAATGGAAGTGAATTGCCAATTGCCCAAAGAGCTTGAAGATGGTGGGTGAAAAGGAAGAAGGCGGTGGGATAACAGGAACGAATGAGATATGAAAATAGTCATTTTCTCATATGCACTCATTAAAATTTCAGGAAAATTTCTACAGGCTGCCCCTGTAATCTTCTTGATCTGGTTGTTCAAACAACCACCTTAAAGCAGGAGACTGTTCCTGTGGGGGGGGGGGTCTCTTGGGGCGAGATGTGACGTAAAAAGAAGGACAAAGTTCACCATACAATACCATAATGAGAGCATTTTCCTTCATATCTATGCTATATATAGTTCCACATAATCACAACAGGAACTTCAGAATGGAGAAGAACATACAGAGGAATAGAAAATAGTTTCATCACATGCAGGTCAGGATAAATGCTGCTAGACACGTCATCATCAATGAGCTTCACCTCACGTGAATCCTCTGACACAACAACAAGATGTTGAGAAACACCTCAAAACACAGGCAATGTTACTGTAGCATCTTTGTCAAAGTTGATGCTGATGAAATTTGTTAAAAGAGCAGAAAGGAAATAAAGCAAAAAAAAGATAAGCTTGGCGTGATAAATGCAGGTTGAAGTAACTTCTAAGTTAACACTCAAGACAACAGTGTGGAGTGTGTAATTGTGCTGTCTCTAATGTCTGTGGGTTGAAAATTGAAGGACCCTAAAAGTTTTGAACATAAAGCCCTGTCAGCAGGAAACACCTGACTGGATACCCATATAACCACTGCATGGATATATTATGGAAGCTCCCATAAAAAGTGTTTGGGCAGGGCAGGACTTTCCAGAAAATCTTCAGAAGGTTATTGGAACCTGTCAGTGAACCTGTGATCCAGTCTTGATTTTGACAGCTATTTTTTTTAAATTTTAGTCTCAGTCTTTAGATTAAAATGCCTTTTAGTTTTAGTCATATTTCAGTCAAATCTACCCTTTATAGTTTTAGGGCCAATCCCATTTCTACCCCTTGGCCCTTCCCCAGTTCATCATCACACATTGCTAATAAACAGCTGGGTCATCGGAGCTGACAATAAAGCTTTAGCACAAGCATGTATTCTCTTGCCTAAATCTGATACCAAGTCAACAAATAAATAAAGTTATTGTATTGTATTGTATTGTCAGTCATGGTAGTGTGTTTTATGCACAGTGCCAAACCTAGGATCCCTGATTTCAACAGCTAAAAGGCAGAATAGATACAGATGCATATATTTTGACAGATTTACCCACAGTGGGGAAATAAAGTGGGTTTTGAATATCTAAATTACATATTAGCATCGTTTTAGTCATCATTACAAAAACTTAACTTCAAAAAAGGCTGTCGATGAACATTTTTAGTCATTGTTTTCGTCGAAGAAACTAACACTGCTCTGTCCATCTTTACCTCTGAGAGACTCTGCCTGTCTAAAATGATCCTTTTATGCCCAATCTTGTTGCTGACCTGTTGCCCATTATCCTTATCAGGTGCAAATTACTCCTCCAGGTGATTTTCGGTAGAACCGCTTAGTTTTCCAGCTTTTCTTACCCTGTCTATACTTTTTTGAGATGTGTTGTTGCCATCAAATTCAAAATTAGCTATGAAATTAAATGGTAAAATGTCTCAGTTTAAACATCTGATATGTTGTTTAATGCTATGAAACCCTAGCTTATGTGGACAAAGACTGGAATGTTGTAGTGGAGCCTGAGCAGTGCACTATAACACACTTGTGGCCATTGTTTTGAATACAAATTTCGCTTCACCCCTGGAAATTAGACATCCAAAGGAGCAGCGCTAAGTGTTTATTCCACCACTGTGGTAGTAAAGATCTGATAAAGGGAGTGGAATCCAGCAGCAGTTTGCTGAGGTAGCTATACTATGGTGTAAACAACAGCACGCACTTAAAGAAACATTAAAACTAATATCAGATTTGATCTGATTTCTATTAATACATTAATGCTGTCAGCCTTTAAATTCATAAATAAATCTAATATAAAGGTGCCCTGCACCTTACCCTCAGGTGCATTTTGTGTTCTTTAGATATCATATGCTATTGCAATGAATCGGTTGTATTTGAATCTCTGTATCATAATGTCATCATTATCATGAGCCACCCATCAAGGCACATTATAATGTATGGTATCATACTGGCATTTTGCAATTCCCACTTCATTTATCATACATATACACACGTGGAAAAGCTGCAGTGCTCCATTACTCCATACACTGAGTTAAGATTTTTTCTGTCTTTTCTGCCTGTTCACACCTAATGCGTGTGAAGCAATTTCTTTATTTACACCAGAGCTGTTAAGCCTGAACTTGTCAGTATGCGTACATTGTAGTCACATACATCAAAGTAAACAACCACATATGGTAACCTTTCATCAAACGTTCAGCCCACACAGCTGAATCACCAGCTGTACACCTCCAGTGAACTAAGAGATGCAGAAGTAATAATTAACACACATATCATGATGGTGCCCTGGCTCTCTCCGGCAGATCAAGAAAGCTGCAACGAACTCATCGAATGTCAAGATGAGCCATAGAGGAGTCATGTCATAGCCTGCACTGCAGTGATTCACGCCACTCAGCCATGTGCCGATCAGTCCTGCTGAGGAGTCGATGACGTGACGATGAGAAAATAAGATATGTGCGTCAGATGGAAGCGTCGCTGCCAAGTAGACAGATTAGTGCATGCTGATCTTATTTGCTACATGCAAATGTTACAGATGGAAGGCAAGGTTTTTGCCATGTTTGCTCCTATATAACACATTTGATCTGTTCAATGTGAGCAAGACACCAGAATCAGCTCATTTCAACATGCAGCAATACCTAGTATCATATATAAGATTTTTTTTTTACAGTCAATCAATCAACCAGTCAATCTTTGTATAGCGCCAACTCATAGCTGAAGTTATCTTAAGACACTTGAGAAAGAGGGCAGTTCTGGACTATACTTTCTGTTGTGGGGTATTACAACAGACCAGTATTACTCATTAATATCATAATAAAGACTATACCCTATTATAATAATATAATAATAATCCCCATTATCACAGCACTAGCAGTATTTAGCCTCTTACAGTGGCAACATAAACCTTCCCCTAGGGGTCACGACTGTCGAGCAGACCAGACTCATGTTGACACCCCTCTGGAAAATGCTTGATTTGAATGTTTCCTATCTTTACGCTTTATAAGGAAACAACACTGTCTGTTTGGTACTAATGTATTGGTCCCTTCAGAGACAGGGGGTGTCCTCTTTGGGTTTTGTCTTTGTGAAAGGGTTCTGTAGAGGTATAACTCTGGCTTGTCTTCACATCAGTTAGTCTACCCTACTGAACAAAAAATTAATTTCTTTAAAAAAGAAATTCTAATTAAAAAATGTGCAATTCTTTTTGGAATGTAGAGGAGAGAGACCTTTAAAAGCCTGCAACTCTGATGTTATGGGGTTGCACTAGTGCATATAGCTGTATCATTGAAAGAAGAAGCCATAAGTGAACACAATCCAGAAATGCCACTGTCCTTTATGGGCCAGAGCTCATTTAAAATGAGGCGAAATGGAAAACTGTTCTGTGGTCAGACGAATCAAAATTTGAAATTCTTTTTGGAAACCAAGTACTATGCCATCTCCCATGGACTAAAGAGAAGAGGGCACATCTGGCTTGTTATCAGCACACAGTTCAAAAGCCTGCATCTCTGATGGTGAAGTTGCATTAGTGCCTACGGTGTGGGAAAATTACACATCTGGAAAAACTCTATGAATGTCAAAAAATATATAGAGGCCTGATAGCAACATATGCTCCCATCAAGATATGTCTTTCAGGGAAGGCCTTGCATATTTCAGCAGGACAATGCTAAACCACACACAACAGCATGGCTTCACAGTCCAAGTGCTGACCTGGCCTGCAGTCCAGACCTTTCACCAATAGAAAAAAACTTTAATGTTCCATTATGAATAAAATATGAGTTTATGAGATGTGCAAATCATTGCTTCCTGTTTTTATTTATGTTTTACACAGCGTGCCAACTTTTTTGGAAGTGGGGAAGAAGATCATCAGCCATGAGCCTTCTGTACTGTGAATAGGTATTTGGAAAATCGTTAAAAAACACCATAACACCAACATAATGAGTGATTCAAATATACAGAGTACAGTTGTACAGAGATTTTGTCTCACCAATGAACACCCACATTAAGACATGTTGTTCAAAAGCAGCATTTTACTTGTGTTCAATTATTGAAAACTACCTCCAGGCTAAACTAGATGATTGGCAGATAACTGATAGAGATGTCAATGTAAGAGGGTAAAGTCAATATTTAATTTCCAACCATGCTGTGTGTAATGAATGAAAGCAGATCCCTGACATGATGCTTAAACTGTGTTTCAGGCAGTGCAGGCTATTTTTTGAAGTTATGTTTTAAAAGCCAGGGAATTGCTTTTGACAGGAGGGGGTTAGCAACGCTCTGTTTGAGTGACCCGGCACAGTGTGATCACAAATGACTCTGAAACAGCAGAGAAATGACAGATCACAGAGGCAATGAGCCACCAGGGAGACAGTAGAGTCAGAATTTCTAGCGTCATCTCAGCGGCCAAATAATGTTTTTCTAATGTGCCGTCGCTGTGCCAAAGCAGCGTGTGGTCCAATCTGAATGCTAACAGCGGACAAATACCAGGATGTGTCTCCAGACACTCATTTACACATTTGAATAAAACAAAGGAGGGGAAAGGCAATGTCCTATGCAAACAAATCAACAGTTATATATGCCTGTGAGTCTTTATTATCATTATTTTCCATCAGAAACTTTATGTAGTCATGCAAATACACTCACAATCACACATACTAACCTGGGAGCAACATGGTAGAAACTATTTCAGCATCCTCCAACATGTCAATGACACAGCGCTGGAAGTCTTTACTGCTGTTGGTCTGCAGGTAGCTACAGAGACGGACAACAAAGATATTGTTAAAAAAACGAAAAAGACGGCTTGACAAAAATCTGTGCATCAGGGATGCACTGTGCAGAAATTCAGCCTAGGATTTTCTTTGAAATTATAAGAGATGAGCTCGTAGGAAATGGAATGTTCTCAACTCAGGTGAGACGTCATTCCCAGCTCTGACTTCCAGGGTAAATGGAACACAACAGAAGTCTCTGAATGATGAATCTGTGCAACATTTTGGAATTTTATCAGAAAAATCTGTAAATATTTATGATTTTTTATAGCTCCAGTTTCAAACCAGTACACCAAGAAAGTCTTCTCAGAGGTATCAAGGATAATTAGAACAATGGTGTGGCGTGCAAATTGAGACAGACAGACAGACACACAGACACACAGACATGCCTCCAATTATACTAGTAAGATTTCAAAAACATTAAAAAATCCCCTAAAAATTCCCTTAGTTTTTAAAGACCTTACCAAAAAGATCCTGAGACATTTATTTATGTATTCATTTTTAAATCCCAACAAAATACCCCATAATGTCCTTAAATATTTCCCAAATGTTATAGTGAAACTTTTCTGAAATAGCTTACAGAATACCATTTTCACAAAAAATTCCTTTACAATCCCTGAAAATTCAACCAAAATTTTTAATCCCCAAATGCTATGGACAATGTAAAAAAAAATCCAGACAAATCTCCGCAAACATTAAAAAAAATCCCTAGAATTTTCATGAAAATTCCTTAAAATTTCAAAGCAAATTCCACCTAAAATTTATAATCCCCAAACCTCCATGGAAGATTTTGCAAAATTTCCAGACTAATTCAACCCAAGAAAACAAACCAAAAAATACCTTAAACTTCCAAAAAAAGTCAGGCAAATTTCAAAGAAAATCCCATCCCCAAATTTCCAATCAAATTCCCATAACTTTATATAAGCAAATCCTCCCAAATTCCATGATCTAAAGGACAAAAAAAATTCAAAGCAAACTACTCTGAAACTTCAAATTAAATACTCAAAAATATACGAACATCCCTAAAAATGTTAATGAAAATTTCTTAAAATTTAAAACAAAATCCTTCAGCATTCCAAGAAAATTTCTCATCCTTCTGTTTGAATTTTGGACAATAATCTCAAAATCTACAATAATAGAATTATTGTAATGTTGCAGTAAAGCCAAACTGTAATGTCCTTGTATGTGCATGCAGGGATTTGGGAAGTTAAAGTATCTAAATATATCTTCACTGCAGCCCAACCCTGCACATTGCACTTGTACCTGTCAGTGTGTTTTTACTGGTGCCTGCTCCTTTCTTCTACTGTTTGTCCTCCTCCTCCACATCATCATCATCATCATCATCATCACCATTAGGTTCTCAGTGCCGTTTAGATGAGAGATATTTACGCCTCTGTCATGTGTCGTCTGAATGTTGTGGAGGCTTAACGGGAGGATGAATCGATTCACCCTCTGTGCCAGCTGTTGTGTGCTGTCACAAAAATGCACTGTGAAAACCCTTAATAAGCATACCTGTCCAGTCCCCCTGCCTGGTCCAGCCTCCTGATCCTGTCTCCTGGCTACAAAAAACCTGGTCCCTCCACTGTGGAAAATGTTAACCAAATTTGCACATAGCCTCATTTTGTGTCAACACTTTATGCTTTATATTCCTTGCTTGTCAGCACCAACCATCAATTTTCTCCTCTTTTTCCCTAGTTTAAATTACACAGCTTCCGGCACCTTATAGCAGTTTTGCTGAAAGTCATAGTGAGCCAGGATGAACAAATCAGATATAAACATAAAGAAGGATTAGTCCAAAATAGAAGGGGGCACTCGCATCTGGCCTCAATAATGGAAGTATCTGGCCCAGTCTGACAGGCAATGTTCTGGTCTGTGCTGCTGTCTGCTCTGGCCCAGACTGGCTCACACAAAGGTCACCAGAGGGCCATCCTTACAGCAACTACTGACTTCAGAAATGGAAAACAGGGACTCTGTGACCACTGGTCAGTTTGACCTGGGTCAGCTCTTTGGCTATCCTTGCGAACCTCCTGACAGCCATCCTGTCATCCATGTGGCAAAATCATTGGCCTATTTTTATCGGTGGTAAAATAGAAAGTTTAGTCCTTTATATTTAGTTCAGAAAAATATATAAACAACACTATTGAAAAAACACTTTAGGAGCCACCAAATACCAAAACTTGTTAATAAAAAGGCAGTGATTAGATGAAAGTTTGATATGAACATCAAAGCAATGACCTGTTTGTAGCTTGGTTTAAATTCATTTTCTCCTGTTAATCTACACTCAATACCCCATCATGACAAGGTAAAAACAGAATTTCAATTTTTTTTTGCCATCAACATAAGTATTCAGACCCTTTGCAACAACATTTGAAATGTAGCTCAGGTTCCTCCCATTTCTCTTGATCATTGCTGAGGTGTTTCTACATCTTGATTGGAGTCCACATGTTGTAAATGAGATTGATTGGACATGATTTGGAAAGGCAAACTCCTCTCTAAAGAAGGCTTCACAGCTGACAATGCATATCAGAACCAAGCCATGAAGTCAAAGGAACTGTCTGCAGAGCTCAGAGACAGGATGGTCCCTGAGCACCATAGCCTCCATGTATCTCAAACGGAAGAAGTTTGGCATAACCAGGACTCTTCCATGAGCTGGCCGTCCAGCCAAACTGAGCAATCAGGGTAGAATGGCCTTAGTAAGATAGACGACCAAGAACCCAATGGTCACTATGACTGAGCTTCAGAGATGCTGTGTGGAGATGGGACAAAGTTCAAGGAGGACCTCTACCAATCTGGCTTTTGTGGCACGTTGGCTGGATGGAAACCTCTCCTAAGTGCAAAACACCAGAAAAGCATCAGAAGAACTCTCAGACAGTGAGAAACAAGATTGTACTGTTCGGCCTCAATTCTAAATGTTATGTCTGGAGGAAACTGGGCACCACTTATCACAGACCCAATACCATTCTAACAGTAAAGCTTGGTGGTGGCAGCATCATGTTGTGGGGGTGTTTGTCAGCAGCAGGGATTGGGAGACTGGTAAGGGTTGAGGGAAAGCTGAATGGCGCCAAGTATAGAGATATACTCAATAAAAACCTGTTCCGCAGTGCTCAGGACCTCAGACTGGGCAGAGGGTTCACCTCCCAACATAAAGATGACCCTAAAAACACAGCCACAAGAACACAGGAGTGGCTTAGGGGCAACTCTGTGACTGTCCTAGAGTGGCCCAGCAAGAACCCTGACCTGAACCCAATCAAGCACCACTGGAGAGATCTGAAAATAGCTGTCCATTGACGGTACCAATCCAACCTGAATGAGCTTGAGAGGATCTGCAAAGATGAATTGCAGAAATTCCTCAATCCAGATTGTAGTGTCATATTCAAAAAGACTCGATGCTGTAATTGCTACCAAAGGTGCTTGAAATAATTACTGAGTAAAGGGTATGAGTACTTACATGGATGTGATATTCTAATTTTTATTTTTCTGTAAAATAAACAAAAATATTCACTTGGCAACTTGGTTCTACAGGGGTTGATGATATCAGCTGATACCAGCTAAGCCAATAGAAAAATTAAGCTGCAGTAGTCTGGTTTCAGTCTGATGATGAACATGTCAGACCTGAATCCTTCACCCTGAAATGTGCTATATAAATAAAGCAACTGGACTTGGCTGATAGTAAATTAATGTCACTAAGAATATTGAAACCTAATCTAAAAAAACTGAAATACATACATTACAAACTGTAATTTCTGTCACACTAATTTGGTTAAAGCCTGCAAGTAACATCACACATGTTTACATTTCTACAACATTCTTGGCTGCTTTCAGCAAAATGAGATGTAATGTTGACTTATTTCTCTACCAGGCTAATAGTCTTTAAAAAGGATGCTCAAACTAACTGGTGTGAATGGAACTAGATTTTTCAAAAAGAATGTTTTTCCTAAAAACATCACACCTGTGCCAAATGTTACGAAAAACAGATCCATGGCACAGATTCTATCTTCCACCATTAGAGCTGTGTAAATGTGCGTGTGTGCAAACTGAGTGGTGTGCCATCTGCTCATCTTCACTGGTGGGGAACATTTTCATCAGAAAGTTAACAGTGCCAAACAGTCTGCCAATTTCTGACACTCAAACACTCCCACAAATACACACACCAGAAACACACACACAAGACACCATACTGACCTCATCCAGGAGATGCGGTCCTGCCAGAACTCATACATTATGTAACACGACTTCCCCGGGAGCTTCTGAACGGACACGCTGACAGCAGGACGGAGATGAAAAAGTGGAGTGGGGCAAGAAGAGGATACAAAGTGAAGTAGAGTTTACTCTCAGGGAGGATAAATTACATCAAAAGTTTTAAATCTTCTTAGAGATGTCAGAACTAGGCAGGGGGCAAAACTTCTTCAAAAAAAGCATTAAAAGAAAATCAACCTGTGCCATGAGCCAGTCTATTTGTGACAATTAATAAAAATATTATTTTTAATGAGTACACTGGAGAATCTAGGGAGTATTTTTTTCCCGAGTCAGCTGCCACCACACAACACTCACATTGGACAAAGCTGGCTGAGAAACACTAGAGGTTAATCATTTTTTATAATCTAATATGGAATAAAACTTTTGTTTGTTCATAATATATGGCATACACAAAGTGTTTAAATTAGTGCCAAGTTTACATTAAGCCAGTTCTTAAAGGATTACTGTATTTATCAAAAGTTGACTTGCTTCAGAGACAAAAGAACTTCTGGAACATCTGGAACATGTGCCTTTGTGTAAAATGCAAGAAACACATTGCAGTGTAGTTTCAGATTCTTATATCCTTAGATATTATATTATTGGCAATATAATCTGAGTTATTAATTATGAGAAACTAATTTTATGACTTGAAAAAGTAAAAAGCCTTCATCTATTTACCATTTTCTAGTGTTTGTGCATCACATTTTGTGGTCTTTTTTTTAAGTGTGCATAAACTTAGCAAAATGTTTACATTTTTAAAGTTTGCAAACCTGAGCAAATATTCAAGCAGTTTAATCTATTTCAGCGCATTGCTGTCATAATTGATCTCTTTTATTTTTTTGTTTAAGTTTCTCTGTTTAAATTGTTTTTGTGTTGGAGAGTCTGTTTTTGCCACCGCAGGCTGGTTGGTGAGGGCAGGAGCACTGCTAATGATTCAATAGTGATTTATTTGCCACCTTTCTGTCATCCTCTTTTGCAGTGCCTCCATCCCTCTGCTAGTGCTTCTGCCAACCACCAAGGAGTACACTCACTGACGTTTGTAATATTGATCTTGTGAAATAAACTCCTTTAACCTTACTACCTCTTGTCATACTCCTGCTCTGGCTCCTCGTCATATGTTTGCCACAACTGTTTCTTTAAAATAAGAACACAATGTCTCATACTTGTATATAGCCAAAAAATTCAAATGCAAATTTAGCTCTATACAAGGGGAACATTAATCTATTTAGAGTAGAATATAGCATCACCTATATTGACGATGTCTCTCTATCTCTCCCTCACTACAGGGTGGTTGGTGAGGGCAGGAGCACTGGGCAGTCACTGCTGCAGCCTGTTAAGCTTCATAGCTGCATCTGCTCCTTGGCAATTAAGATGTCCTTTGTATCCCCTTGTGCTGAACCTTCAGATGCCAGAGTATACTTCACCTTCCAGTGTGGTAACCTGGCTCTCCTTGAGCCTTTGAATCTAGCAATTTTTGCTAGTGATTCTTCTTCTTTTTTGCTTTGTCTAACACCTTTCTAACACCCCATCTTTTACAGTGCCTTCGTCTCTCTGCCAGCGCTTCTGCCAACAACCAGCCAGTACACTCATCATTGTTTGCACTGTTGTTCCTCTTAGTCCTTTAACCTTACCACCTCATCTCATGCACTACTTCTGGCAACTCCTCATATGTTTGCTACAATTGTTTCTCAAATATTAGAACTATTGATTTATAGCCAAAAAACTCACATGTTCCTCCCTTTACAGGTGGAAAGGCAGCAGAAGTACAGTTCTCTATTTGGAATAAACTGTAGCTTCATAGGAAGAGCAACATAAATCAATTCAGAGTGAAATTAACATTGTATAGGAAACATTTCATATGGACTGAAAAACAGCTCTGAACGGATTAAATGTAAATTGTATTGAGTAAACAGCAGCTCTGTAATGATTAAACTATGTTCTGTAATACTTTGTATTGAGTACAGTTTTTATTTTGTTTGTGAAGGAGTACATAATCATCATTTAGAGTTAGACAAACACTTTTTGGTGTAAAAATCCAAGAAACTTACCCTGGAAGAAGAGTAAATTCTACTTAAGACTGGTGCCAAATGTTATACTTTTAGGAGTAAAATTTAATCTAATTTAAGAAAGCTTTACTTAAGTAAATTTGCTGTGTGCTTTCACAGTCTGGGGTTAAAATAAATGCTGCTCCAGTGTGAGAGGATCAAAAATGATGAAACGTAAATAGCAGCTAAAATCAGTGGTAGCTCTCTATACTTTCCTCCTTTAGTTTGCCGATCAATTTTCTCACAGCTGACAATCTAAATCCTTAAATCATGATTACCTCCATTAAACAAGTTACCTCAGCAGAGCCTGACGCAACGTTTAAACACACGTCTCTTTGTCTGAATACAAGCAAACACTCACTGCAGGTTGTCAGAGTGGGCCGAGGTGGCATCAATGTAGCTTTTGAGAACTTTCCGGAAGTTGTCCAGGTCTTGATCGGTCACTGACATCTGCCTCTGAACCAGCAGGATGTTCTGTTGGCAGAGAGACAGAAGACAGAGATTAAATGAGGACACATTCAACATCTGGCTGCTGAGGAGAAAAACAGCGTTGTGTCAGTGATATTACTCCCATTTGCGACTTGAACCCAGACCATGTAACATATAAATAACATAACATAAAACAGAATAAGCATTGTTCTGATATAAGAATGGATTTTCCCACAATAATGAGTAACTTTTTGCTGTTTCTCCTGGTCTCGACCTACTTTTAAATCCCCAGAGTTGCAAAAGCACAAAACACAGAAATAGTTTTTACTTCCCTCATTAGTGTTGGCCATGGCAGCATGACATGTCACAGTGACCGGGCTGTTTTGCTTTCTACAACACCACAGAATTATCCTATTATCAAGGGAACACAAGCTTTGTTATCCTAAGATAATGCCAAATACAAGTCAAGAAACTGAGAAAAAAAAAACCCTAGAACTTAACTCATTATGACAGGAAACCATTTTATCATAAGGCGTTACTACTGCACTTATCTTTATGTAGCAAGCTTATTAAGCCTCATTTGATCCTGTTTTCAGGAAAAACTTGAATTTAACCCTTATCCGCTTGGTACTTTGTAATAAACTTCATGCGTTATATATTTCACTTACACTACATGTGTGTTTAGGTTCCTATGTACCAATTGATTGGAGCAACCCAGCATCACAATTTTCTTTGAGACAAATTAACTTTTATTTCATCTTCACCTCTCTCAAACCGGCGATCTTCTCTTGCCAGTATCCCAATGTTGCTGTCCTGAAAGGAATGTCATGTATCCTTCAGATACTAAGTGACCAGCCAAGTCCTGGCCAGATGAGTTGGCAGTGCTGGTCTTAACTGGCTGGAAATGCAGCAGGTTTTTTTCTCATTACAGAGGTGAGTTTGAGGGATCCAACTTGCAACCTATGGCAGCCTCAACAAAAAGGCACATCCTGTTACACCTATTAAAATTCCAAATTTCTCTGTCTTTGAAAATTTCAGGACATACTTGAGATTCTGTAAGACAGGGGTCATCGACCCCATTTACACAGGGGCCAGCTTTTTCTTCACAGACACTGTAAATAAACTAAACTAAATCAGAATTTAAGTCTAATTAACATATTTTCTTTTAAAATATGCATGCTATCTCTGACGTGAGCTTCTTCAAATCAAACTTAAGCCTTATTTATTCAGGATAACTTTTAATACCTAGAAGTGCGGTGAGTGTTTTATCCTTTTAGTTTGTATTTATAAATGCTGTTATTTTTTATCTTTATGGATTTGTCTTGTGCTGTGTTTTTAATGCTATTTGATTTTTTATAAAGCACTTTGGTCACCTGTGGGGTGTTGTTAAGAGCTATATAAATAAAGTACATTTACATTTTACATTTAAAAATGAATAGAACTCTTAGCTTTCACCTATACTGAAGCCAGCCACAAGGGGGCGATTGAGATATTTCAGCTACATATTTCTAGAGCCCTCTTGATGTCTATCACTGAGCTTGATGCTAATAAGCTGTGTCGTGATTGGTCAAATACAGGAGACAGATCTTTTGTGTAGATTCTCAGATAGGAAAATTGCACCCTCAAAGAGCCTTAACAATGCAGTTTTAATCAAGACAGGAATGATATTTATTTTTTTACATGCAGAACTAGAGAAATTTACCTATTTTATTCTTGTTTGAAAAGCTGCTAAGTTGAAGGTTTTATTTAATCTTCAAGATAAAGAGTTAAACAATAGCATGCCATATTTTATCCTTCTCAAATTTATTTATCCTCCAGCAGCCAAGGAGAAGCCATGGCGGAGTGGGGTGGAGATTTAAAATGGAGATGATTGAGAAAAAATGACTCGAAAATCAATGTCAGGCTTAATGTACACTACATTAAAAAAATATCCCACTTAACTTTTTGGCAAAAGTACATCCAGTAAAAGTTCCTCTTTGCACCCCAGCCCATCTCTCCTTAAAGGGACCACTCTAGCCAACATCTGAAGATACAGCCTTAACAGTACATTGACTTAAAGATGTATCATCTAAATGTCCCATTAATGTTTTTTCATGATACTCCAGTCCCTCAGTCACCTTTTACTTCTCCACTTTTAAAGACAGTGCTTTCTTTTCTTTCGTTCAGTGATTTATATGCAGAGTTAGTGAGCAGCTGACAGCAGTCCAGCATCCTCCTCAGGGAAATTAGAGTTTGATTTAAAGTCCTCTGCTTGGCAAGGTCTCCCTACACACCCTGTCAACCTGCTGCCCTCGTCACTGTTGCAACAAGTCTATGCAAGAAGAGGTCACCTCTATGAAGTGAAACTTGCCCTGATGACACATTAATTGTTGTATGTATGGTGGCAACCTCCATAATCGCTGATAGAGATACAATTTGTTCCTTGTTTATCACTGGTTTGAGCTGTGTACAGCAGCTGAGTAGATTTAAGTGAGGTGCTGATTAGCAGCCAGTGTTGACTGCAGAAGGACCTCGGTGAAGAGAGAGAAAAAGAGCGAGAAAAATCATGCAGAGATGTGATGAGACTGAATTATGTCCACTGTTATCTGACCTGAACTTTTCAGCCTTGTGTAGTCCTTCTTTTCTAATTAAAGAGAACAGAACAGAGTGTTTTAGACTCTGGCTATCTGCATCAAAAACAGAGCCATAAATATGAATCTAACCAAACAAACAGAAGGTGTGTCAACAACTTCCATACATTTTTGTTGCCATCTTTATGAAAAACTGCAGCATTGGATACCACCTGTGATGCTGGTGGTATTTAAAATTGACATTTACAAATTAAACAAGGAACAACTCAGAAACCTGCTGTGAAGAAAAGTCACACAAGAAATGATAGAAACATTTCTGTGTTTTGAGAACTGAACAAAACTTTACTTAGCAAAGCAGTGTTTAAGATTTAATGGATGGATGTATAAACTCTGCCACAGATAAGTGAACATGTTTGACAGGTTTAAGTAGGTGTGGGTCAAGTTTTTGTAATAATCTAATGCAGTGGAGCTCAGCTGGTTGGGTTACGGGACCCACCATCAACTTGTCAAGGAGAACTGCGACCTGAATTTTTGAGATGTTTTTGGTCAATCACATGTATTTAATGGAAAAATAATAGAGCTCAGGCCTAAGACAATAAAAAATGTGTAACAAAACAATGAAACAGGACAAAACATGCATGTCTCACAGACAATTTGGTGCAATGTTTTCCCCAGGCACACATCCGCGACCCACTGAAAAGGGTTTCGCGACCCACTTTTGGGTCCTGACCCAGCAGTTGAGAACCACTGATCTAATGAATATAAAAAATAGAAGAGGAGAAAATATCTCTGTCAATATGAAGACACAAAGAGGAAGAGAGAAAAGGGATGAGTATAAAAGGACCCCCCTCGATCCTCACTTAAGATGGGACCTTTATCTATGAAATAGCATGAGGATAGAAAGATAGACATGAAAAACATAATGTCTTATTTGAAATGCTTTGTATTTTGCATTCTTTGTTCCCTCCTTTTTTAATACACCACCGGCTGTTTCTACTACCACAGGTTGTTCTAAATAACTAGATGGATCAAACTGTAAGCCAGTTAAAATTAGGTCTAATAAATGAGGGCTGAAGTGGGTAACTCTGGCACAACTTCACCAACTTCCAAGGTGCATGGAGGATGGAGATAGTCGTGTTTCGGCATGTAGCCTTCATCAGGGACCCTGATAATGGCTACATGCCGAAACATATTAGTCTAATAAAGTCTAATAAACTACAAGTGTTGCTGGAGATTTCTGTTCTCTTCTAATAAATGAGGGAGATCTAGAATTATAAATGTGAATCTGTACCAAATCAGGACCCCAAAACTGAGGTACCCACTTAGCCATGACACCTCTAATTACAGGTATTAACTCAGATCAAGTCTCTCCTGACTGAAATATTGTGTATGAAATTGTAAAGCGACACTGACCCTTAAAGTTTTTTGTCAGTTGGTCTGGTTGCTTTTAATTCAATTGTGATTTAAACCTCATTTTATTGTGAAGGCTTGCTCTTAAATCCTTTATAACACATTTGATGCTTTTACCTACTTTTAAACCATTATGAAATTATGCAACAACAGACATTATCATAACTGTTCAAACTGCTCTGAAATGACTGTCACCACAGTTACCCTCTCACCTGTCTGTGGGTGTTTTCACACCTCTGAAGTGGATCATGAGTCAGTAATTCCTTAATCCATATTTGACTTCAAGCCAGAACTCCAACTATCTAAAACTGAATTTCTGTCGTTGTGGGGTAAACAGGCTCTTGCTCATTTCTCCTCTTGAAGTTTGTTGCATATTGACTGAAACATATGAAGAGAGATTAGAGAGGCTCGAACCGGTGATTTTGGTGTGAATTGGCTCAAATTGGACACAGAAATGCTGCTTGACTTTTAAAAATGAAGAAGACGGGTGTCATGTTGGTAGAGAAGGATTGCCAGGTGGAATAGAAAAGAAGCTCTATAATATCTCGTCAGACCCACACTTTCAAAAATCTTTTACTTTAACCCCTCACTTTTTTCGGTGTGTGAGAAAACTACTATATCTATCTCCACCCTGTGCTTGTTAACAGGATGCCTTTCAGTCAAATCCAGTCCACACTACACATACAGCACAGGTGCATCTAAAAACATTAGTGGCTTACCCTCTATGTGGAGGATGACAATGATTGTTTTCTGGACATTTGTCAAGTCATCAGTCTTCCCCATGACTGTGGTTGTGTGTACTGAACTGAATCAAGAAACCACTGCAAATTGGACTTTTCCACAATGTTCTAATATTTTCAGATAGTGAATTTTGAGCTGCAGTAATCTTTAAGCGTAATCATCGAGATTAAAACAAAAAAGTCTTGCATTAGATAAGTCTAGAATACATGGAAATTTAACTTTTTGAAGTAAATCATATGGAAAAATGAACTTTTAGATGATATTCTAATTTTTTAGATGCACCTGCATGCAAACTCAGCTTCATGAAACATCAGCAGTGACTTACAGATTTGTACGTGCTGGCCAGTGTGTCCTCTTTCAGTGGCTCCAACTTGGGACTCTGAAAAACAAAAAAAAAAAAAAAAAAAAAAAAAGAGGAGAAAGACTGAGCATGATTTCTATTTTTCTAATTCCTCTTACCTCTGTTTTCTTAAAGATTTTTTCTCTTTGGGGATTTAGGATAGCCAGAAGTAGGGATGAGAGAGTGGGAGACAACATGCAATGAACGGCTGAGGATAAAAGTCAGAACCCTGTGCATAAGGTATGAGATTTAAAAACTGAGCTAGACTGACTCCCATAAGTGGTGTTTGTCTCTAAAAATCTAATTTTGCTTTCTTTTAAATGTCTGGTATGCATCTTACACCACAGCTAAGTTAACTCTTCTTTGGCATGATGTGAATGATGTGCATCATTGTCAAGATGCCAGAAAATAAAGTTGAAAAACTGAAATAACTTAAAGGAAGATATACTATACCCTTTTAAGACAAGCTTAAATTAGTCTCAGAGGTCCCCAAAACATGCCTGTGAAGTTTGTTGCTGAAAAAACACTCCAGTATATGATTATTGTATGTTTAAAACCCCCTTTTTTTCAGCCCTTCTCAGAACGAGCCATTTCTGTGTCTGTGGCTTTAAATGGTAATTAGCTGTCTGACTCCACCCCTTACCACACCCCTCTCAGGAAATGGCTGCAGTACTCCTGGTACTACAGACACTTTTATCCAAAGGTTAGAACTTGACTGGAATTCGAACCGACAACCTCCTAGACTGTAGTCAGCAGGATAACCCACTGAGCTATCCAGCACCTCAGCTGGTTCAACCAAACCTGGGGGTGGGTGCTTACGCTCCTGGTGAGGTCACCAGGAGCTAAATCTGAGAACAGCATGTTTCAGCACACACTTTCTGAAAGGTGGAGAAAGAGAGGGGGAGAAGGAATGGATTTTTCTGGTATTTGAGGGGATCGTGGGAAAACCCCTCTCCCTTAAAGGGAAAATAATTAAATAATTGCAAAAATGGGAAAAAGTGGAAAAAATGGGCAAAGAGTAGCAAAAGTGGTTAAAGACGCAAAAATGGGCAAAAAATGAATTTTAAACATTGGTTAAAAGTGGCAAACAGGTTGCAAAAATTTCCAGATAGAGTAGTTTAAAGTGATTAAGTACTATAAGGGGGTAAAAAGTGGCAGAAATGGGTTACAAAAATGCAAAAATGAGAGGGAAATAGTGAAAAACAGTTAAGAACATGCCAAAACATTATTTAACAGCAGCTAAAATCAGCGAAGAGTGGCAAAAATATGTTGAAAAGGAAAAAATGAGCAAAATATTTTAAAAAATATGTTAAAAGTAGGAAAACAGTTGCAAAAATGCCCAGATAAGGTAGTAAGAAGGGGTTAAAAGTGGCAGAAATGAGTTAGAGCAGTGGTGAAAAGCGGTTAAAAAGTGGTTTAAACATGGTTAAAAGGTGGTTAACGTGTGGCACAAATAAAAAATGTCAACATCAGAACCCAGTAATAGCTTTAACATTTTTCAGTGTAATCTTTCGGCATTTAAATTTGTTTTAAAGACACTTTTAATGATCCTTAAGAATCAAACAGAAGTTTCTCCATTCAGTAAAGTCATATTTTACTGCATCATTTTTCAAAGCTCTTTGCCTTACATTATATTGTATACTTTTTACATAACTAGCAAATATCATCTCAGCCCACCAGCACAAAAGGATAAAAGTAGAGAGGCACATTAGCAGCTGAAGGCCCATTTGTTAGACTTTCCGTTATCTCATCTGCATGTCTGCTTTTATATAATTTTTTCTTCGTTTTCAATGTTTGTTGTGATCTCTCTGGCTTGCCTTTTCTTTGGTTTCTTTTTTTAAAAGCACTTAACAGCATCTTTACTGGCCTACTTTCAGCACCTCTTGGCAATCTGCACTTTCATGCAGCTTTTAGGCACATATTGGGCACATCAAATGATTTAATATGAAAGGTTGTTGGATTACCAGTGATTAACAGCTGTTACTGGGATGTTTATCCGTTCATTTTGCAATGGCAGAATCCTTTTGAATGTTTATTATGCTTTTACATTTATTAAGACATGTTACAGGGAAAAAAAATCCTTTGTGGCTTTAATATGCAGCATTTTTAACAATATTGATGCACCTATCAGATATACCCTTACTGAATATATTGCTGAGTAACGACATTGTAAAGGAGATCACACTGGTCACTGACAATCATCTCAGTGCAGGGTCAGGTGTGACTGATTGGCCTTGATTGGGCCCAGGTGTGGTGAGTTTATATAAACTCTTGAGATCTAGCACACTGTGCTGACTCATGATCTCACCGTCAGAGACAGAGAGGCTCTCTGTGTGGTTTCTCATGTTGTTTACAAGTGTATGATTCACTTTAAGCACCACTCAAACCTTTTCTGTGATTCCTTTCCAATTTCCTGCAGCTTTAAGAGTGTAGCTTGTTGCAGCTGGCCTCATGGTCACTCTATTGATCTGGCCTGAATTATACACTAAAATGGTTCCAGGTATCTTCACTAGCTAAAAAGGTCAATTTGAAGTGCAGACAGGAGTTTAAAAAAATAACAATAATTCACAATTGAAGACACAATCAGACACTATATGTACATAAATTAACATTGAAGTGTGAAAACAAACATTGCTGATTAAAACAAACTCATGATAAAGTGGAAAATCTAAAACAACACATATTCCATTAGAATTAAAGTGCAAAATCTTGTTTTAGTTTTGTTGAGAAGTGCTAAAGCTGCAGGTACAAAATGTACGATGTGTGAAGAAATGCTCTCTGATGGGTTTGAATTTCTTATTGTTTATGAATAAATATAAGTATATGGGTATTAAACTTCGATACTTCAACCAAATGGACGTAGAATTTATAATCTTAAGTCACAAAACTTTTAAAAATTAAAAAAAATCAATGCACAAACTTTGTGAATAAAGTCAGAATTTTGAAACGTGTTATTGCTCCAAAAATAAATAACAGCTGAGGTTCAAATTCAACATTAGATGTTCCCCTTTCTCATACATTAACAGGTGGGATGCTTGACTTACTCTCTCTTCTTCTATCAGCTGCAGATATACACAGGTGACCTCGAGGCGTAATGCCAAAGTTGCTTTTAAAACAGAGAGGGATGGAGCTGAGGTAGGAAGGACAAATGCTGGAAGAGGGCATTTTGTTTTGGTGTAAAAATCTGCTCTGACAGTCTGTAGAAAGTCTTTAAGGGAGTTTCATTTATACATGCAATATCACTGTGCTTCCTTAAGCTCAAAATGTCGTATGTATAGGCTGATGGGCTGAAGTCTGTCATAGTCAGCATTTAGATTGAAATTGTTCAGCTCAAGTGGACAGATTATTAACCTCGCCATCTATTTCTCCCAACCCCTATCCATGGGTCTATATGGTATATAGGAAATATGATAAGATGTTATGAATAATGGAATAACACAGAATGATCTTTCCCATCTTAAAGGTTATGGCCGTGTACGTGTGCGTATACAGGGAACATAACCTTTGAGGAAGAAAACTCATTCTGTGGCATCTGAGAGAGCAGACGGGGAGAGATAGACGAGACGGCGTGCGTGTGATGTAGCGATGCGAGGGTGTGGGGGATGATATTACACTCAGAGCATCCTGCAGGTTATGAATTGCCTGGATATTGCAGTCTGAGCCCCTCTGGGTTGACAAAACTGAAGACTAGAGAGGGAAAAAGACTTCAGGAGAGGCTGAAAGGAGCGGAGGTATGAACATCAAAAAGACTGGAAAAACAGGAGTTAATAAAGAAAAGAACAGAGAGAATGAGATGAGGCAGAAGATGGGGCAGGAGAGCGTGAAAGTTTTCGAATTGTGCTTTTGAGGGTAGGTTATAGAGTTCAGCATGGGAGATGAGAGAGGTGACGGTGCTTTTTGTCTGACAGATACACGGATCTGCACAAGCTTTCTTACAAAACATCGATTTTTACGTGCTGCGAGTGCCTCTTTGTTGTTTCTGAGAGAAGCAAACATAAAAAACGTGCTCTGAATTACACCTTTGAGTGCAAACTTGAATAAGAAAACACAATAGACGGTTGATATGACCAAAAGGACTAAAAATAGGCTTTTTTAAAGCAGTTGGGTTTTTCCTGCATTAGAGCTGACACCTTGCCCCAAACCAAAAAATAAAAACTAAACACAAAAATGACCTAATGCAGGTTGTGAGTGATCTTTCACATGTACTGTGGCCTAACGGGCACACTTAAAGATATTTATACTGAGGTAAACCCAGTTTTCAGAGCAGTTTGTGCAGCTTCCTATTTTTAATAACAGTTGATGGTCTGAGATCTGAAACAAAATGAAATTTGAAAAGCTAATGCACCTCACATTTCCATTTTTCATATTGTTTGCATAATTTACAGGCTTATAACAATTCAACAAATATTTCACAAGAGCCTTGATAATTTTTAATCTCCTATGAAGCCGATTCCCTCCCAGTTAATACAACATCTAACCCACAGAAACTGAGGGATGTTTTTTTTTCAAACTCTGAACCCACCTTCACAACCCACATCAATAACGTTGCCCAGTCATGCTTTTTTCACATCAGAAACATTGGCAAAAATAAAATCAATACTCATCTGGTCAGCCCTTGAAAAATAATTCATGCCCTAACATTCTCCAGACCTAATTACTGCAACTGACTTCTTCCTGGTATAAATCAAAAGTCACTCTCTCGCCTCCAGCTAGTTCATAATGAAGCAGCTAGGCCTCTGACTGCCCTGGCTTCCTGTTAGTGTTAATTTTGCCAACGAAAACTAGGACTAAAAATGGTCACCGACAGCCTTTTTTCTATGAGAGACTACACTAAGGCTAACCCAAAATAGAACTTTGACGGCTAAAAGTAAGTTTAGTTTTTGTCAAGATGACTGAAACTAGACTAAAATGTAATTTAGTTTTTATCGGACATTCAAAATCCATGATATTGCTCCACTGTGGGTAAATCTGTCAACATACATGCATCTGCAGCTATTCTGCCTCTCAGCTGTAGAAAGGAGAGAACCCAGCTTTGGCAGGGTGCATAGAACACGCTACTACGATGGTTTGTCTCCAGATTTAGGCACGAGAATAAATGCTTGGACTAAAAGTTGAGACTGGAATGTCAGGACTTTTTATGGACTAAAACAAGACAAAAATGTTTGAGTTTTCATCAACTACAACTACAAAAACTACAAAGGGTAGAAATGACTTAAATGTGACAAGAACTAATAGGCACTTAATCTAAAAACCGAGACTAAAATCAAAAATAGGTGTCAAAATTAGCACTGGCTTCCTGTTAGTTTAAGAAATGATATTAAGATTTTAATAATTACTTTAAAAACATAAAAAGGGTCTGGCTCCAAGCTACATTTCAGAGTTCCTGATCCTCTGGTTGGGGCCTCCTGGTTGTTCCAAAGTCTAGACTTAAAACCAAAGGTAATAGGGTGTTTTCTATCAGGGTCCCTTGACTTTGGAATGACTTGCTTGAGGAGATGAGGCATGCCAAATCAGTAATATTTTTCAAATTACTTCTTAAAACTCATTTTTATAGACTTGTTTTTATCTTTTCCAAGGCCTTTGATACTGTGGATCATGGTGTCTAATTGGATCATCTTAAAGCTACTGGGTTTCAGATCATGCTGTCTGTTGGTTTGCTTAAAGACCCTGTAAAGTGAAATTCAAAATTTTTGTCTTAACACACTAGATATGTTGGAATATGGTTGCTGTAAAGATGTGACTGGTATAACCTGGGCTGTTCAATTAGATGGTGTTACCTCCTCGGTACTAAGAGAAGGGATGCCACAAGGTTTTGCTTGATGCATTTCTCTTAGTGTCTTTATCTAATAAAAAGGAAGGATCCAAGTCCTTCTTTTACATGGTAAGATGGATCGCTGACACCCTGAGTGACTACCTCCTGCACTTTAGAGAGCCTATCAAATAATGATCAGTATATGACCTAAAGAAAAGTGAAAAAAAGTGATCTTAATGTGATATTCTCACAATTAAAGGGAGCCAAACCTACAGAAATAACATAATGCAACTTTATAAATGATAAATGTCAGTGCTTGTCATGTCTCTGTTTAAAAGAAGAAGAAATTACTTTTTTATTGGCGTTTGGTTTGGTCCTTTCTAATGTGTTTCAGGGAGTGCATTTTCCGTGTCCATGGACAGATTCTGTGATTATTTGAACATAATTTACAAAATCCTGCTGTGTTGAAGAAGACTTAAAACTGGCAAAGTTAGGCATCAATCTCATCTAGTGGGAACCACCAGAAAAAGAACAGCAACATCTTACCATCACGACTCATTGGTGTAACTTTGAAACTGCATTTAAGAGAAAACAGAAGGAGTAATTTCTTACCTGACACTCCAATTTGTCCAGCAGCTGCTGCAGCCGGCTGATCTGAGAGCACCAGTTCTCTTCATCTCCCACATTCACACCTGCAGACGACAGTCATGAACAAAATCATCAGAATGAAGGCAACTGAGCTTTCTTTTTTTGTGTTTGATTCTTTGATTTCAGTAGATCTCATTCAGACGTGTTCAAGCAGAGGCAGAAATGTTTTCAGACTGTAAATGAAACTATCAGAGTTTGAAAGAATGGATAAATAGAAATGAAGGTAGTGTTAACTCAAGCAAGAATACTTCATACCCACTCATTCTTTAATTTCCCTCTAGCCTTTGGTAATTAGCTGAATAATGTTTCTGTACCAACCAATCAGAATCCACTATTACCTCTTTTAACCCAAGAGACCTAAATATGGCAATATACAAAATTAACAATAAGAACAAAATACATTAATAATTCCCAACTTTTTTGGTATTAATTTTCAAATTGAGATCAAACCTGATCATCAGTATCAAAAATAAATATTTTTTTCTCAGAATGTAACCCTTTAAATGCCAGTCCAAGTGCAATACCCTGATGTTGGTAAAGTAAAAAAAAAAAAAAAAGAAAAGAAAAAAAAATTATATATATATATATATATTTCGTTGAATATGTAAATAATGAGCAACAATGTTGAATTTTCTGTATTGAAACTTTTTTTAAAATTGTAAGATTCTATTGTTTCACTCAAGCTGAAAAAATGGACGCCATACATAGCAATAAAAATACTACACAAAAAAAATCATCTTTATTGCAGTAATTTTTTATAATTAAGATCAGACCTAATCATAAGATTAAATATTGATTATTTCTTAGAAATGTAACACCTTTAATGACAGTTTAAGTGAAAAAAACAAGACATTTCTATTTAAAAAAAAATACACACACACACAAAAAGAAAATTCTAAATACTACATGAAAACTGTATTTCATTGAAATAGATTGTCACAATAAATTCTTTCAGAATTCTTTAAAAAAACCACAAAAATCTCAGCATTCTTTGTATACTACAAGCAGAGTGGCTTTCTTTGAATAGGATTATCACAGCCTTGAATGTGTTAATAATGAGCATCAACTTTGTTTGTTTTTTTTCTTTTTTTTTTTTGGTATTTTTTAATTTTAGGATTTTAATAAATTGTTACAATAATATACATATAGGAAACCAGAGGGAAAAACATGCAATTCCCCCTTGTGCAAAATATTTGGAAATGGCTAACAAATTTTATATTTGCAGAAATAACTCCAGAATGAAAGCCTGATGCCATAAAACAATGTTTT
This sequence comes from Cheilinus undulatus, assembly GCF_018320785.1. Lineage (NCBI taxonomy): Eukaryota > Metazoa > Chordata > Actinopteri > Labriformes > Labridae > Cheilinus > Cheilinus undulatus. Next base: position 40,460,701 of record NC_054867.1, read on the forward strand.
TGCTGTTTGTTTTTACTGCAATGGTGGGGTTATAAAAAAATATGTGGTTTTGATGGGTTTCAGTTGGGCATTTTTGAACACAACACCCTGAGTTTACACAAAGAGTATAAAACTTATTGATTTGTTACAGGGTCTGATATTAAATTCATAAAATTCTATTGAAAAATCCCTACCCTCCTAAATGTATGTTGTTTGTATGAACACTAAAAATAATCAAAAACAAAAAGAGCCACAAAATTGTTTCAACACCATCTAAGGGTTAACCCACCCTCCTGCTGCTATCATATTCTAAAATTGATTTTCCTCTCTTTTGCAGTCACTTTGTTGTTTCGGTGTGATCCCTTGAATATGTTTCCACCTCAGTCACCTCTAAGCCATCTATCAGTGTCCAGATCAGCTCCTCTAAGGTCGACAATTCAGTTCATCCCTCAATCACCACCTCCTCCTCCTGTGTGGATCCATCCTGCTGTTGGTGTAACTACCTCTTTGATTACACAAAGACATCACAATTCAATGTGCCACAAACGCTGCATATTTCATCTGAATAATCAAACATTTGAATGTTTTGTAGCAAGAATAGAAAATTAACTGACTATATGACAACCTTAGAATAAAATTCCATTCAATAACTCCTGGTACAACTGAGTACATAACTAAAAATGTATAAGAGCTTACAGTCAACTCTTTTTCATCATAGGCTGATTATTTAAAGTACAGTCAATCAATGGCAGTAAGAAGGAAAACAAATGAGCCTCATCTTCGAGTAATTGTCTCTAGAAAAAGTCACAGTGCTCTCTGTAAGGTGAAAACCCCTAAGAGAAATCTAATTGACTGCTGTAATCATGCCTAACACCAGCAGTAACAGTGATGGGAGTCAGCCACTTGCACCAGTGAACACGTTTTCACCCCACAGGCTGACAATTTCTCATTACTGACATGTTTTGATGGTAATTGTTTCCCTAATCGTTATAATGCTTGAAATGTCGATTTACAATATGGGGTTATTTAGCAAAGAAAACCCACTTTGACAAAAATACTGCAGAAACTAATAGACGCAGGACATCTTATAAAACAGAAATGAAAGTGTTTGTTTACGGCTGTAAAAATTCTATTAAAAATAATGGTTTTCTTAATCATTAACACAGTCTAGCTTATCTGGGGGACTTAAAACATTAAGCTTTTAATTTCCTGCACACACAGCAAAGTGTGTGTGTAGCAGAGAAAACCTCCCTGTTAGCTTCTGTGAAAGGCAGATACTTCTAAGCAGTGCAATCCCTTGAACATAAAAAAATGAAATTTTATATATATCATTTGATGATTTTTAGATGTGGATAATAAGGATAGAGTCAGAAACTTTGTTTAGGGACCTTTGTCTAAATGAGGCAAATGTACTGCATAAAATGTGTTACTGAAGCTTGGCAGAAGTTCATGCAGGAAGACTGTATCTAATTCATTCATTATGCCACAAGCTATTGTGACCAATCATCACGTAGTGGTCATATTTCAAATCTGTTGTCCTCTGTTGCACAGTCAGCCTGTCATTTCAGTGTGGACACTGCAACCCTCCTCCACCCCAGCCACCTCCATCTAGTTCATCAACGTCTTGCTGTTCAGTCCATCAGCATCTACCAGAGTCTAGATTTTAAATCCGTTGTCCTCTCTTCCACACTCGGCCCATCATCTCAAAATAGACGTAACAACCCTCCTCCACCCCAGCCACCTCCATCCAGTTCAGTAATATCTTACTGTTCAGTTCATCAGTATCTACCAGCCTCTAGACTTTAAATCTTTTAACAACACCACTACCAGTGTAAAGGCTCCAAAGGGGGTATCCTATTCCTGCAGTTTGCCTCACTACCTCTCCAAGTACATGAAGTCATCATGATGGAGTCTAATTGCCAAAGACATTGCGTATTTCTCTGTTTTCAAGATTTGTAAAATAAATAATTATTCACTTGAACTTAAGTCTCCCCTGATTGAAGTCGGTGTTGTTTTCCTGAAGACAACTGAATGTTTTTTACAGCTTTACTGTCATCCAAAGACAATTACAACCCAACTGATGTGGCATATCATCTTGTTTTTGTAGGAACACAATCTCAATGCTTTTTTAAGTATGCTAATTGTTATCCTACTTTTAAAGCTGAGCACCTGGCGTTATCTGTTGGTGTCTGTGTTTGACTGACAGCAGCTTGCAGGCAGACAGAGTGCTGGGGTTACACAACAGTGATCCAGAGACAAAGAAAACATATCTATTCTGTAGCGCTGCTGCACAGGGTGAAATGTTTCTGCATAAAAATGACACTGAGCGCTGTGAATCGTCTTTTTCAGTCACAAATAAACAACCAACTTGCCATAAAATCTCACTGGGAAATGGAGTGAAGCAAAAACTTGCTTTCTTTTTCTAATGTGTGAGGAAAAACCACAACTACAAGTTGTCACAAGCATTATTTTTCCTTATTTTAGGGTTTTTGGGGCTTTTATTTTATTGTTTTACTTCATAAGTAGACAGTGCATTTTGGGATTTTATACACCTATTTGTGATTTCTAACCCAAACTTTACTATGCCTGGTTTCTATCTTCTTAATGCTGCCTGCACTTTTTCATGGATGTCTCTTGGTGACTAATTGGATAAAATACTGGTGAAGGAAGGTTCCCAATTTACAAATCTGGTTATGTGCTGGCGTTTTGCTGCCCATCTGTCAACATGGTGGAGTTGTGGGGGCCAATTTTAAGGCATGACTGTGTTTAGGAATTTCTCTGAGTGTCCGTGATTTAATTAGAGCAAAATTATTGTATTTATTTCTAATTTGCCATGTGCATTACTCATTGCAAAAGCTGCTTGTTGACCATCCTCTCCAAATCAAAACACGATTAACTTACTGATAAAACTACAAGTCTCTCAGGGCAGTATATCCCACAGCAGAACAGATTTTTATGTGGTATGAAGCAGACATTTAAGGTTTCGTGTTTTTGTATATTTTCTCTCATCATACCTCTACTCTACTACTTCTGTAAAGAACAATTACAGAGCCGTCATTGCAATGGCATTTTACTGTATGGTCCTCCTCTTACCTGTGGTCAGGATATTGGAGCAGGGATCCGATGGAGACATGCACAGGTTATTATGGAGCCTGCGGCCACACCGCCTGCCATTCCTCTCTGCTGCTGTCAGCTCGGGGGCCTTTACTTCTCTGCTGCCATGACAGTGGAGGAGACCCGAGGAAACAAACATCAGAGAGAGAGACAGCAACTGTCAAAGAACTGTATCTGGGAGAAAAGTCAAACAGTAACTGAATGAATGGCAGACAGAGGTAGTCACACGAGGAAAACGAAGACAGGGGAATTGACTACAACTGAGGAGAAGAGAGCTGGAGAGCAGGAGGGCAAGAGAGTGAGAGGGAGATGAGGGGAAGTAAATAAGGATGCATTAATAATTGATTTAAATCAGAACCGAGACAGGGTACAGTGATGTCTGAGAGAGAGAGGGACAGAGAAAGGGAGGGCTGTCTGTGCCTCAGAGATGTGTGAGCGAGGGATAAGCAAAAGTGTCCAGAATAGAGGTGAAAACACTTAGAAAGGGTCGGATACACAGCAGTGCTTATTAACCCACAGGCTGGGTGTTAAAGAGGATTGGCCTGACACACTCAGATATTCACACAGAAACACACACTGCTCTGATGTGAAAGCAAAGTGTTTGCTGTCTGTAAATACAGAGTATTGAGGGCAAGCCTCTATGGTAATGACAGAGGGATACTAGAAACAAACCACAGTAGTTATGTGTGCACGCTTTGATTCAAATTTGCATATGACTCTGACCCTGTTTTAAACTTGCATTAACTTCTATTCTGGCCATTTGGATACAGAGTGGCAGGCCCTACTGCTAGGTGTGAAATAACCCATAGGTACTGACAACTGTACATGGAGGTGGTCTGGGATGACTTCATCTGGATTGGTTTGGAAGTGTAGACCAGTGGTGCCCATCATTGCTTCCTTTAGGAACAGGTTTATGATAGATTAAGGAGGCAAAGTTATCAAAGACGCACAGCAAGCATCTCAGCTCATGGCTAGAAATCCTAGCGTGATATGTGCAGTGAAGCCACTGGAACTGAGAGGGTAGCGGTGCCACTTTGACAGCTTTTCTCCTTCATTTTGTCATGAACATGGTGAAATACTACTTAACAGAGCAACCTTCTGGGATGCTGGTTAGATTGAAATGATGACTGACTGGAATACAGTTTTTAATATCATTAAACCGTACCAAAATTTAACCAGGGTATTCAGTATTACTACCAAAACTACAACAAACAAGAAGCTGGATGGACCAGGCACTCGCAGGCATGCACTTTAGAAAATTCCTGAAAAAACACACTGCCACCTGCTGACATTTCAGGCTAAACAACAAAGATCTGATTCAGGATCAAATCACATTTAGACCCACTTTTAGTAGACACACGAACAGTTGCTAACATTAGTTTCATTCGCTTTAGCTTAGGCTTAAGCTAGCATAGCTATTTTAGCTAAAGTTAAAGCAAGCATAGCTATGCTGGCTACGTAATTAAGTTTTTTACGTAAAGAAATGTATCTAAGTTAGCTTTAGCAATGTATGCTTTAGCAAACAAAGCTAATGTAGCTACATAATTAACGTACCAATGTAGCTAACATAGCTGCTTTGTGAGCTTAGCTTTAACTATGTTAGCTATGTAGCAACATTATCTATAGCCAAGTTAGCTTTAGCAATGTGAGCTTTAGCAATGTAGCTAAAACTATTTTAGCCACTTAGATAATGTAGATACATAGCTTACATAGCTGCTTTGTGAGCTTAGCTTTAGCTACATTAGCTATGTAACTACATAGCTTACGCACAGAGCTAGGGGAGCTACGTAAGCTACGCTGGTTCCGTGAGTATGTTTTCATGGAGGATGAGCTTTTTTCCTGTTTATTTGGCTTTATTAAATGTTTTGTAATCAGGTTTTGCAGGTCAGGTTTTTAACAGGTGTACTAACCCTTACCTTGACACTAAATGGTAGTTCAATCCAGTTTTATTAGAAATTTTTGCTTTGTGCTTCCCTTCTGAGATATAATCTCACGTTAACAGTCTGCAGCTTGGCTGCCTTCGATGGGATGGCACCATGCTATTTTTCTTTTCTAAAGTCAAAGTGTAAAATGTGCACCCCTGGTTGGGTTTTGATTCATGGCAATGCAAGTATGTGCTTATAAACAGCTTGCCTTTTTTGCGACAGGTTCCATCATAGACGTGGAATCTGGTAAATCCATCTGCTTTGCAAGGTTAGTCAGTCATCATGCAAATCCATTTTGCAAAGCTCCAATCTGGAACCATTGTGCCAGGTCTGAGAATGGACTGGACCAATTTGCGTCATTTAAGGAGAACAAGGTGGTAGCTACGGCTTGGGTTTAGTTGTACTAAAAGCCGGGAGTAATGGCTGCTGGCAGCTTTTCCTGACATAAAAGATGTTTTCACTCTTCTCCTGACCTGCTCTGGCACACAACACAAACAGGCAGTGGTGCTGCTGCTGGAAGCAGACATGCCCCCATAATCATTCATAAACAAACACTTAGCAACTACACCTTTTTCATTCTGGTATATAAAGCAATACGGTGGCTATTTTTAAATACCACAAGATACCACATTACTGTATCAATACTCAACACTATCTGAAACGAAACCTTAATTCAATACAACAGGTCACCAGTGAGGCTGGATGAAATTAGACCGCTGTAGTGCTGAGAGCCATGAAAATTATGTATGGGCTGCTAAGTTCATACTGCAAGTCAACTCTGGAGATGTATTGTTAATGCAAAATGTGAACATGCATACTAAAATGAAGTTAACCTGATATCTGACAACCAGCATGGATGTTAATGCAATGCGTAAGAAGGGTCTGTCTCTTCAGATAGTCATGCACAATCTTTGTTTGCTATTGCACGTGTACTCCCCTCTCTCTATTCCTCCTTGTGGTATACCTGAGTATGTGTATGATATTGTAAGTGTGTGTATATATGTGTGTGCAGTGACACGCTGCTAGCACAGAGGGAGTGCATTGCTAGGAGCTTCTCCTGCTGAGAAAAGCCTGGAGCCCAAAGGCCACTGCAACAGCTACAAACCCACTGCAGGAAAGCAGAGGGAGAGAAATAAGCGGTTTGCTGAAGGCTCAATACGCCTCTCCTTCTCCCCCTCCCTCCTCTCTAGCACATTCCTGCTTTCTCCTTCCAAAATCTATACCTATTTGAAACATCTTTGTGGCTGAAAAAGCACCCAATCATGTCCTTTTGTACTCCTCCACTCTCCTTTCTGCATTTATCTCAAACTTTCTGCACCACTCATTTACGTTTTCATAACCATCTTACTTTGTTTTCTCTTTCCCCATGACTCACTGGTTCTGTATTTCAATGCCACGGCTTATCATCTTTTCTCCCCCTCTTCCCTCCCCCAGTCCCCTCTCAATAATTCACCTTGGCTCTAACCGCTCCATTATTTCCAATAATACCAGTGTGGAGCTCAGAGGGGGGGACAGGAGAGCTTTGCTGAGCCCTGACACATGCAGTGCAGCACTTTCAAACTGTATAACAGAACAGGGTGGCTATGAAATGTGTCTATTTGGATGTTAACAGGCACTTGAATATATTTGAAAATCAACCATTATGATACTGACTTGTGGTGAGATAGATTCCTTCTCTAAAGGCCTTGATTCATTATTTGACCATCCACTTTATTGGTTTTATATAGTAAGTGACGCATAACAGAATTGTGAGAGCCTTCACTCAGATGTTTGATGAAAGAACATATAGAGCTGTACAAAGTTCAGCTCTGTCATCACAAAAGAGACAGATTATATGAAACTGTTCTAGCTATCTCAAACAGTGATTCACCAAAACAATGTAACCAATACATTTGTGTTTCATTTTAGAGGCCCTTTAATATCTAATAAAAGCTTTCAGTACGTTGACAAAACACTGCATTCGAAGCAGACAACCTACTCTCAGCCCTGCTGACAGAACCATCTGGGCCCCTGATAAACCCAATGAGAGGGCCCTCCCCTGGTTGGGATTTATTAATATTATCAACACATGTGTGTGCTGGATCAGTAGCAATGTCACTAATGTACTAATGAGTTATGATATTGAAACTGTGTATTTGTGCCACTTTTTAACCACTTTTCACCACAGGAATTGATCATTTTGTCATTTTTTTTACACTTTAAGCCAATTTTTCCATCTTTAAACTAATTTTTGCCACTCTTTCACCCCTTCTTAATACCTTATTTGGCTTTTTTCACCTGTTGTTACCTGTAACCTGTTGTTAATAAAACAGTTTACCCATGTTTGCATCTTTAACCCATTTTACCAGTCTTTGCCCCATTTTTGCCACTTTTTAACTGCTTTTCACCATTTTCCACCCATTTTTTTTACATTTTTATTACCTCTTTTATTGCTTTATCACTGTTTTCTTTGACTTTGCTGTTCCACTTCTTGCATTAAATCCCAAGAAAACAACCTTTTTCATGATATACTAATTTTCTGAGGACTACAGCCTCTGCTTCTGTTCAGAGAAGGGTACAGAAATCTTCTGATGATGCTAATCTGTAATGCTGATCCAGCACTTGTTTGGGCTGCTAGCTTTGTTTTATGACAACCTGTTTAGCCTTTCTACAACTTTTTATGGTTGACAAAAAAACATGGCTTCCTCAGACACTGCAAAAAAAGAAAAAAAAAACCCAACAACTTAAATAGGCTATTTATACTGTGTTTTTCATCAACTAATTTCCCTTTTCAGGCAGTAGAAGCAATATGGCTTCTTCTACCTCAGTATACTGCTTCTACTGCCTGATCTTATAGCAATATTACTCTTATTTAACACTATATTGTAAGAACATGTAACAAATTTCCCTAAATAACAAAACTATCTTGTTGAAATATTTCAATCAGTATTAGTTGAACACAACAGCTGATCAGTGGGGACAAGGAGCCACGTACCAGAGATTGATCTTGGCATGCCGTGGAATTACAATGACTGACAAGAAAGTGTGACCTGTTCTGGAGTGTGTGGCACTTACGGGTAAATTCACTGACCAAGCAAAGCTTGTTGCAGAACTTGTTGTCGGCCCTGCATCTTTAAATCTACTCATGTAGTATTACAAAGCACAACTCACGGGGCAGGGCTGCTCTGCTCCTCCACAGCCTCCATGGCACACTGCAGTGACCTCTGCAGGGACAGCAGCTGACTGGATGTCTCTCTTAGCATAAACCTGGTGACAAACTGGCCCAGCACACTGGAACCCTGGTACTCCTGAGAGACAGAGTGACACGTGGAAAGAGGTTAGAGCGAAGAGACAAGACAAGCAAAACAACTACAGGCACAAGCACTATTTGTGACTGCAGCCATTAAATTGGATGATTAATTCTGGGAACACATGCATTATTCAGCACTGTGTATCCAAATTCAGAGGTGGAGGAACTTAATAGGAGACATAATTGGTGCTCCGGTCTCCAAACACAATCGTGATTATACATCCTCAAAGGAGTCTTCTTCACGCAGGGTGCTAATGAAGTAACAGCACAGCAGTTCTTTGTCAAAACTTAAAATGACAACTAGCCTGTCCTAGAGATGCATCATGGGATTAGCAGTCCAGAACACCCTGTGACAAGCCACAGCTGCTAACTAGTCTCACAAGTCTCCACGGATTCCCCACCTTCGACAGCTTTAAAGAAACGCCAGAACACAGGGGCACGGTGATCTAATTAAGTCAGGAGACATAATTATTCAGCACACATCTCCGTCTCTCCTCATTTAACAAGACTGGCTGTACTTTCTTTTCATTTTGACTCAAATCCTTGATTCCAGGTTGTTAACTCAAAATGTCTTGAGGCAGTTTCAAACATCTTTTTAGCTGCAGTTGATGGATGTACTGACTGAATTGCAACTTCACAGGCTATGCATAGTGGTCAGACATTAATATTTGGGATTTGGGAAATCTAAAGACATCAAGTTACACTATGATGTAGTAGTGCCATGATTTAATTATCAATTAATTATTAGGGAAAGCCCTTTCCCTAATAATTAAAACATGTCATGAGGAGTAAAAATCAAAGAATAATCTCTCAGGTTTGTAGTACTTACCCTCTCTAAGCTAGCAAGAAATTAGGAAAATTAGAATCAGCAGGTTTTGCCTGTTACACAAGCTTTAATTGTTAGAGGTTTACTGGCTTCTTACAGTAGGTGGCGCTACAGAAAAATGTGTTTAAAAAATTCTAATGTAAATGTGTCAGGGTTAGACTATGGCCAAGCACATGAAATGTAAGTATGATTGTTTTAACCAAGTAGCCATGTAACCATTTTTAACACCTGATAATACTACTTCCTGTTTCATGGCAAACAAAAAAAAAATCCCCATGGCCCCAGTGTTGACAAAAACTCATGTCGAACATACAGTGCCTTGAAAAAGTATTTGCCCTTTCTGATTCCTGATTTTTATTTTGCATATTTAACACACTTAGATGTTTCTTATCACCAGTCTCAAAAAGACAACCCAATCACCATCCTAGAGCAGATTTTATAGCCTCATTTGTCCTGATTTAGAAGCTTTAAATTTTACAACTTTGAGACGTTTTCCCACAACTGAAATTTGGCCTGGTGGTTCATAACACAGTGGCCTATCATACAACAAACCTAAAATAACGTTTTGTTTTTTGTTGATTTTTACTTTACAGGGACTTCCAGAGATATACCTGATGTTGTGGCAATTAATATCACAATTATCATTTTTGTAGTAATACATTTAAATTATTTCAAGTTATTTTTATTAAGAGTACTGTTAAGTGAGTATGTTGCTGCGTTGGTAGTCGGGTGGGGGGGCAGTTAAGGGGGGGCTCATTCCTGATTGGAATACAGACTCCCGATTGTAAATCATCACTATATCAACATTACGTCTCTGATGAAGAGAAAAGGGTCACTGGGAGGTCAGTGGGCCACAGAGATACAACAGCGCCACTGGCGAGGAAAAGTTAACTTTTGAGGACATTTAGCCAAAGAAGTTTACACAAACTGTTTGTCGCTGTGGTCAAAGCACTCTCAGTTAAAAACTGTTCAACTTTTGGAACAGAACTGCACTCGTCACTGTCACTTCTCTCTCACTTGCCAATCAAAATCAAGAAGGGGCGGGACTTCTGACAATAGCGGAAGAGAAATCAGTCTGACTCAGCTTTGTCTTTTTTCTCGGGTAGTTTTCAGGTCTGCAGCTGCTGCCTGTGTCAAGACAGGATTCCTTTACATCGTCCACATGTTTTCTGTGTGAAATTTCTTTGAAATACAGAAATATGAGACACATATTTCAAAACAAAGTTACAGATTCTACCGGGGACCGCAGGATTCATTTTTGTAACATAAGCGCTGGGGAGAAGCCCTCTGAATATTAAGTCCTGAGTGCTGCCAATGCAAAAAAAAAAAAAAAAAAAAAAAAAAGAAATCCAGCTATGGACATGCAGCCTGAGGTTTCAAAAAGGCACTTGGCTCAGTTTGTGCATGGCTCTACTGTAGCAAAAACAGACGAGGAATCATCTCACCTTTCGTCTTGAAATCTACTCACAGTCACTCAAAATAAAGCTTATTATGTTTGAATTAAATGAACATTTTTGTTAAACTTACCTCTTTGGTTTTATCCATAGCCTTTAGAATAGCGATATTCAGGCTCTCCAAAGCTGAAAGTACATTGAGATACTCCCCCAGGTGCTGGGAGAAATAATCTGACAGAAAAAGGAAACAAGCTTTCAGTGTAAAGGCAAAGTCAAAGCTAGAGAATGTACTTTGATTTCTTGAAGTTGATGAACACTCATTGCTTTGACAGATTCAAAGAAGACCAACATGACAAGCGAGTGAAAAATATCATAAAATAGCATGTCAAGTCTTTTTTTCTTGAAAGATGCTGTGAGTTGGAAACAGCAGGTGCCTTAACATCCAACATGTTATCAAAGTGATAGTGTACTGTTTTAATCACTTTAACATCAGCTCATTTACACCCGAGGACAGCTGGTGACACAAGCAGGGAAGGTTAATTTAAAGATAGATAGCCAAAGACACTCCTACGCACGCTCTTTACTGTGACGCACATGATGAGTGTTCACAAGAGTATAAAAGAGATCTATTTAAATTAATCAGTGAATTCACAAGTAGGGAAAGATGTTCAGACCATCAGAGAAACACCTCCACCTCCATTTGCTTTTAAGTTCTTAATTAAAAAGCTAATCTTTATACAACCACAGAGCTCTCTAGATTTACAGAGAAGCTTTTCTCCTGAAAGTTCAGCCACTCAGTAATGCTATATCCTAAACAACTAAAGCATTGACTAGCCTAAATCTGAGACATATGGAACATGCTTCATCTCTCCATGTCACATGGAAAATTGCCATTTTCTTGTTGGATAAATAATGCAGGAGTTTTATTCTGGTAGCTGCTGTTATTTACAGATCCCTGCCCTATTTCTTCACTCTATTCAGGTCATTTGAAACATGTGTTCACTTTCATGATGATAAGAAACAGGCCAATAGTTCTGTCCCAGGTTTTACATTTTGCAGCTCCCAAAAGCAGTTGACTTTGCTTTGTTTAGCATGAGTCTGGAAATATACAGTAGATGCTGATTTCTGATCCTATCCAGACGTATTAAAATCTCTGTAGAGCAACCCAAAAAAACAGAACTGCTTCCAGCTTGGTTTAATACTTTTCCAACTCTGGATATTGCTCTAAACCAGTAAAACATACATATTCCAAACAAGGTTTCCTAATAGTTTTAATGTTTATTGTCTGATTTTTGGGGATGCCTAAAGACACACTAAAGTTTGGTATCACATCTTTCTGAAGTCAAAAGGCTTCAGGCTTTTCATGCAGCACATCACATCGGTGGAGGCCGATACAGCCTGATAATAATCAATGTCAGCAGAGTTGTAAAAGCACAGTCTAAACATGCACATCAAAATAAAAACACTTCAGGGCTCCAGAGTCCATATTATTTACTGCACTGTAGTAGTGATGTTTTAAACTTTAGTCTGAAGTAAAGCAGCATCAGAATGTATCTGACGAAAAGCACCTGCACTGCTGCTGTTTGATGAAGAGCAGCAGTGGTTATAATACCATCACTTTGCTGCAATAAATAACTTGTACTGGTGCAAGACATTTTCTTGTTTGGTAAAAGTGTTAAAGACAGCATTTTTAAAGAGAGTACTGAACTGTGACACATTCATTTAGACAAAGTGTTTTACTACAAACCTGATAGCTTGTCAGTGTCCAGATTGCTGCAGGGCAGAGAAAGATCAGTGAATTATTGTTCAAGTTAAAAAAAAATCAGAAATAGATGCTACTCTTTAATTTTGGTAGATCAATTTTGCTGCTCACAGCTGTGTGAATCCCAATATTGAAACAAGAAGACACCAGCAGTGTAAATCATGAGCACTGCTTCTTTTAGCCAAGCCCATTTTCCTGTGCTTAAGAGAGTGAAACGTTCTCACAGAATTATTGCTCTGCTGGAGTGATCGTTCCACCAATGCCAAAGCTTCTTTTGAACTTACTTCAGTGTTGTAAAAATTCTGAAATTGACGGTTCTTTGTCATAAAGTCTTTGCAAAATTATAACATTGAGACTCAATCATTTCCAGGCTCGGAGTCACTGTGCTTAAAAAAGGGACACATTAGTTCTTTCAAATTTTCACTCTACTCAAATGATTGTTCCGTCAAATATTGAGACAGACATTTTTTTTGTTTAAAAGTCTTTGGAGATATGACAATATTAAAATTCAACCATTCTGGCTGCAGACGGTACATCTCTGACGGCCACTCTCACAGACTGTTTATCTGATACGACATACATCTCAGAAAGGAATTGCTGTAATTGGCCAGTTCAACGGATTTTAGATTTTTCTTTAAATTCATCTTTATTCATAAGGATAGTCTGGCAGTTACATTCATCCAAAGCACATAGCAAAGAGACTAAGACCACAGACTAAGAACCATTTTATAAATTAAACAGAAAAAGGTTAAATGTCTAATCTGGTAATTAAATATGTATAGAGCCTCGATTTAGCTTCATTGGCTTTAACTAAAGAAAATATAGCTACGCTAGCCATGTTATTACTGTTGCTACATAAGCTAATGTAGCCCCCAATGTAGCCCAGTTAGCTTTAGCAATGTGAGCTTAAGTAAACGTAGCTAAAGCTGGCAAAGCTATGTAGATAACATATCTACATAGTCTTCATAGCTGCTTTGGGAGCTTAGCTTTAGCCATATTAGCTACATAGCTAATGTAGCTATCACTAAAAGCTTGTTCAGGTTCTGGTCCATTGTGAACTGTCCGCCCATGACTTCAGTTCCTCATTCCAGCCTCCATTTCTCTCAAACATTCCTTATAACTAGACCCCATGTCCACTTAGCTAGGGTTCATGCCTAATATTTTTTAGGACTGTTACTGTTGAGCATTATTGTCATGCACAAGATCCTCAGTACCTATGATACGTTATCAATGTACCTATGTAGCTACATTACCTACAGAGCCCGGTTTTCTATAGTGAAGTAAGATTTAGCAATCAGCAAATTAGCAAGCAAATGTAGATAAAGCTTTGTGAACTCAGCTTTAGTTACATAGATACCATAGTTATGAAGATCTTTTTTCAATGTAGCTATGTTGTGACACTTGCTACAGAGCTCTGTTGTCTATAGGTAAGTTACCTTTAGCAATGTGAGATAAAGCAAACATGGATTAAGCTAACTTAGCTACATAGATAAACTATGAACATTGCTTTCAAAGCTGCTTTGTGAGCTCAGCTTTAGTTATGTAAGCTACATCGCTACGTAGCTCTGTTAGCTACGGAGCTCCGCTATCTATAGCCTAGCAAGATTTGGCAATGCAAGCTATAGCAAACAAAGCTTAAGATAGCCTAGCTACATAGATAACGTGCCTACTTAGCTGCTTTGTGAGCTTAGCTTCAGCTACATTAGTTATGTAGCTTTGTTATCCACATAGCTACAAAGCCAAGTGAGCTACTTTTGCTGTGTCAGAATGTTTTCATGGAAGACTGTAAGCAGACTGTTTACTCAGCTTGATAAAATGTTTTGGTCAGGTTTTTTACTTTAACTTTTTGGTATTCTTACCCTTACCCTAAACTAAAGATTGATACAATTTTATTCCGATAGTTTAAGCATATATTTCCGTTCTGAGATATTCCGTGTCCAGGGCGTAGACCGTTCATTTCTGACAGCCACTCTCACTGACCGTTACAAATGAATGGTCTGCAGGCAGAATGTCTTGATCATTCTCAGGCTGACAGTTTGATAATGGGAGTGCTCTTACTTCATGAAAAGTTCCCCTGTTGCTTTAATGACCTGCTATGGGTCATTTTCACCTTAATGCCTTTACTCATTAAAATGATCACACAGCATCTGAAGGCAAAACAAAGCATTACTGACTCCTGTAGCTGTTGTATGTTTCCATTTTGATCAAGACACCACTCTCTGTTACAGTTGACAATTGAAACAGCCACAGAGATTATTTATCTTTTAATATATTTTCAGGGTGAAATGATATATCCTCTGAAAAATTCAAACAATTTCAAACATAACCACCAAAGCCTGTGCAGATTTTTAAACACATTATGCCGCAGAGTTTAAATCATAATTAACACTTAATATAATTAAGAGAAAAACAGAAACACTCTTTAACTCAACATCAGAGCTCAGTTTGTGCCAACTGCCTGAAAGCTTGGATCACAGTTAAAGCAGTCTGATGGCTGGTTTGCTGCATCAGAACCGTCCCAGAGTAACATAATGTCCAAAAAACAAATTTATCACACAGAGAAAGAACTGGCTGCATGTCAGAAAATAAAAACAGACTTGTTGCTGTAGCTAAAAACACTCACTCTAATTGGTTAGGAGTAAAGGAGAAAAAAACATCTGACAAACATTGAACAAACTTCAATGCATCTAATTGTGCCTTTGTGTGCATGCGTGGGTTTGTTGATGCTTGTAAGCGCACCTTGTGAGACGACACAAGGCTCAACAATCACAGTGAATTAATTATGTTATCTAAGGTGGTGCGTTTGATTTGAAAGCTGCGACAGAAAGCGTGGCTTTACCTCTCTGTGTTGACAGAGCATAAAGAAATGTGGAGGCGAAAAAGGTCTTTTGAGTATCGCTAATGTGCCAAAAAGTGAAAAACTGTCTCTGTGAGGAAAAAGCAGACTTTTCCTGGGTTTAACATTCTCTGCAGACCAGCAGTTTCAGCAGCTCCCCTCAGGCTGATTTCTTTGATTGCAATTTCTGGGGAGTGGGTTTTGAAGTGGCCTCTGTAGTCAGCAGTGTTTTATGTCTAAAGGAAGGGGGTTGCATTAATTCAGCCTGCATCAGTTTGGTTGAAACCCTCCTTCCAGCTGTGAGTCATTTAGCCCTTTACTGATTACTTAAAAGGAACGTATTAACTGTGCCTTCAAATGACAAATCACTCGCTGTTAAGTCTCAGTTTTTTCTGCCTCTAAAAGGCTAAATCTGAACGCCGCTGTGAGCAATTTAATAAAGCATGCAAGACTTTTGTTTTTCACTATGATTAATAAAATCAGAGCCCATTATTTTAAAGAAACTCACTTGTTCTGTCGGCCATCTATGGAGTAGAAAAGCTCCTGCAGCTCCTCAGTGGTCAGGATCCCATCCGCAAAGTAAGCATTGAACTCATCGAAGGACAGCTTACCATCATCTAAAACACAGAGGATAAACATGATTAATCCAGAAATAACAACCATAGAATAACAATAACTAATGCTGCAGCATTGATGCGGTAAGAAAAAGCATATAAAACCCTCTGTCTTTCCTTTATTTCCTGCCCTATCGTGTCTAAAAGCCATTTATTGTACCATGTCAAAATGAACTCTCAACCCTGTTACATATTTAATTTGCAGAGGTGCTGATAAATGGGTGTCAGAGATCCTGGATGAATACTGCAAAAGGCAACCACAAAAAGACAACCATACAAGAAACTCCAGCCATTAAAGCACCTGCCTGCCCCACCCTCACTGCCCTCACTTTGATGGAAGAAATCTTTCTACAGACTCAAGATGGAGTTCCTCTCTCTTCAATCACAGAGCCATGGATTTCAAATATACCAGCCTTGCAGCGTTTTTGTGCCTTTAGCAACAGACAGGGCCAGAGGCATTTTATTTTCAGGTTGTCAGTCTGTCCGTCTATCTGTGCATCCGTCCTTCCAGGCCACTCTTGTGGACACAGTATCTTGATAACGCTTTTAGGGATTTGCATGAAACTTTGCACAAATGTCTCCTCTGATTGAATGATGAAATTGCTGAATTTTTATAGACACATTTTCAGGGCCTCATGATCATCACTTGCTTGGGTACACAATATCTAAGGAATTCATTGAGGGACTTTTCTTTAAATTTTCAACAAATCTCCATCCTGACTGACAGATGAAATAATTAAATTGTGTTCATTATAGGTCAAAGGACCTCTTATTCTTCCCTAGCGTGTACACAATATCACAATATCAAAAAAACATTATAGGGTGTTTTCTTTAACATTGCAAAAATGTCCACTCTGACTTAAAGATGCCATTGGAAAGCTTGTTTATTTATCTTTCAAACTGTGCCACATTTGTAAGGAACACATGGGATGAGCAGCAGAGCTGAGTGAGTGGGTTGCACCCATAAAAGATGCTTTATCTTCTCTGCCAATGCCAAACAGTTTATTCTGCCATTGATTCTTGTTTGGTGGATTTGATGATAAAAAATCTGAAGAAATAAGACAAACTGACAACTTATTCATTTAAACCTACAGCTTCAGTAGGGTATAGAAGAACCACACAAAGCCACAGCAGCCTGGCATCTCCTCCTCATGCTGGTCACACACTACTGTCGTATGGCATCTCATTCTTCAAGGTAGTCTCTGATAAACCCTGCTCCGTGGGGGCGGTGTCATCTTGGAGAATAGGGTTCGGTCCCAGGCTGCAGAGATATGGGATTGCCACTACTTGCAGAATCTCACCTCTACATCTCTCTCTGTTGAGGTTGCCACCAATGAGTTGCCACCCCACACCATCACTGCCTCTCCAATAAGATTGGTACAGGAACTGGCACAACGTTCTCCGCGTCTTCTCCACAATTTGACCCTACAAACCAACTGCCATAATCACTAATTTGAACAAATGTCCACTCTGACTCAAGGCTGAAAAAGTTATAATTTTGGGGTCATAGGTTAAAGGTTAAGGTCATTGGGCTTTATATCTATACTTTGCTCATGAACACAGTATCTTAAGAACACTTGGGAGAATTTACTTCAGATTACATAAATCTCCAATGACTCAGGGATGAACTCTATACTTTTTGGAGGTACAAGCTTGAGGCCACGGTACCTTTACTGAATGGTAGTCAAAAACCTCATGTAGGGATAAACCGCCAAGTGGTAGATCATGGTTTAGAACAAAAATCAGTAAAAACTCATTCTGATGTACCTACACAAAAGCCATGTATAGGAAAAGCTTGCACTATTGGCTTTCACTGAGATGTTGAGTTGATGCTGCGCTTTAGCACCAGTCTCTCAGACCACAATCAAACCGCCCTCCCCTCCCTCAGTGTCTTGACTGACAGCAGAGTCTTGTAGGACTCTAATCTCTGTTCAGATACAGCTCAAAGGCAATTCTGTTCAAACACAGACCAAACAAAGTCTTCTCTAGAGAGTCTGTTAGTTCTCCTTGAGTTTCACTCTTCTGATGAAACTCCATTGTGGGCCTCTACGCAGAGAGTCCCTGAGGAGGGGCCACCTCTTCTCTTGATAAATTTAATATCTGCTATATAAATGTTTGAAATGCTGCAAACGTTTGGAGCCCCAAAGGGAATTTGTCCTGAAGCAATACCATTTGAAATGATGTATCACATACATAAGAACATTAAAAATCCTTCTGCCTTCACTGAAGGACACTGAATTATTCCTATATTGGCAAATTTAAACTCCTGTAACCGCTGCCACATGGTCGTATCAAACAAGAAACAGTCTTTTTTTTACTTTCTTACAGCAAAGATTCTCAAAGAGTGATACATTCAATCACTGAAAGAGGTAGATAAAAAATTTTGTCAGGTACACACAAGACAAGATCAGCAAAAACAACAGACAGGGGATCTCCAACAAGTCACTAGCTAATACTCCTAAAGGTTTTTCAGAAGCTAGCCAAGAGATTTTACAGACTGTTGTCCAAAAATTGACCACAATAGATGAACCTTTAATGCCTATTCACTTTTCAATGCCATCAAATATACAAGTGCCCCAACCTTTCAGACAAAATAAAAGGACAAGCCTTTCAGGTGTCAATAGAAGTTAATGCTTTTGTCAAATTTGTCAAAATCTAATCCATACACTTTAAGGCAATGCAGAAGCAACTGCCACCAATATGTTGGATCAGTTACACTGTATACTAGCTGAGCTAAAGTAAGGGTTTCATTGCAGAAGGAAGCCTCTTTAATTGGATTTATGATTGACAAAGGGGGTTTCCATGCTAAGATAAGGTGAAAAACATACTTTTAGCAAGGGGGGTAGAAAAGCAAGATCTTCTCTTTTACACAACTGTAAAGGACAGTGAGACATACCACTGCACCCGAGTCTATGGTAACTTTTTATGGGACGCTTGTGAGGCATCATTATGAATGCTGGAAGCAACACTTAGAAAAACAGCAATCTCTATTTATCCAGCCGTCAGAGATGGCCAGCATAGAGGAATTAAGTGCACAGTGGAGTGGCCAAAATGTTAAATAGGGACCATAAAAGTAAAACTGTAATAGGGTCTAATGTTGCTGCTGTACAGTTTGATGCTAACACAGAGTTGCAGAGAGACTTTAATATACTTAAGTGATGGTGTTCAAATAGTGCTTGGCCACTCTCATTCTTTCCACTCAGATAAAAAAAGCGAGAGACCCCTGCAATTGAGAAGAGCAAAACCAATCAGGTACTTTGCCCAAATGATGCTGGCCCTGCCTCTTCTTGTGTGAAAACCTTTAATCTAAAATGAATGACAGTTTATAGGAGAGACATGGTATTAGGGGATTTGACACTTAAATTATGGAAATTGTACTGTTAAAATATGTGTGGAGCACAAATCCAACAGCTAGCTGGTTGGACATAAAAAATAATTGATTTTCTGAATGAGGACTGGCATTGTAACATTTAAAAAAGCAAAGCTATATGTGTATAACCATGTTCCTGACTTGAAAGTTAACTCTTAAAATGCCATTAATGGGTTAGTAGAATTCATTAAAGAATCTGTACAGTGAAAATAAATCTGTATTTTGGTTTGTTGTATAACAGGTCACTGTGTTATGAACCCCTAAATTAAATTTCAGTCATATTAAACATCTCTAAGTTTAGAAAAATTTACCTCCGCCTTTTCTGGCGACTTTCAGCACAGCCAATAGCGACTTTCCTTACTGAGGAGTTGGCAACACTAGTGGAGCCCTGGATCGCCAAAAATATATCACAAACGGGTCTATGCACTGGTAAACCAGGGATGTACGATTTACGTTTAACCAACTAGTCTTAAGTGAAGTAAATACTTAGAAAACAGCCAAATACATCACAGCGTTGTTGTGTTCGCGGGTGTGATGTGAGCCTGATATACTCTGTAGAGCGTAGCTAGCATTAGCAGCTAGCGCCGCCGGCCTTCGTTCCACTTTGCAGATTAATGTGGTGCTTCGATGTGTGGCCTCTTTTCATTTCGACTGAGAAGTCGTACGTGATTTCAACTCTCAGCAGCCTACATAGCACTTTATTTCTATTTATCACTTAAAGACTTTTATACCACGCTGTTCCTACTACACGCTAGCTGCTAAGCTCCTCATGTTTACATCCAGTGAAGTGCAGTGGGACAGCTCAGACAGGAGGGCAGCAGCCATTAACTGAAGCTACAACAGCCTCTAGTGGCAGGAGGTTCATTAAAGTTTAAAAGAGCATTATAGACCAGGATTTGTGTGTATTGTTGATGTGTGTATGAAAAAATATAGGTAATTAGTTTAACTGACTCGTATATCTTAACCGTTTAACCACACACATCCCTAGTTTTCACTGAGGCTCTGTTGCATTATCACAGCTTGTTCCGCCATGCTTTGGCTCAGTATCTTTAATCTTGTGCAACTAGCAGTGACCCTTTACCTTTAAAAGAGAGTTACGTTAGCCATAGGTTCTCGCTAGGCAGCGGGTTGGTTGATCACTGTCATGTGAAATTAATATGAAGGGGATAGCACGGCAGCACATAAATCTTACCTTTTGAGATGGCAGAGCTAAAGTTGAGCCAAGATGCTAACAGTAAACGTAGCACAACAGACCTGAATATGAACACTTTTTCTTAACTAAAAGTCTTCTGTTACCATGGTAACCACAGCCTGTTTATTTTCGGGATCTACAGCCACAAGGTGTTGTTTAGAGAGAGTAATTTGGTGACAAAATCAAGACACGATATTAACAGAGAGCATTTCAATGAGCTGGAGAACAATTAGAGACTGTTTTCAATATCATGTTAACCCATTATTCTCCTGTACTAGCAGACAAACAGAGCATTAATTGTTGAATTAGCATTCATATGTGCTTCTCTGTCAGATTCAATATTTAGTTTTTAGTGTTATCAGGTTTAATTTCTCCATTAATTTAGACAAAGAGTAGTAAACATCGTCAATGTTGCAAAATATCGAAAAACGACATGCTATACTGTCTTTATTTATTTATTGATTTGAGCAAACAGGCCTTGACATGTGGTCGAAGAGTGACACCTGAAAGTTCCAGCAGGCAGCAACTCAAGCTGCACTGATTTCACTCTGACATGTGTCATTATCCACAATCACCAGATGAACATCCTCCCAGATCTATGGTATATTACGAGTTTTCCACTCTCTCCCTCTGCTCTGTCATTATCTGCTCTGCCCTGCACCAGGATGGTGCTTTTACTTTGAAACCCACCTCCACCCCAGATTTCACCCGAGGGCTCCGTCCAAGGTATTTCACATATTATTTCATCACTTCTCAAATTTCTGCATTTGAAAATAAATCTGAAGAGAGGTGAGGTTGGAGCCCAAACGCTTAACGTAGGCAATGCTCTGCTGCTGCAGTACATCTCAAATCATTACAGGCCTGAGCTGTCTGACCAGAGTAATTTCAGAATGTATAAGAAAACTGTGTATGTTAGGAGGAGAATAAAATGCAATTAAAATGAGTTAATAAACCTTATTCCAGCTACAGTGTCTTACAAAACACATCTATGACGTGCAACAGATCTAACTCTGAGATTAACTCATGTGTGTCTCATCTTTTTTTCTTTGTCAGGGGTTACAGCACACTAATCTAAAACATAATGAGAACCTTCTCTGTGAAAACGACTTCCCTGGTTTCATTTACTTTTCTTCTACCTTTCTTTCTTTTCATTTGACTTCTGCTCCAGAGAACGTGTTCATTTTGTATTGGCATTTCTAAGTCTGGGTTGAACATTTTCAGTAAACTTAGTGGAACTTTTTGGTGGCATTAAATAGTTTTATTATAGGACATCAAATTATGATTTTATACTGAAGAATATAAGGATTTTTGCAGGAAAAAATATTATGCATTTTTTAGGGCATTTATGTTTTCTTTTCTGATTGGGATAGGATAGTGGATAGAGTTGGAAACTTGGAATTATTTCCAGAAAGGATGTCACAGGACGGACTTCAACCTAGGCTGTCTGTGCACACCAGGCCATCAAGCAAGGGTGTTTCACGTTAGGCTCAACAGATTCAAACCACGTCACGGTTCCTCACCCTCTCCTTTCCCCCCACTGGCTTGCTTTCACACTAGCAACATCAGTCCAGGCTTGGGCCCACTTGCACACGTACTCAGTCTGATACAGCAGGTGGCGGTGTACATGTAGCTGGTTTACGAACTTGCCAAGGAGGAGAAACCACTCTGGTCATGACCTGAGTGAAGACTGTTTTTGTTTTAACCCGGCAAGAAAGTCTGTCCTGCCACAATGTATGTTTTAAAACCACTTTAAGATGCCAGCAACGTCGCTCTTCGTATCTACACATCTACGTAGAGCTAAGAGGAAAAAATTGGGCTTGTGTTGCACGATTCAGTGATTTTTGAGGTGACAGGAGACATTTAATGCCTTCACATCTTATCCGTCTCCAACTTTCACTCATCTGTAAGGTGAGTCATAACAAACTGTTTGTTGATTTGATTCTGATGATTTCCGCCTTTTTTTGAGGAAAAATGTGAACAAACTGCCGGTTGTGGAAAGAAGTTTAGTTTTTACGATGATGTCATATAGCTGATACAACGCTCTGTCACGTATTCGGGAGCAAGTGCAATCACATCTCATCCGAACCATGCCAGAGTCCACTTGAATTGTGCCCAAGACCACCTCTCCAAGTGGGCCCAGTGCCCGGGTGCTGTTCGTTCGCATTCACACAAACCAAAACGAGATGGACATTAGGCTGAAGTGCACTCGGATCCAGGACTGGACCCCTAGTGTGAAAGCCACCTAAAAATTAAATTCATATTTACAACTCAAAAACTACTGAAAACGAAATTATCTAAGTTTGCCTAAAGGAAAACAATCCGACTTAACATGCTAGTTTTAAAAAAAAGGTTGAGATGGGATAAGAGAGAGTCATTTATCAAACGTGTACACCAGATTAGTATTATCAATCTGGACATGAGCGTACCATAGGATCAAATCCCAGGGCAGGTCTGAGCTTGGTCTCTCCCTCATTCTTGCATAAATAAAGGCATAAAAAGCCCCAAAATAATATATAAAAGATAGATAAATCTACTTCCATACCCAGAGGTATAAAGTGTCTATCATTCAATGATAGACGTTGATTGCTGATGGGTTCCAACACTGACTGCTGTGTTAAGTTTTTCCTGTGCTGCTGTCACAGTCAGCAGGCAACAGCATCAAAGGAATTGCCCCTGCAGCAATACAGCAGACAAATGTAAGCCATTTCATTTACAATTGCAGCAGCAATAGAAGATCCTCAATTGCCCTCCTGCAAAGCTTATTTTGCCAGAAAAATAACGTGCAGAAATTTTCCAGCAGACTCTAACTTTTAATTTGACAAGCAGATTGGTAGTGTCTACTTTTTTTTCTCAGACTAGTTAACAGAGAGCTGAGCTTGTTGTGACAGACAATGCACACCCAAAAAAAATCAATAGCACACAAGATAAATAGCTCGTCTGTCATGTGCGAAGGAGTGCTCCTCCGTGAGCCTACTATCAATCTGTCTCCTGGCACCAATCGCACAGATCAGGCAGCAGTTATACCACCAGAGAGAAACTGTGAGATGTTTCAATCTTCAAATAAAGAGTCCAAAATAACAGATATACTGGTGCCTGCAGAGAATTTTTCTGAGCAGCCCTGGACCCAAGAGTTTATTAGAAAAAGTTGGGAATTCAGAGAGTAAATGTTAAGGAGAAAGACAAACCATAGTGATTACATGGAGCCAAGATAGCAAGCAAACAAACAAGCAGAGCATCAAATATTTGTTGAATCAGATAAACACATGACTGAGACAAACAAAAACCATTTGTCTATGTCTTTTCAGCACTCATAACAGCTATCAGCCCTCAGATGAAACCCTCAGAGTGCACAACGACTGTTAGCTTTGTAACCCCATTGACTGCTCCGAGCAAATAACAACATGTCTGCACACGGACAAGGTCAAAAAAGAGCCGCGGAGTTCCTGTTGGCTGATTCAGCAGAGAAGAACAAACTCAAGGACGAGCTTGAGGACCATCTGTTCGGCTGGAGCCTCTCCGACATCTTCATCATCACCTTTGACCAGAAGGTGTAATGTGCCGGCAGAGACAGTGCAGTGCCCTCGCTACCTTGGCCTACTTTCTCTCTGTATTTCTGAACATATTTTGACAGTCTAAATCTTCTTTATCTAGGGGCAGCTGTGATCAGGGGAAGACGTCTCTCAAATGGGAGGTCAGGGGCTCTACCCTACACTCCTGCAGCCACATGGTGATGTGTCATTGTGTAAGACACTAACATCTTTCTTAAAGAGGATTTACTACTCTGATATTATTAAATTATTTAATTCTTTATATGATGAAAAATGTACTATATTG
Organism: Cheilinus undulatus; assembly: GCF_018320785.1. NCBI lineage: Eukaryota > Metazoa > Chordata > Actinopteri > Labriformes > Labridae > Cheilinus > Cheilinus undulatus. Next base: position 40,484,836 of record NC_054867.1, read on the forward strand.
GCAACAGGTAGCAGTAGGAATTTCACTGAGAGTAGAAGCAGTAAAAACGGTATCAAACTTTATCAGTTGAAACATTAGAATTTGAAAGTGAGTTGGATTTGACCAAAAATGTTCTGAAAATTTGATGGACCAACAGATATGCTGAATTTTTGCTAGCAATTAATCAATCAACCAATTCAAATGGATAAAAAAAGATGTTTGATATCAGGTTTACTGGTGTAGATTTAATCATTAAAGTCAACAAAAGGCACATGAGTTTCAGGCTCGCTGAAAATGCCGCTGTAAGGGATTCAAAGGTATCAATCGAGTCAATGGGAAGGCACAACAGCTAGCTTCAAGAGGAAGAACAAGTAAGAGGCAATGATTTATGTTCAAAATTATTTAACTTTCGATAAACTGTGTCACTTTATGTCATGTATGACAGCGCCGGTCTGAAAGGCATTTTAAAGATCACATTCGGAGAAAAACTGTCACACAGCCACCATTCTTTGCTGCTCTAAAAATGGTAGCCCATGCATGGAGTGTTTTCCAGCAGCGAAGAAGAATTGATTTCCACTTTATAGCGCTAATATTTAGCGTGGCTAAACAAAACAAAATATAAACCAAAAGGTATTGGATCGGTGCATGAACTTGTGTACTCGCTAATACCAATACCTGCATTTTTAGCAGTATTGGACGTATTTCCTAACCTTCCAGCGTAGATGGATACGCCTGTCTCTGTGTTTCTCACTGGTGAATCCATCTTGCAAAGCTTCCATCTGAACCGTTCGGACCTGGTTAGAAAGTGACAGGACCAATCAGCGTCGAGGGGCAGTGCTTTCAGGTGCGGCGGAGTTGTGACATAAGCGAGCAGCAACAAGAGGCTGGTGCAAGTATGGCGGAAGACATTAGGGTGGATGTGCCAGTTTTATCAAAACTTGATGACATTTCTTCGTTAAAAGAACAAAGAACAGCAGTGAGTTGTTTTCTTTTCAAAAACGACAAAAGTTGTGTACTGACATGTCTACAGTCGCCATGGTTCGTGTTATGCAGTTCTGTATGGAGTTTACTCCTTCAGCGGGGCTGTAGCTCGTAGCGGCTATGTCATGTGTTTTCTTGCTCTGATTTGCCCATAATGATGTGACAGACAGAACGTTCATCCAATCACCCTCCGAATTTTTTTTTTCAAAGGCTCTGCCCTTTCCCAAACACTGTCTATGAGTGGTTTCCACTCAGGTTACGCCAGGTTACGTATTTCCAATACTGGTTTCGGAATCAGAACAACCCTAAAGAAAGAGAAGACTGAAAGCTTTCATTACCAAAAAGATGTTTTGGATCTTCTCTCGACCTGCCATTGTTACAGATAGGGATAAGTACCGAAATCCCAGTACCAAGATGCTACTGGTTCCAACAAATCCGATACCAACTGGACTGAATTACAACACAGGTATTGATACTTTATTTCAATATCCTGCCACCCCAATGCAACTCTCTACCCCCCACAATGAAAGGCAAGAAATATGTTATGGAATGTGTGTTATTTGTATGTGTAGTTACACTGATTTCTTTTTCTTATCCCATGTAGAAAGATATTTCTGCAAATCATTTACAATACCTAGAAAGCTTTAATTGTCCTGTTGACTTTCAAAACTTTTTTCTCTCAAAAGTACTGATTACAGCACAGTTTAGGCACCAGCACCGTATGACAAGTATCGATTTAGTACTGGTTTCGGAAAAACCCAAACAATACCCAACCCTAGTTAGGGCTGCGGTTTAGTTGTACTGTAAGTCGGTATAAACAATGGCTGCAACTGTTGTAGCAATTTGCCTCTGATGTAGCTCTAGTGACAGTTTTATCAGAAGCGTGCAACATGTCTTTAAAGGCAATGAACCACACTGAAAGCATCTCCTGGCAAAGAGCAGTTATTTTGCTCTTCTACTGACCAGCCTTGGCATGAGTTTTATCCACCAACAAGCTCCACTGTTCATAAACTATGGCAGCGCCTGCCTGTTGAGCTCAGGTTACTACTGGAGCTGCACATACCTGACTACCTAATTTTACTGTGTCGCTCTGATTGGCTTATAATCAGTGTGGCATACAGAAAATTTTTCCATCACCTTCAGAGAGTTTTTCTAAAAGAATACCCTTCACAAACGCTTTGTGTGGGAGGTTTCCCAGATGAATGTGAATATATCCATGCAATGGATATATGAAAAAGTCACAGTTATACAGAAAAGACAATTATGGGTGGTTTCTCTAACAAAAGGCATACTGATGAGGATTTTAATTCCTAAGCCTATGCCACATTTTGTATTCATTTGTGCCATCTGTTCAAAACTTTTATCAATATAGCACAGCACTTTAAAAATCCACCCTAACAGGAATGCAAAAGGACTTAAAAGTCTTACATAAAACCCTCTACAAAAACACAATCACATACAGTTCACTCAGCCGTGAACAACCTTGTATTCTGAGGGATCAAGGTTTCTAGATCTGAAAAAACAAAATTTTCATGATTGAAGAGAGACTGAACTGCTGTGGGGTACAAGAGGAACATTATGCTAATGTTTTAAGGGGAAGGCCACGGTCAGAAGTAGCGTGCACCCAAGTGTAACAGACAAATATTGGCAGCTTGTTGTACATTTTAATCATTCAGAAGACAGGAGCAGGCTGCACTCATTCCTCATACTTATGCAGACAAGGGTGGGATACTCAAACACTTATAATACGGAATGGTTATGTTTCAGGTTCAAGGTTGATGGCCTATGTATTCTTAAAACTGCATGTTATCTTCAGTATAGATGCTTTCATTTTGCAAATCAGCCTTTTTGTACTAGGTTAGTTGCTGCGGATTCACCTCTGTTTTCTGCCATCTTTTGTCAGCATCAGTAATGTAATCCCTCCACAAGCTTTTGTCTTCTCCCTCCGAGTGTTTCATTTGGAAAGCTTCCTATATTTGGGGTGCCAAATGAGACAGACAGCAGTTCTGCTCAGAAGTGGCACTTTTGATCATCTGTTTGATGGACTAATGATGAATTGGCAGCCTCTTCTATTCACTCTGACAGTTCTGGGTTAAATATCTCCCTTGGGAATCAAGGTGACCGCATTAAAAGCACCAGCTTGTCCCCCTTTATGTTTTACTTCTACACTATTATGGATGAGACTGAGGAGAGAGAGAAAATCAAATGAGGTTGCTTGCTCAGTGGTGATAAAGTCACATTTTGTGTTAGTCTGTTAGTGAAAACTGTTATTAAATGTTGCTTTAAAGCTAATGCCAGTCTTTAAATTCCAAGTGGCCTTTTTAAAAAATGTAATAATGAAGCTCTTTAGTGCTAAAAACAACCAGTACATGCCTGCAAATAAGCAGGAACCAAGACTAGTGCCAACCTAATAGCTACACATTAACTTGTGGTACAATTTGCATCACAATATTGGGTTCATAAGATGATTTTTATCATTTTTTACATTTATTAATAAGAACATTAGTGAAGCTATAACTCCAGTGAGTCTGTCCCTGGCTGAACACTGGCAAAACTGTGTTAATGGGGAAGTAACGCCATCTGTTGTCTTGTTTTAACTACCAGAGTTTAGCCCGTGGCAAGGTGTGCAGGAATGAGTATGTTCAGTTTCATTAAATTATCTCACCTTAGTAAGCAAATAAGACAGCTAGCTCACTAATTAGCTTATCTACTGGAAAGAACACCCAGTTTTTCCAAATCAAGACCTCGTTACATCAGCCGTCATCCACAGAGAGTGAATCAGCAGGATCATCATCAGACACTGAAACAGAGGTATTTGTTTTAGGTTAGTGAACGTGTTTGTAGCAGAGTCTTAAGTTTGTATTAGCTCGCTAATGTTAGCTGCAGTTATCTTGCATGCTACAAAGGTCTGTTTAATTTTCTTTTGTCTAGCCAGCTGCTTCAAGATCAAATCTACAGCAAAAATGTCAAAGAAATGCTGAGTGCTACTCATGAAACATCCTGTTATTAAAATGCTTGCTTACTGCTGCAGGGAACCAATCAGCTACTTCATGGGGCAGGGGTCATCATCCACGTAACCAAGATGTTTTTAATGGTTTCAAAATGATGAAGATTTTTCTCAAACAATAAGGTATTGAAAAAATTAGAGTTGGCTCTGAGGGATTCTTTTTTTGGCTATTGGGTAACTATCAGGCTATATTACCCCCAAATGATACAAACATTTTTTTTTTTGTCTTTTATAAACAGAAATAACCAGCCCCCCACAAGACCAAGTATAGAGGCCCTTACAAGACATATAAGCCCTTGCGCCTGCCTCCGGCTTCAATCAGCTTCTGGGGTCAAATGCCCTAACAAGTTCCATTTTCTCCTTTCTTTTCAGCCAACCCAACTTTTCTGCAGGTTCCACAAAGCTGTACAATGCTAACATAAGGGGTCAACAGATACTGTTTTTTCAGGGCTGATACCAGTCATTGGAATTTCATAAGGCTGATATTTGTAGCTAATATGCATTTAATTATCATGTACAAAATGTACCTGATCTTGCAAAAGTCAAACTGCATGATCAAAAGCTGAAGGAACATAAACAATTTAACCCTAACTCGATCAGCAAACAGATTTTTTTTCCTTTCCTTTTTGTTATTTCTCTCCTTTTAATTGTTTTTCTCTGTTCTGTCTTTACCTGTCTTTTTGTTTTCAGTTGTGCATTTAGCATTTTTCTGTCTGTAATTGTTAATAAAATCACTAAATAAAATGTAAAAAAAAGAAAAAAAAAAAAAAAGAAAAAACTCGACCAGCATAACAACAGCCCAGAGCATCAAACAGGAAAACAGGAGCTGATGCCCACTGTGCCGGTGGCACCCAGGCTTAAGTGTTGATTGGCTAGTACTCATGTGGCATTCACACTGTATTGACATTTGGTGAGACTGTGAAAATAAAGCCTGCAGGGAAGACCCACTTTATAGTGGAACCAAAGTAGCACACTTTAAGATGAATTTACTTTACCGATTATCAATAAAATAAAATGCCAATCCTGATTATCAGCAAAAAGCCGAATATTGGCCTTAATATTCGGTCTGGACAAAAATCAGTCCACCCCTGGTTAACACTATTAAAACAAGGAAGCAACCATAAATAAAATGGGTAGTTTTATTGCTTTATTTAGGTCAAAAGTTGTCATTGCCTTACATGTAAGTTCTAAAATAGAGGCAAACGTTATCTTGGACATCTCTATTTCCTATTGGTTTGGGCTTAGCCCCTGATATTTGCTCCATCTGGCTGCACCCTTGAGTAAGTATGACTCTAAATTTTCAATTTACAGTGAAATTACTGAATATCATTGTTCATATTCTGTGCTTCTCTTATGCTACTAATGGAAAAGGATGCATTCCAAAAGCAGAAAGTAGCCCTGTAGAATAAAAAATAGAGTATTGCAACCCATATGTTATTCTAATTCATTTATATTGATTTAATTGTATTGCTAGACATTGATATCTACTTAGGGATGACATAGTCAAAGCCCTCAAATGTATATGAATTCAGATTAAATGTACTTGTTTTGTATAATAATCATATTTTGGTGCCATTTTTGTGGTATTTCAGATGAAGTTAACACTGGCTGTCTGTGATCTTCAGAGAAGTTTATGTCAGTTTAATGCAAAAACAAAACTAAACGGATGCACAAATACCAATGCCAGTATCTGGTTTCATGCATGTACCAAGCCTAAGATCTTGCTAGTTGTAGACACAGTAGTAGACATCTTTTTACAGCATTTTGTTTGCCCCTCTTTTTATTTCAGTACGCAAGGCTGGAGCCATCTCTGCAGTTTTGGTATTCTAACAAAAAATATAAAATGAACTTTTAATATACGTTCAATAACTTGTAGTTGGTCTGAGAATAAGTATGCACCTAGGTTCATGATGTGCATGTTGCAAAAACATGCTTTGTGAAAAAGAAGAGCAGCAGAGGGACATACAAACTGAGTGTAACGGCTCATATGCATCTCTAAAATGTTGCTTCATATCCTTATTGCAAATATTGAACAGCCTTATCGCACATCAGATCTTTTTCTCATATCCTGAGGGCCAAGTTATGACCAACAGACCTGTTCCAAAAATCATCTCTCTGAAAACTACCTTAGGTCAGATTATTCAGCATCAATAAAATCAATACAAAGAAAAATCCTAATTTATGGTGAAATGCATTCCACTTTTACAACACAAACAGTGAACTGTGTAAAAAAAACTTCTGGTGAGCATTAAATTCAGAGAAACAAAGGAATGCAGCAAACTTAAATGCTGATTTTGCTTACATTAAATGCCAGTCAGCAACCCTGCTTTAAATCTCATCCAGGCGTGATGGTGCCAGATGGTATGGAAAGATTAGCAACAGGTGGGGAGATTAAGTGTTTGCTATTTTAATATTCATACCTGTAAGCCTTCACCAAATTCTACCAGCTGCATCCAAGATGTATTTAAAGAAACTTTAAGAAGAGATAGAAGGTTGAGTGGAGATAATAAAGAAATCGAAGCAATTCTTACTTTCCAAACTTGGCAGCATTGTTCAGTCGAGCTTCCTCCTGCAGTGATTTTTATCATTTATGATGCTACATAACTTTATTATTTATCACTCTGCTTGTATCTGTTGTGTTGGTCTGCACTGATTCGTTATATTGCAGCAGAGTGTCTTCAACTTCAGGGTCTAATGTGAGACCATTTAACAAGAATATACTAAGACTGAGAAGGTATTGTTTCTCTAATTATACTGCTAAATACATGTGATCTCTAAATGTCCTACCACTGAAATCTACGTGATCCACTTTCCTTGTAAAAACACATGTAAACGCCATCAATCATGGCTGCTCCAGTAAACACTGTGGCATTGAGATCTCATTGACTTTCTTGGCTCTAAATCATCCTCTTACAGTCGTATTGGAGCTGCTGCAGCGTTCATTTTCTAAAGAGATTCCTGACTAGAATGCCAGCTGATGCCTTTAAATGAATAAATTATTCATACATGGCCTACTGACATACAAGAAGCACACATGGGTGCTCGAAGTAGACCACGGATTCTAAAAACAACCATAACACATTCACAAGGTTATGAGCATGACACATGACTCACTTCTCAGTTTCTATAAAGCTTTTTCTGGTTTTCTCCATTTTAAGGAAACAAAACTTTATAACTTGATTATAGTCTGAAAATTGATCACAATCTGCACAATGGTGTTTGCTGATGTTTTATTGTTATTATCAGAAATGGGAGCAGTTTGAGAACAAACTGATTACATTTGTGCATGTTGTTCTCTTCAGAACAGATCAAAACTGACACTCCTGGTGTCCTACCAGGTGGCACAGATGACCTGTCATCATCTGTGCTACCTTTTTCTTTATTTTTCAACTTCAATGTGAACAACAGAGAGGAAAATAGGAACAGTGTGACTGGGGATAAACCTTGTGCCATTAAGCTTCATTGCTAATGTCATCACTCACACGCGGTCAGGATATTACAAAAGGAAACTCTGTAACCAAACTAATTTTGTGGCTGGCGCTCACTCATGTCTTATATTTGGTACACTATGATCCAGTAGGATGGAAATAAAGATGCTTTGATATGATATGGTACTGTTTGATATAGTATGATGTGCAAAATAATACGATCTGACATTATACAATACGACACCATACGTTAAAATAAGACCCAATACAATATAACATGACGCGACACGACACGATATTTCACAACACAGTATGATAAGACACAATACATTACAACATAACACTCTACAACAAGTTACGTAACAGACGATAAGATATGACAGGACAGGATACTCAAATATGCAATACAGTGCAATGTGATACCATACAATCTAACAGGGGATAAAACAATATGACAACATTGTATAGGAATAAACAATATAGTAGATAAAATGGGATATAGTTGTACATCATATATCATATCATATACTCAATATACTATATGAGATGAGATGATAAGTACAACTAATGTGATTCTGAACAAACACAATACTTGTGCCCTACTGAAAGGATCAGTACTAAGTGAGAAAACTCTGATCAAATTCTATTTGCCTCCACAAGTCAACTGTTCAGACTGATGGATAGCAAGAAACCAGCACTTTCCCCAGGCGAAAACATTTTTAAAGCAATATTTAGACCTGAATGATTTGCAAAAGTAATCTTATTGCTTTTTTTGCCCAGTATTGCGATTACGATTTGATATGTGATTATTATTAGGTACCTCTTGTGTATTTTTCAACAAATTCCAGCAATAAATCATTCAATATTACAACCTACATGTATTTAAGCAGCACGCTCTAACTTTCCATGGAGTGCATAGCTAGAAACCCCCATATGCATAGATGCATTTTTGACAATGTGCATTGAAAACAATGAAATTATTATCTGAATAGGAGGGAGCAACAAGCTTTATGCTATAAAGGAGGCTGGGTTGGAGGAGGTGAAGCTTTGCCAGCATAAGTGTGACACATAAGCATTGATGCAAGCAGGGATTAGTGAGCAGTACGTCATCTTTAAATGGACCACTGTGTTGAGAGAAAGAGCTGCGATTGGCTGTTGGAGCTGGGAGGCAAAAATTGGTGTCAGCTGGCTATCAGCCAATGGTGGCTAGGAGTTTGACTTACGTGACCTAATGCTAAGCTTCATCAATATTAGACAGAATGAACTAGGGCAGAATTGTTAAAAAAGATCCATCTAATTGCAATTATTGTTGCTCTTATTGCAAATTTGATATCAATTTGGTTTATTGAATGGGGATTTTTGTTTTTATGTAACTCGTTTTAATTAAGAAAAATGTACTTAAAACACAAAAAGGACAATTTTTGTGAACCATTTTATAAAAAATGACACTTTAATGTTTGCAAAATGTTCATAAAATCTCTGCTGTTGCAAAAAATGAATGTCTTAAACTGGTATTTTGACATGTTTCAAGTCACAGCATTATTGCAATGTCTGCGATTTGTAAATTTCAGCATGCAATATTGCAATTTAATCTCATTTGCAATTAACTGTTTTGGTTATTAAAAGCAACCAGAATGCTCCAAACAAAAAAAAAACTCAGAGTAAACAAGAACCAAATAGGCAAAAGAGAAAGTCCTGCAAAGTAGGACACAAAGTAGGCCGCAATCTTATCTCTCTGAAGGTTAGTCCCATTGAAACCTCTCCTCAGTGGTTTAGAAATTCCCTTGAATGCATCACAGCTTCTGAAGCATCCAGTATGACTGAGGAGGTCGAGTTTCTTTAGGGCTCCCTATAAGCACCACTACAGTCAGACCATTAAACATACTGGTATTCTTAGCTTTTATACTCCACTCAGAAGTGTTCCACCACAAGGCCATCTGTGAGAAAATCTGTGCTATAAGCCACCTTTTAGCTTCTGCATCCTGTTTTAAGCCTGAATGCTGCTTTTTTTGATTGCATAGCCTATTATTTAATGATTCTCCAGCTCAGTAATTGTCTGAAGCACACTGTTTTTTCCACCTCATTGGAGCACATGTCAGGGAGAGAGCGAGGTTCATTAAAATCTTTCACACTGGTTTGGTATCTGAAGGAAACAGAGCTTTGTGGTCAAAGAAAATCCAGCATTTTACTGCTAAATATGAAGTGTACTTTGTATAGATTTTATATCTACACACTTTTTTAAGCCTAAAATAAACTCATGCACTGTTAAGACTTTGAGCATGGTTGCTGACCTGTGAATATTCTAGATGAGCTGTCACACGGTTATGTAAGAAGGCCAATTATCCTCAGGATTTCAAACACGTTTAACAGTCCATCTTGCACAATAAAAGCATAAAGTTAAGATAAAAAACTTCAAGGACACTGAACCAGAGCTCTGAGTACTTTTGACACCTTACAGAGCAGCATAAGCATTCATGTGTAGCTGCTGACAAATGCCAGTCCAATATTCACTCTCCTGTCAGCTTTGTAGTCGAAGTGCTTTCAGAACAAGATATCCAACATTTACGCTTCTGAATGCTTCAATATTTTAGCCTCATTAACTTTTTGTGTTTTATTATGGTGAGGCAGCAGACAGAAAACAAAGGAAGGTGTTAAAAAAGGGCTGGAATCAAAGAGCACAATATTTGTGAAACTAAAGCTCTAATTACTGTTTCTTTAAGGCTTAAATGTCAGTGGGTAGCTAATTGTCAGGTTTTCAAAGTGTTATATTTCACTTTTCTTTAAATTACATTCCTTTAATTATTTTGTGTCTATTATGTGTTTTATAGCTATTAATTTTATGGTTGTATGTTTTGGTTGTTTTGTGTCTTTTAATAAAATTTACACCTCTTTTTATTTGCTAAGAATTTCTTTGTACTCCTTTTGTGTTTATTTTCTTAATTTTTATCGGGGTCTTTGTAGATGTTTTATTAATTTATTTTTTACATTTCTTTGAAGTCATTCTGTGTTTAGTTTTGGCTTGTCTTTGTCTCTTTGAAAAACATGTTTAGAATTGTATTGTGTTCTCTTTGTTTTCCTTTAGCTTTTGTGTTTTTGTTTTTTTTTTTTTTAGTTTTTAGTTTTTTCTTTCTTTAGTCTTTTTTCATCGTTGTACATTTCTTTGAAGTCATTTTGGTGTAACTGTTTTGTTCCTCCGTTTCTCTTGTTCTATGTAAAACTTTCAGTGTTTTCCTTTTTCCTTTCAAGTCATAGTTTTCGTTTTTATTTTGAGCTGTTTTTTTTCTTTACATCTATCTTAATGTGTTTTTATTCATTCATTCATCTACATTTCTTTAAAGGTACTGTTTATTTTTAGTGTCTCTTCAGCCATTGGAAGTCTTTTTTTCATTGTATCACATTTCTTTGAGGTCATTATGTGTTTAGTTTTTTTGTGTGTGTGTCTTTGAAGCCATTCAATCTCTTAGCATTGTTAAGAATTTCTTTGTACTCATTTTGTGATTTTTTTTCTCTTTTTTTGTTGTTTTTTTGGGACTCTTTGTGGATATTTCATGTTTTCTTGTTGTTGTTTTTTCTACATTTCTCTGAGTCATTTTCTGTTTAGTTGTAGCTCTACATTTCTGAAATTATGTTGTCCCTCTTTGATAATTAAAAAAAAATGTGTATGCATTTTTGTTTGCTGTTGTTTGCTTTTTCTTATTTTGTCTTTTTCCCATCGTTGTACATTTCTTTAAAGTAATTTGTTGTTACTTTTATTTCCGTTATGTCTCTTGTGCTGTTGTAATGCTTCTTTTTTCAAAGTTTCCATTTCCTTTTAAGTCAGACTATTGTTATTTTGGGCTGTTTGTATATATTTAGATTTTTCTTTTTGTGTTTTCATTCATTCATTTATTGTTTTACTTTTCTTTGATCTAATTTTCAGTTCATTGTAATTGTTCTTTGTTTCTGAAATAATGTTATTTGTCTTTATTCCTTTGGGTTTTTTGTGTGCTTCTTTTTTAGTTATTTTATGTGCTTTTTCTAATCTGTTTGTGGTCATTTCACATTTATTTATTTTTTTTACGCATACATTCCTTACATACATAGCAAACATATATAAACATTTATATTCACGTATATAGTTGTTTTTTATTGTAGTAAGTTCGTGCTTCTTTTCTGTTGTTTTGTAGCGCTCTGGAATGGTGAGGAATCTTTTTAAAATTTTTGGTTCCCTTTTAGCTATGTGTCTTTGAGCCATTTTATTGTCTATTTGATGAATTTACATTTCAGTTTGTCATTTTGTGTGATTTATCTGTTGTTTTTTGTCTTTATTTTTTGATATGAATTACTTACTAGTTATATGTGATTACTATGCATTAAATCAATTCAAATTAAATCAAATTAAAGCAATCATATTATATTATATTATATTACATTATAGAAATTTTAACTCCTATGCTTTTTTTAACAACCACATAAATGCTCATAAGATATTTGTCATAATACAGTGTCAAACTGCTCTGTCTATATCATTATAAGATGTCATGTATTAGCTCTATCCCCTGTCATGTCCCTTCTCCACTGTGTGGGTTATTAGCCACCTGTAATTGGACCATGTCACTTAATATCAGCACATGTCATCTTAATGTTCTCTATTACACAGAAATGTATTTGTACATAGCCTGCTTTATTTTTGTTGTTATTTTTTTAGAATATTTAGATTATTCTCCCATTCCTATTTGTTTGCATTGCCAGAATTTCCCCTCTGGGGATTTATAAATTATTACCTTAATTCTTGATGTTTTTGTGTCTTTCTAGCTATTTTATGTCTGGTTTTCTTCATTCACCAAGTCTTTATAGTCACCTTGAGCGTCTTTTCATCGTCAGTGTGAGACAAATTAGTTATTTTGTATCCTTTGGGGTGTTTATGTATCTATACTGTTATTTAATTTTCTCTTTTAAAATCTTAGTGTCTTTTTATGATGCTTGTCTATTTTTAGGTTATTTTGAACCTATTTGTGGATGTTTTGCTTCTATTTTTGTCATAGTTTGCTTGTTTCATGTGTCTTCGGTTGTTTAATGTCACTCTGCTGGCATTTTTAGTTTCGCTGAACGTTTGACTTCCTAATAATAAATGTCAAGAGTCACAATGATGCCATTAAGCTCCACAGATCTAAGAGAAATGAGCGTTTTAATGCTTTAAGTAAAACAGTTGTAATCTGACCCATGTTGGATGAAAAGCACCCTGGAGACAGAGCTGAATGGACTAAAGAAAATAAACATATTAAAGATCTGTCTCTATTATGATTGCCATGTTCTGTTAAGGACAAAGAGATAAAGCTTTTAATTCATGAGAGTAGCCCATGAGCTGTGATTATATCATATTAGCCCTTGTTTTGCTAAGAAAAGAAACAGATTTTGTTCAATTGCTTTCAATCACAGATATCCTAAAAAAAGGAATGGTTTATCACGCATCACTTGACCGCAGAAGCACTCATCTTGATTTTATTTATACTTCTATAAACTGCCTCATATCGGGGTGGTTTTTATTTAACAAGACCAGTTTATGGTCTTTGTTTTCTCCTTTAATATATCTACACATCCCTCCCTCCCTTCTTCATGACTACTACATTGATGACAGTCATCTCAGCCGAGCTCATTACCATAAAAATCTCACAGTGAATGCATTTGGCTGCAAGCCACAGAACAATTCATCACGTCCAAGGCTCCTCGTGTTGAAGGTTAAGAGCTGTTGAGGAGTAATTGCTGTTCGGAGGCTTGCTGATTGCAGCCGCTGTAGAAGGGACAACTTCCTGCTGTTGCCCACTCCATTCTGATTTGCTTAGGCAACTTATTTCATCTGTCATAAAAGAGGCATAAATATCTTTTCAGGCTGAGAAATCAGAGCCGCAGTATCAGCAGAGGCAAAGATGAGAGTTATTATTATACAGCATTTAAATCTCATGTGTGGGGAAGCAATATCAGTAGAGATATATGTGATGTGTCAAGCACATATTGCATTTGGAACATTGCTGTTAGACAAAATGATGGGATGAGGGAGTGGATTTGATTCCAAGGTTATATTTCCTCTTTTATTTTACCTTAACACAATTAAAAAAGGACAAAAGTAGAAAATGAGGAGTTTAATGTGCAAGAGTCCTTTTTCTAATCTGGTCTGAAGAGTTATTTAGAGAGTATAAATTAATTAACTCAGACGTCCAGTCAAATGTAGCTTTTTCTTAAAATGTGACTACAATTTAAACACTTCCTGCTTTAAATTTAAGCAGTAAGACTGAATTTAACTGTCATTTGTTTTCTCTTTAAGAGGCTTTAGAGAAAGGGAATACATCTGCTTGATTGCATCTTTCTATTCGTCTCAGTGGCACCAATTTCCTCTGGTCACTTGTGAGGTTCTGTCTCGTGGTGTTTTTGAGGTAGGGCTAAATGAGTTTGGTTACTTAGCTGATACTGGGCGCTTTGGAGAGAAATTCTCAGTTACTAAAAAAGGACCCAGCTTCTGTTTCTTGTTTTCACAATGCAAGAATAGGGAACCATTGTCATTCTTATACAAGGTAGTTTAAGCTCTGGCATTCTCAAAGGCAGCTCAGACATCATAATGTTGAATTTCAGTGACTGGTCAGGGCACTTATTGCCTTGTGGTTAAGCTGTGCCCAATATATGAGGCTACAGCCCTCAAGGCAGGTCGCTGGAGATCAAGTCCAGCCTGCGGCTCATTTCCATCAAGATTTCTCCACTTTTCTCCCTTATTTCTGGTGAATTGTGTTTTTTTTTTATTTGCTGTCCTATCAAATAAAAGCTTAAAAATGAAATCTTAGAAAAACATTAAGTTACAGATCAAACACATGAGCCAATTCTTAGCCCTCAGTCGGGTGACCAACGCTGGCAAAAAAAGGCTTGAGACATAAGAATCTCTATCCTCCATCTCCTCTAAACGACAGAAAAAAGATATTAATTTAAACTGTACATTTTGTCACAATGAACTTTTATACAGCACCTGGGACACTCGGAAAAGTGTGAGCCAGATTTTGTTAATTTTGGCAGCTATTTTAAATGTAGTCTCAGTCGTTTGGTTAAAAAGCTTTTAGTTTTGGCGAAAACTTAAAAATGTTCCAGACAAGTTTTCAATCAATAAAAATTCCCTAAATTTTGGTCTTAACTTGTAATTAAAACATTTACTTTCCTTGAATTAATTTTATTAGCTATATTTTTAATAAATATATTTGTAAAACAGTAATATTAATTTTTTTAATTGCTTTTAAATATACTGAAAAAAGTATAACTTAAAAGCTCTCTTACCAATCTCTGCTTGGTTTTACAGATTTTCCATGGAAATATCATGGATTTTCAATATCCAGCTGTCCGTTTAATTTATTTTTTTTATCCCTGTAATGAAAACTTAACTCACTTTTCATCATTTTTATCATCAACAATCTATTTTTAGCGAGCTTTGGTCACCTTCCTCATGGAACAACGGTTCACAGCAAAACCTGCATACTGAAATGAACACTGTGTGAGTTAATACTGACACTTTTACAGTGTTCATGGGTCACACCAGAGTTGATTTAACTCTTTTTGGAGAGCTGGTACCTTAACTCAGGGGTTCCCAAACATTTCAGCCTGGAACCCCCAAAATGACGGCGTCAGAGATCAGGGACACCCAGCTTCCCTTGAGGGGGATAAAGTGCATGATGTTGCACAAAGCATTACGTGTAGACTTGCACTTTAGGTCGTTTTTACAACATTTACTTACATTTAAGCACAAATATACTAATGGATACTATATATCGGGGTAATATACTATATAGCTACTTAATTACTTTAAAAGTGGGAATATTGCAAGAAGAAAGATTATTACATTACAATACATGTTTTTACAGTTCTAATAATTGACACATTGTGATGTAAGTTTAAGTAGGCTATTACTACAGAGTGACAGTTTGTATTGAACACCTTTGGCTAGGTCAGATGTTTTCTGGTAAAGATGGAGCGAGAAGAGACAAATGCAAAAAGGAAAAAATCACCACTCTTTCCTGAAGACCACCCCATCACACAGACAGGAGGGTGCTAACATGGTGCATAACTTCACTCATGGTGCAGTGGTGTGCTCCATCAAAAACAAGAATGAGCAAAGGAATCCCAGCAACAGGCAACATCTAAACACATCTTAATTCATCTTAAATCTCTAAATATATCTCAACACTTTGCAAAAGGGCATGATGGGATAACTCAGCTCCGCCAGGATAAAAGCCAACAAAAATTAAGACAGCTTTATGTGTTTATGATGTGTTTAGATCAATAATGCTGTTTTTTTTAGGAGTGAGGGGTAAGAGATCCTCTTTAAAAAGTACAAGTGAGTACTAATTAGCCAATATTACCTACTCTGCTGTCATATCAGGGTCAGTGTCAGCTTTAATCAGTGTTTTGGTGCTGTAATGTTAGTTAATAGACTGAGCAGTTGATATTCTGCTCAGGTTCACACAAAATTTAATGGCAGGATTAGAAGAGGACTTTTTGGTGCAACTGCCCTGTTCCCTGAAGGAACAGTGGAGCATCTAGCATTAAATTCTGGGGTTACTTTCTAATGGGGTTTGTTAGAAGTACAGCATGACATGGGCCTGTTTCCTCACAGTTAGAACATTAAGTACAACAATTTTCTTTCATTCAGAAAATAAAACTAGCTGTAACATGTAGTTAGCCACAGAGACTGATATTTTTCTATAGGATACAGCAGCAGGAAACCTTTCATAGCATTCACATGACATAAAATCTATGGTCCTGGCATGAGATTGTGAGAAAATGCAACATTTGTGACCACTTTTGATGTAGTCCATGTAATATCAATGTAGCCCATCCATAAATGGACCAAAGCATATGCAAAATGACTAAATGAAGTCTGTTTGTTATATTGCATAAGGCCACCGATCATCTAGTGCATTCAAAACTTCACATTTGAAATGGATGGGTAAATGATGATCCAAAAGTGGGTTGCGAGTCTTAAGAAACTCCCAGGGTTGTTTGGTCCAAAAGTGCCTATTATTGTCCTGATCGGTGCTTCCCTAAAGGTTGTGAAAGCCAAACCCACTGACCTTTGTCTCTGTTCAGAAATGATCAGTCCTTTACCTTGTTTGAATATACCAAACACCATAAAGAGCAGACCATAGGAAGTCCTTCTGCATGCTCACGCATGATTCTGTACGCCACTTTGGGTCACATATTCACTCATTCTTTTTCTGCACCGCCTGCAAAAGCTTTAGCTCCATGTGCAATTGTAACAAAATAACTTTTTGCAATTGTTCTGCCAAACATGCAGTTAGAAATTAGAGCAGGATAGCTTCAACAGCAAAATAAGTCTAAGAAAAAGGGATAAAGTATGCCTCAAAAACTCCAAAGCAGCACTCAGTCCATGATTCAATACAGCTACAAGTCCAAGAGATTTATTTAAAGTAAAACGATAATTCTATGAGTCCAGTCACATCACAAATATCATCTAACTTCCAGCTTCGTCTCCTGAGTGAAACCAGCTCGGTCATATTTCCTGGGACTTTCTTAACTCCGGAGGTGAAGTCAAGACAATCACTCAAATAAATGAAACATGAAAGCTCATGAGAAAGCAGGTAAAGCAGAGAAAAGTCCCTTAATCGCAACAGAACTCTCAAAATGAATTTCATAGCACAGACTGGTGAGAAATGGCAACGCAGGAGAATCCAGAGGGTATTGAGACAAATTGAAACTTCAACAAACCCATTTGATTCTATTGTTCTGTGGCCAAAGCTGCAGAGCCTCGAAGGCCTTTTGTACAATAATGGTCACCTTATGGAGGAACAGTTTGTCACAATGGATATGAAAGGACAAATAAAATATTTGTTGAAACCTTTCGAAAAACAAACAATATCAGTTCAGGAATGTGACTTTTTTCTGGGTTGCCTGGATGGCACATAACCTAATACACATACTAGGCTGTGTTCAGTTGTGATATCAACATTACTTAATTTTATGCTAACTATATTATTTAAAACCAGTTTATTCATTTAATTACACATCATAATCTGATAAATTGGTTAGAAGACATTCTCACGGTTATATTTTGGCTTATATGGACAGACTGATGGTCAAAGTTCTTATACAGACTGTGCCTTAAACCTTTAATAGATCTAAAAGCTCTAATGAGATAAAGTTTGACTTTATTAGAAATTAATTAAAATCATTTGTTATCTAACTGTTCACTTTCCTCATGCCATGGGTCATTGTGCTAAACTGGAGAAGACTTAAAGGTAGCAAATGTTTATTTTCTTAGCAGTTAGACTTCATGCTAGGTTATGACCATATTAGAGGTCTGGCAGTGACAGTATCATCTACAGTCACACTTTAACGCCTGGTATGAACTGTTGAAACAGCCAACCAATCAGAGTATAGCATGACATGTCACAAAAATACCAGTCTTTTCTGACAAACGCGCAAGTGAGTTAGCATTTTAGCACTTCTTGTTCCCTCGTCTGAAAGTCTAAGGGATTTCTGAATGAGTTTTCGGTTATAAATGCCTGAAATAAGGTCTGTGGTGAACACAGGCTCAAGTGAGTTTAATGTTTTATTCTACAACATAAAATACATCTGAAACGTGGCCCATCTTTGAATTGTGTATCTTTTCACGTCTTAATAAAGGCTGTTGCTAAAGGACTGCTAACAAGGACTACAGCGTTTGTCGGGAGAACTATACATTATCATTTGTTGCATGGGCTTTTCTAGCAAAAATATGTGCCCCTTGCCTGTCCACAGTCCCCTCAAGCACCAGAAAAATCCATTCCCTTCCACCCCTCTCTTTCTCCACGTTTCAGAAAATGTGTGCTGAAACTAGCCGTTCTCAGATTTTTGCCTCATGATGTCATGTGGGGAGTTAGCACCGCCCCCAGGTTCCGTTGGCCCACCCTTCTTGGAAGAAAGTACCACCCTCCTCTCCTTATCATCCTCTCAACAGAGGGGTTTTTAGACATACAAATATCCTATACTGGAGTGTTTTTTCAGCAACAAACTTTACAGGCATGTTTTGGGGACCTCTGAGAACAATAGAAACTTGTCTTAAAAGGGTAAAATATGTCCCCTTTAAGGTAAAAGTCATTGTAAGCGGTCATCAGTGGTGGACTGGGATCAAAAAAGGGCCTTTGCAACAGATGGGGCCTTTTTTTAAACTAACACCAACCTAACTGTTATGGTGAAATGAGTCAAAACCTTACAGACTGACAACAAAAAAGTCATTAACACAACTATTTATACATCATGTACATTATATCGAGGTAACTGGCTCAGTAGGTAGAATCATAAGTTTGCGGGCTCAATCACCAGCTTCTACAGTCACATGTCGATGCGTCCTTGAGCAAGGCACATAACCCCAATTTATCCCACTGCTTCGTCAGTGGCGTGTAAATGGATATGAATGCATTTGAATGGGATTAGCTAATACTGATGGTGGATTCTCCATAGCAACCTCTTTCACCAGTGTGTGAATGGAGTGAAAGGGTGTGAATAGGTAGGTGTGACCTGCAGAGTAAAAGAGCTCTGAGTAGTCAGATGACTAGAAAAGCGCTATACAAGCTCAACCTCTTTGTACCATTTATATTAATTGCAGCTAGGGGATATATGTTGTGTAATGCACTGAGGCTGGTGCAGGTGCAATGATGCATCACAAGACATACGCCTCAGCGTGGTCTCTACTGGCAGTGGGATCACTTCCACCTAGACATGCTATCATCTCAGTCCAGAGAGACTGTTTCTCTGATTAAACTGTTTTGAGAAAAGTGTTATTATTAGCATTTATTCAGGATTTTTTTAATCTCTATTTTTTAATTAGTGTAATGATGTCCAATAGTTGGACAGGCTTTCTGGCATTTACCCAAATTCCAGATGGCCAGTCCTTCACTGGCAGTCTCACATGAGCATTAACAAAAGTTGGGATTCCTGAAATACATGCTTGTTTTCTAAAAGTAAGTATGGGGAATGAGGAGTACTGTACTTTTGCAAATAAAGCCTACAAAATGTTATGTCACTGTCTTTTCCCTTGCTAATAAAGCCATATTACCAGTGATTCACTGTCAGAAAAGACAGCTCAGCCTGCATTAACATGACTCACGTTAATTTGAAAATAACACCAACTCATCTGTGTAGATGCTGACAGAGAGGTGATTTATTTTGTGTGACATGTTCTTTCAGTCGTGGCAATAATCCAGGATCTTAGCATCATTTTAATTGGGCGAGGGAGGTTGTTGAAGCATGAAAAAGAAAGGAGCTTTACTTCAAGAGGCGTTCATGCAAATCTGTTATTTCCCCGCCCAGATTGTCTGAGGCATAATAACAACGGGAGGAAAGTGTGGAAACAGCAGGCATGCACTGTGCCACATTATTCATCAAGTTATGTACTGTTTACTCACCGTTTTTGTCTGCACGGCGGAAAATCTAGAAAAAAAAGAGAAGGAGACGGCAAAGTTATTACCTAAAGACAAGTGTCAGGAAATGGATTCTTGCAATATGCAGGCAGAGATCATTAAGAGTGATGGAAAGCTGTAAAAACACAAAAGAGTGTTTAACTTCTGCAGCACGGACTTCAGTTATTCTGCATGAACAAAGACACTCACTGCACTCTGAGTCATCCAAGGTTGGAAAACATTTCTAACATCTGTTATCTCTAACACAGGTTCAATCAGCCTCACATCTGATGTAAACAGTTGTTTCAGAAGAACAATGAGGTCACCGACTACTAAAAACACTAAAGAGTTATAATCATGCAGGTGCTTCGCTTGCAAAATCTGACTGACATGAATACAGAGAGAATTTGTGTGTGTGTGTGTGTGTGTGTGTGTGTTGAGTGCATTTACACATTGGTTAAAAATTCTTCTTACAGTGCCTATTAAAGTATAGGATATTAGATGTTTTACCTTTTTATTGATTTTATAAATCAATAATGGTCAATATTATTTGGCTTTATTTGACAAAAAAACCCTCTGTAATGTCAAATTGACAACATATTTTAACAAAGAAATGTCAACTAAACAAAACTTTAAAGGTAAAGTAAGTGCAAAAATATTTACTCCCTTTGAAATGACTGACCCAGTTCAACATAGGTCCAGCTAATTGGTGCTAGTAGTCTCACAGATAGTGAAATGGGGATCACCTGAGTGCAGTGCGTGTGTCTCAAGTGGTTTTAGTATTAAGACATCTATGTCTGGAAGGTCCAGTTACTGGTTAGCCAGTATTCCTGGCTACCATTGCACCATGAAGATAAAATAACACTCCAAGCAACTCAGAGAAAAGGTTATTGAAAAGTATAAGTCAGGAAATGGATGCAAAAAAAAAATCCAAGGCACTGAACATCCCCTAGAGTTCAATAAAATCTATCATCAAGAAAAGGAAGGAATACAGCACATGTATTAATCTGCCTAGATCAGGCTGTCCTCACAAAATGAGTTACTGTGCAAGAAGGAGAAGAGTGAAAGAGGCCACAAAGACACCTATGACTACTCTGGAGGAGTTAGAAGCTTCAGCAGCTGAGATGGGAGAGACTGCATACAACAACTGTTGACCAGGTTTTTCACCAGTCAGAGCTTTATGGGAGAGTGAAAAAAAGAAAACTGCTGTTGAAAAAAACTCATATCAAGTCTGGACTAGAATTAAGCAGTGGTGGACAAAGTATTCAACTCCAGTACTTGAGTCAAAGTATTGATACTCGCCGTCAAATCTTACTCAAGTACAAGTAAAAATTTGCTCGTTAGAATTTTACTCAAGTTAAAGTACTAAAGTACTTACTTTTAAAAACTTACTTTTAAGTATTCAAAAGTACAAAGTACATTTTACAATATGAGTACATTGCTGTATTGTTTTCTCAGTGCTTTTACAGAACCTTGTAACTCTCTGAAACCTCCTAATGATGTACTGATTTACATGTAGAACCACTCTGCTACAAAAATGTGTGTATGAAAATGATATAAATCATTCCTCATTTCTGAAATCTCAAACATCAAGCTGAGGTATGGCCATGGGGGCGCTGGTCTTTCAGCTTGAGTTCTCCTGCCATCTCCATTGCTGAGTTCTGTTTGAATGAAGGTGGGAGAGCTTGCTACACAGAGCGAGGGTGACTTAGCCTATTTTCAAATCCATCCCAGATGTAAACGGTGACTGTGATTGGTCCCCTTCTGTGAGGAGCACAGCGTGTGGCCAATTGCATTTTAGAAAAGAAAAACACCAACATCTGACTACAAAGCTATGCTGAACCTAAAAGGAACGAGTAACGACAAGATTCCTTGAAATGCAGTGGGAGTGAAAGTCATAAGTTTCCAAAAAAACAAATACTCAAGTAAAGTACAAATACTGAAAAAATGTACTTAAGTACAGTACTCTGTTACTGTCCACCACTGGAGTTAAGGCATGTGGGAGACTCCATGGTCAAGTGGAAGAAAGTTCTTTGGTCTTTAGTCTAATGAGACTAAAATGGTGCTTTTTGGCCATCAGGCAAGATGCTGTTTGGCAAACACCAAACACTGCACATCATTGCAAAAGCACCATCCCCACTATGAAGCATGGTGGTGGCAGCATCATGCTGTGGGGAGGCTTCTTGATGGCCGGCCCTGAAAGGCTTGTAAAGATAGAGGGTAAATGAATGTGGCAAAATACAGGAAAATCCTGAAGCACAATCTTTTTCAGTCTTCAGGGCTTGGGATAATATTTATTTTCCAGTAAGATAATGACCTGAAGCATATGGCAAAAGCTACACAGAAATGGTTGAAAGACAACAAGGTGAATGTTCTGGAGTGGCTGAGTAAGCCCAGACCTCAATCCAGAGAATTTGAGAATTAGAGATGTGTGGCTGGACTTGAAAAGGGCTGTTCGCGCGCAATGCTGACAGAGTTTGAGCAGTTTTGCATAGAAAAATAGAGAAAACTTGTTGTGTCCAAAGGGGAAACATCCACGGGGCCAAGTACTTTTAATAGACACTGTACTTAGGGGTTATACATTTTTATTTTAATATTTTAAGTCATATTGAGTTTATTTCTGTGATTGCTTTTATGTTCTGAGTACAGATTTGTTGCCTGAAGTTTATATTTCAATATAAAAGAGCAGTTACTGCTGTTGATAACAACTAATGGGAGTCCTTACCAAAATCTCTGCCACAATCAGCTAAAGGTTATTCTATTTCCACAAAAATCTAAACAAACAATAAACACTGAAGTCATGGCAACAAGATGAGACTAATCAATGTGGCTGAGTTGACTACAGCAGCAAATGAGACCAGCTTTATTCCGCTCAACTCAATTTTCTCTTAATGCAATCTTCATGGGAACATCTAGGCCCAAGTATTAGAAACTGCAAAAGTTAAATCACAGCAGTGCCTCCATTTTCTGGGAATTCTCATTAAGAAAAAATAGGGCAACAAGCTGCTCATGTCCTTCAACCACTGTTCATTTGGGAGCGTGCTGAGTTACTGAATATCTGCTGGGTTAACCAGCTGCTCTGTAGCACACAAGAGGTCACTCCAGAGGCTCATAACCACAGCACAAGAAATCACTCGTGCCCTTTCTCCTTCCATGAGGACACTGTCAAAACACGCTGCCACAGAAGACTGTGCATTCTTGGGGACACATCATACCCCAAACATCACCTGTTTGATGTGCTGCCCACTGAAAGGCGCTCCAGGGTAATGAGAGAACATGGACAAATGGGCTAAAAGACTGTTTTAATACCAGAGTCACTGCTGTAATTAAAATGACCTGAACATGAACACTATGCATGATTGCACAGCAGCACATCGTACTGCATATGGTTCATTAAATATTGAGTATATATATACTATTACAAGTGTGAAGAAATGTGTTGTATTGTACTTTTAGTGCTTATTTCTTCATCTATATCTCCCTTTTGTATGTCGTCTGCACCAGCATGCCGCCATTCAGATTGGTTGCACTGTGCTTGTGCACTGCAATGACGATAACAGTTGATCTATTCTAAAAAGTAAAAACAACAACAAAATTACATTTTTTCATTGTGAATAGATTTCTTAAGATGCCATGATAATAAACAAAATCTAAATCTAAATTAAAGTTACAATTTTAACATCATTCACGGACTTATTCCCTCCCCATTTTTGGTTGACATAACATATGATACAAGGGGATTGGAGTTTGGAAAACCCCACCTGTAGCTACCATCTAACCTGTCACGCCAGATGGATTTGTTTCAACCATCCATCTGGGAAACCTTCAATACTAAGCGTTTGGAAAAGGGCAGAAGCTTTGAAAAAAACTCGGAGAGTGACTAGATAAACGTTCTGTCTGTCACATCTTTACGGGCCAATCAGAGCAATAAAGCACGTGATGTAGCCGCGACCCAATGCGAACCATGGCGACTATAGACATGTCAGTACACAACTTTTGTGTACTGTTTGAAAAGAAAACAACTCACTGCTGATCTTCGTTCTTCTTTCAACGAAGAAATGTTGTCAAGTTTTGATGAGACTGCCGCTTTGGGGCACAGTGGTTAAAAGTGTGCCCCATGTATGCGGATGGCCAGGGTTCGAATCTGGCCTGAGGCCTTTCACTGCATGGCACTCCCCCACTCTTGTCCCTGTTTCCGACTCTATCCACTGTCCTCATCTATCAAAAAAGGCACAAAAATGCCAAAAAATAAATCTTGAAAAAAAACCTGCAGTTTTAGCAGCATCCACACTAATGTCTTCCGCCATAATTGCACTGACCTCTTGTTGCTGCTTGCTTACGTCACAATTCCGCTGCGCCTGAAAGTACTACCCCTCCTCGCTGATTGGTCCTGTCACTTTCTAACCAGGTCCAAAAGGTTCAGAGGGGAGCTTTGCAAGATGGATTTGCCAGTAAGAACATGGAAACGGGCATATCCATCTGCTTTGAAAGGTTAGTTGCTCCATCCTTACATTTAAGAACTTCAAATTCCAGGACAAAGCTTTTACATGATCAAACTAACTTTAAAATGAAGAATTTTCAAAGATTGCAGACATAAAACCATGCAAAATTATTATCATTTGCTTTGTTTAAGGGCATTATCATTTTTATGTCACTTATTTTGATTAAGAAAAACATACATAAAACACAAAAAGGAGGATTTTTGTAAACCATTACAAAAAATTGACACTTGAGTGTTTGCATAGTTTGCATAATATCTCTGCTGTTGCAAAAAATTGATTTATCAAACTGGTGTTTTGACACATTTTAAGTTAAAGAAATATTGCATCTTCTGCGATTTGAAAATTGCAGCAGGCCATATTGCGATTTAATCTAATTAGCGATTAATTGCCCTGCACTAGTCAGTTCACTCGAATGGTCATGCCACCTGACAAACAAAGCCGGTGTCTTAGAATTACTTGATATATGTCATGAATTGAATAATTTTTTCAGGGAAAAAAATAATAGATTTGGACTCAAAATTATTCATGTCATGTCACTGACTTCTATACATGAATAAACAGTAATGAGTAAAACCTTGCATTCTTTTAACAAACTGTTTTCAAGAAGAGGTTGTTTCTGCAGAGCAATGTGACAGACTTACTCTGACAACTACCTTCAGTAGGCATGACTAAGATCAAAAACATTTAAAAACATGTTCAGTATTTATTCTTGTAGTTATTTTTTTGCTTTACATGTCATATAAAAGCATACTTATACATTTCTCTCTGTGCCACATCCAGCTGTGACTCCTTAAAGAGCTTTAACATGTCATTCAGGATCACTGCAGTGTAACAGTAGCTGAGTCAGAGTCTGGTGCAGAAGTTTTTGGACCATGCTGCTGTGCACTCTAGTTTATTTGCAGGTACATCCTGTAAATCAGTCATTGTTAATGTTATTAATAATGCCTTTGCTTAGCCAACTATGAGCTTCATCTTCTTTGAGAATAGCAAACATAGGCGGTTCTGCTGCCAGATGCTGCTGCCTCTCCTGTTTACTGGTAACTCTGCATGGCTGAACCTTTGAACACACCTGCACATTATTTAATTTGCACAGATGAATGTGTTAGCCGGTTTATTGCTGTCGTATTTGTTTACATGAGAATATATACAACACTGAAGAGTCATGTAAGGCCTCACTCTATTACCACTGTGACCTTTCAGGGGGCTAATGACTGCCAGTGGAGGCTGCAACACTCCAGCAGCTCTGAAAGGCAGCTGTGATGAGGACGGCTGTGAATGTGAAGGAGATAAATGGACACTTAGCATACACATTAGTTCCGCCTCATATGAACTGAATTATGTGAAGTTAAAACAAAAGAAAAGGCTTCAGGAAGTTATTTTTATGTGGCACAAATGTTCAAATATTGGAGGTTGTGTTCATGCAGAGTGCAGTTTTTGGACCCACGCCAGCCAAAATATGTGATCAATGATCTCTTTTTTGCAGACAGACTGAGTGATCATTATTTGTCTGACTCGTCTGGACTTGTTGTAGTGAAAGTCTTGAATACTTATCTCCTGTCGTATGATGAAAAGCCTATTTTTAACAGAGGCTTAAAAAATTCACAACCACTGCGAGCTGTTTGATTCAGCTCTGCTTCAGGCAGAGAATAACAAAGATGCTCCACACAAACTAAAATCAGCAGCAGAACAACTTCTACACAGTGATTAAAACTGGAAAAAGCTATTTCACAGCTGACGTGAACAACACAAAGGGCCAAACAATATATGACTGACCATGTGAGGACTTTTATTCAGCTACAGGCAACCTTCTAAAGAGTGTCTGCCTCTTGGTCGACAAAGAGAAAAATCAGGGTTTCAGTTCCAACTAGGACACAGACACAAAAATAATTCCAAATGCATTAAAGAAAGAAAAAGTCGGAACCTAACAACACAATCTGTACTGTGCAACCACTCAGACAGACTTTAAGTCTAGCATTAGAATGAACACTGTTACTAAACCACTTATCTGTGCTGGAAATAAGCATTTATGTCTAAAAATGCATGCAAAAATTATAAGACAAAAATAGGGATGTCAGAATAATTTCATTAATAACAATTAAGATCCATAAATTGATTTAGCATTTATTTATTGCAGGCTTCATTGTCCTTTTCAACACACTTTGGTTTAGCCCCTGCACATCTCCATGCAGCCACAGTGATGAAAATAAGTCCACCACTGCTCCTTTATGTCTCATTTCACTGTAACAAATATCATGAGTAATTTAAGGTGGATTTCACACCTGATAGTGTGGGGGACTAGGTTCGACTGGGGACTGAAATTGCACCATTGTTGAGCTTTCACGTGGCTTGGTTTGCTTTCACATCACACTTGGTCAAACTGACTGAAGCAGTTAAACATTTGTGGCGCTAGACTCCATGTCCACTCCTAAGGCAACACTAAATTTATGCTGTCTTTGGATTTCTACTTTTGCTTCGGTGTTCATACAATGTCTTTGTTTTTACAAGAAGACACCCAGTATGAGCAGCCGCTAGCTGCCCAGCAAGTTGTTCTATACATGAGGTGAATGAAGCAGTACTGAAGAAGGCGCAAGCTATAATGAGTAGAAGCGACTACCATGGGTTGCCATGGCTACGCAGGCGCTGAGCGAGGTATCGACATGTATTCAAAGCAATGAAATCACATATATGAATCTGTAAATCATTACGCTTTATGCTACTTCCTGCCTTTGGTTTACAAATTGGTCCACTGTGCTTTCACAACTCAAACAAACCAGGGTTTTTTTGGAAGCAAACATCCCTGTTTTAAAGTAGACCAGAGTTTACTTGAGTCTGAATGACATTTAACATGGCACGCCAGATTTGTTTCACACATCCATCTGGAAAACCTCTCATACACGGTGTTTGGAAAAGGGCAGAGGCCTTGATAAAAATCTTAGAGGATGATGGGATGAACGTTTTGTCTGTCAGATTTTTACGGGCCAATCAGAGCAACAAAACATGTGACGTCGTAGCCCCACCCGAGGAGTAAACTCCTTACAGAGCAGCATAACGTGAACTTTTGTCGACTTTTGTCATTTTTGAAAAGAAAACAACTCAATGCTGTTCTCTGTTTTTCTTTTAATGAAGAAATGTCATCAAGTTCTTATAAAACTGACACTTTAGCAGCATCCATGCTAATGTCTTCCGCCATATCTGCACTGGCCTCTTTTTGCTGCTTGCTTACTCTACGGGTCTGCTGTGCCCGAAAACACTGCCCCTTGTCGCTGATTGGTCCTGTCACTTTCTGACTGAGCCCAAGTGATTCAGATGGGAGCCTTGCAAGATGGATTCACCAGTTAGAAACATGGAAACTGGCATATCTATCTGCTTTGCAAGGTTAGGAAATAGTCATGTAGAGGGATTATGCTTTAGGGTGTCTGTCGGCATTTTTGAACCCGGTATCTCAAAGATGCTTTGGGAGATTTTCTTCAAATTTTGCGCAAATTTAAAGCTTAAACCGAATAGATTTTTAGGTATAGTGAAGCCTCTTACTCCTCATTTCCATTTATGCTTACAGAGGTAAGTCAACAGGAAGTCCATTCATTCCTATGGGAATCTCTGTGATGTCCATCGTACTTGCATAACTCCTCCCCTCTCTAATTTTTACGCCAGGAATGAGCCACAAGTACATTGAAGAAATTTAAATTTTGCAGTAGATATGGGAGAAGCCATATTGCAGTGTGCTAGCTGACCTAGCTAATGACAAGATAACAGGCTATGAAGACTCATGCCATCATATTAACCACTTAGAAATGAAATGTGAAGATTTATTGGTAGATATTGGGTGCTGTAAGATTGTTTTGATAATGCCAGTTTATTTAAGTGAAAAGTTAGCTAAAAAATGGGTTATTTAACTTACCAACATACATCTGAATGCCAAGTTAGCCTAGCCTAGCCCATTCTGACGTTCCTATGTCTGTAGATGATATCCTGATTGGCCAAATTCTTCAACTACTTCTTGATATGCAATAATAGTCCTATTTTACCTCAGTCATTTCATATTCTAAGCTGCTTAACAGTGAAAAACTGATAATATCATCCTCTCCCCAATGGCTGCAGGCACTTAATCAGTTTTTTATCCATCTGTTAAAAATGCAATCCCTTGCATTGGACACTGGGAGGCCTCATCTATATATACTATCGATGTGGAAATGAGGCATTGGGAGTTAGGACCTTTTTTTGGCTAATTAGCAAATACAAGCAATTTCAGTCTGTTTTTATTCCCCTAGACCAGGGGTCATCAACTACATTTGGACAATGCATTTTTTTTCCTATAAGCGAAAAAACTAAAGAAAATTTAAAACTTGTCTCATTAACATATTTTTGTTTAAATATTTTAATTTTCTTTCAAATGCATGTAATTGTTAGGCTCTAACAGTGAGATCAGTCGTATTTATCACAGCCAGCCACAAGGGGGCGATTGAGATATTTTAGCTGAATATTCCTGAAGGCAGAAGTTGACATGGAAAATGTCAGTTTTATCAGGAATGGACTGATAAATTCATGTTTAACATGCATCATATTTACTAGTTACAGGTGATTGGTGGTTTTCTGAATAAAATGGATGAAACATAAAGTCATCTTGATGACACTGTTTCAATCTTAATAGCTTTTGGAGTCTTTTTAATAGCTGCTGGGAACAAATACCACAACAAATCTTTTCCTCTGCACATGTTCTGAATTTGGTGATGCTTTGGGGCTGGATGGCAGGATGTGAGGGGCCTATTGTGGCCGCCAGGTGATGATCACTGCCCTGGACATACAACAGAATACAAACAATAGCTAGCAAGGCTGTGGAGGCTTGTAACTGCTTGGTTGTTCTAGCTATTTATAAAACTACCATGTCAGTTTCTTTAATAAACAACTCAATAAATCTATAATGCATTTGACATAGCTTGACAAGAATCTATTTCTAATAGCACAAATGCAAACGCCAGCATCTCCAAAGGCCATGCAGTGAACAATTAAAAATGTCATCTGTCCTTTGTTATTGATCCCCTTCCCCGTCCCTTGTCTGTTGTCTTCATCATTAGGCTGCATTCAGCACTCATCAATTGTGACCTACAGGTTATTAATACCGGCACAATCCACCCCCTCGCTTTTATTTTCCGTAGGTCAACATGCTCAGGTTGTGCACTTCTGCTCTCTGTCTCTGTCAGCGTCTGTCTCTCTGCAGCTCCAGTCCTGACTAATAACGAGATCAAACTGCTCCACAGCGCTCAGTGCTCTATTTTTATTCATCTGTCTGGACTCTAAGCTGGAAATTACTGCCTGTGTTACCTGCTTAAAGTGACATGCTGCTATCACACTTAAAGACATAAACATAGACATTTATCTACCTGTAATGAGTTCATCTTGTGGATTCTGTTACATGTAGTAAATCTCTTTTTTCCTACTGTAGTCCTTTTACCCCTCTGGCTCTTTAACTGCTCTAAGCAGCACATTCCCCCCTCTCTTTATGCTTAAATCAAGGAGAGTGGATGCAGTGTTCTTAAACGTGTGTGTTATTGGTCTGTGTCTTTGGGCTCTACAGTGTCACAAGGCCATAATGCATCATTTACAACAAGCCAGGAAAAGGTCAGACCTGCTTCCCGAGCGCTGCTGTTCTCCTGTCATAGTGGCAGGTGTTAAGACAGTGGGACCTCTCACACTCTGCACACACACACACACAATGGTCTGTGCAGGGCTTTTGATTTTGCTACTGTGGAGGATTAGCCAAAAACAGGAGCTAATGATCAAATATTGTTAGAAGGAATGTGCATTACAGGTGTAAAGATACCCTAAACTTAAGATTTTTTTAAACAGTTACAAAAATATGATTTTGAAGTCAGTGATATGACTCCTTCAACAGCAAATATCTCATGCTTTTATTTTAAAGGTGGACAGTAACGCTGTATATTGATTGGCCTTTGACGGCGTGAGCAGAGCAAAGTTTTCCTCCAGTGTTGACTCACATCGAGACCAATGTTTACATCACGGATTTGGATATTATTGATTCTCCTCTCTTCACTTTTTTAAGCAAACCAACAAGCTCTGTCAAGCCAGAAAAATGAAAGAAAATCAAGAAAAAGTTTTCCTGTCAAACACCCACCCGACACCTTGTCGATTTCCTACACTCGCTGTTCATCATCCTTGTCAGCATGAGCGACAGAAATCAAAATAGGAACAGGGTGTTGAAGAAAAAATGTCACGTCCCATCAGGCTGCGTTGCTCGGAGGCTGTCGGGACACTCACATTTGAATTAATAGGATCAAGCTGGTTTGTTGTTGACTCTGTCTCTCTCTTGTTGTTTGCTACTTAGACACTGACATAAGGATGCCAAATGTTCTCAACCTTATGTCACCTAGGTTTTCTTTTTCTTTTTTTTATTTGAAAACCCAGGTTATTAAAACTAGCTCTCGTTTTAGTCATCAGCCTAAATTCTAGATCCAATCCAATATCTGTATCGGGTCCAATATGGACGTAATTAATAGATCAGATATCTGACTGACGGTGCCGATCCAAGTGACTGATCCAAATCCATCCTACAGTTTGCGGTAGACCATGAACACACCACAGTCTAACACGAGACAGTCTGTGTGTAACTGAGCTAGTGTTAGTTGGGGATGTTCTTAGCAGTATAATTACCTAGTAGATTAAACATAAATCTATATTTAGAAGGGTCAAAACTAGTCTAAAGATGAGAGAACACAAAGAAGAGTGGTGTGACGTTAGCCTGCTAGCACTGAAAGCTAGCGCCGCCCGCCCTCGTTCCTCTTTGCAGATTAATATCGTGCTTTTGGCCTCTTTTCACTTTGGGTGAGTAGTCATATGTGAGCTTAACCCGCGACAGCCCACGTACCACTTTATTTCCATTTACTACTTTGGAAAACTGTCATACCCCGATCTTCCTACTATACGCTAATAGGTTAGCCGTTAGCCATTAGCCACTACCGTCCTTTTCATTGTTTATATCTGGTGAAGGGTCAGAGACGAAGGCTGCGGCCGTTAACTGAAGCTACAGCAGTCTCTAGTGGTGGGGGGTTCATTAAAGAGCATTATAGACAGGGATTTATGACTTATACTCATTTGTTGTTTTTTGGATAATGCGGATATTTATTTTTTAGTAGTAGTTCAAATAAATTTGTTTGGAATACATTTAAATTCAATTCATTTTTGTATTTTTTGTATTTTTTTGCTTTTTAATAAGAGGAGCTGGGTGGTATACTACAGCCTCATGTAACCTCACACATTATACCAACAACAATAATAGTAAAAAAAAAAAGAAAAACATATATATATATCGGAATCAGTATCGGTATCGGCACATATTTATCAGAACTGGATCGGAACTGAAAAAAGTGGATCGGTGCATCCCTACTAAATTCTTAAAATACCAATGCATGTAGTCTCCAATGCCTTTGTACTTGCTTAAGCTGCAATATGTCTTGTATCTAATCAATTTAGAACAGTTCTTTGTCTTTAGATATTTTTAACTGCATCTAAAGGTGTTGTTTTATCCCCATCTGTTCTCTAGTTTCCTCTTTCCTTAACAATTTCTAAGATTTTTATTTCCAGCATTTGTTAAACATTATATGCCTTTGCTGTTTCCTTGCATGCCACTTTTTTGTTTGTCTTTCCCGGGAGGACGAACACCAGAAGAGGGACGATAAAGAGAAAATCAACAGAGCTGGTCAAGCAAACTTCAGGACTACAAAGCTATCAGATTCACACAACAAATATGTTACAAGAGCTATCGTTCACTATCAATAGAGCCAGTTGGTAAATTAAACTCTTGTCAAAGCTGGTTGGGGGCAGGAACAATAAAAATCTTTATCCACCAGAAAAAGCTGTCAGTGCGGATCTTTGCTCTTCTTCAGCTCTTCTTTCTCTTCATAGGCCGCCATCGTTTACAGGCTTGGAGAACAACTAAACCATGCTCGCTTCGGCCTCAAATAACACTAATTGGTCCAATTGGGAACAAACATTCCAGATTGAAGTTTTGTAAAATGGATCTGCCTGATGGGAAATGTGGAGTCGGTCCAATCCCTCTGCTTGGCAAAGTCTGAAATCTGCGTGTGTGATGAAACAGCTTTAGACCCTTTTTAGATAAGTAAGTATGTTCTATACTTCCTTGCACATCCTTACATACGAACTTATGATCATGTCTAGTCAGCATTCTTGCACCATTTGGACATCTTACAACCTTCCACCAACGCACATGGACTTTTTAAGAGCTAATTAAAGTTCGTTCATACTTAAATCTTAATTCCAACAATTAGTGGTACCTCGTCCAGGTGCTTGCCAGTAGTCAGACTGTTCATGGCACGTATGTGCCTATTATTTATTTTACAGTTTCAATGTGTGCAGCAGTCTGACAGTCACAGCGGATCAACCCTGTCAGCTCATGTTTGAACATCAGGTACACTTATGGGCCTGGTCATGCCAATTAAACTTGATTTGAAAGTGGTTATAAATGGTTGATGACATTTAAGTAAAGTTAAAGAAGAGACAAGTCGCTCCATTCACCTGCTCTGTCTCTCCTTATCCTCATTCACGTCTGTGTCAGTGTGTCAGAGCGACTGTCAGAGGCTGCAGTGCGATATTCTGAATCTGAAAACAGCATGAAAGCCCAATAAGAAAAAAAGAAATTAATTTATGTGCATAAAAGGCACTTTATTTGTCTGTTTTTTTTTTTTTTTTTTAGGAAAAAAAAACGCAATGTATATCACATAGAAATACGATCACAATGTCCGTTTTTGTTCCAATGTCGTTCAGCCATAGTAGCATAAAAACACAAATACTTCGGCTGTCAACTGTAGTAAATGACGTCATTGTAGTCATGTGTCTGCAAGCAGTCAACAGCACCAAACTCTGCTTCATCCATGTCATTGTTTTACGTCATTTCCTGCCTGCTGAAGTTCCACTGGGAGTCCTTCCTGCGAGATATATATGTAGGCAGGTAAGCCAGGTAGATTTCAGAGATTTTCAGGAGTGTATGTGGGGGGGGGGGGTGCTTCTGTATGTGTGATTTTATTTTCCAGTAATTTATAGAAAATCAATGTTAAACCACTGGACTAATAAAGTTAAATCCACCTGCATTACCTCTGGAAATCCATCACTATTGATCTGCTGTACAACTTTTACTCTGGGCAATATTTCCCTCTCTTTTAGCTCACTTAATTTAGCTTATTTTACAACCCTGAGTCTCTTGGAAAAACTCCCAACAGTAGAAGGTGGCTCTACCTACTTTAAATGTAAAAAAACCCTTAGAATCCAGCTATTGCTTTCCTAAGTATCCTTAAAGATCTTCAATGTGCGCATGCTGCTTCTATTTCACCCAGTAAGAGTGAAAGTTGAATTTGGTGAAAAAGGCAATAAGCAGACAAGCATTACAATCAAAAACAAGAGAGGATGTCCTCGTCTGACTGAGGAGTATTTAGTGTTCCTATTGACTGTATTGCCTCCTACACAAGCTGTTTTAGACTAACCAAACACAATGGTTCAAACATCGAGCACACTGAGCCTGTTTGAGCTCCATCAATAAAAAAACCTCAAGGTTAAAGAGTGAATGTGGAGGTACTGCGTTGCTTCTGTACCCTGTTCAGGGACACAGATACAGTGACAACTCCGCAGAATATGAGTAATGAGTCCTTATTTATACAAAGCTCTATCCATGTGCTGCATTAGTGGGAGAGCAGACCGAGAGCTGTCAGGTTGTAAGAGCTCAGCTGTCGGACACATTATCAGCCTACTAACACGCAACAAGACAGTATGTGATGGATGGGTAATTACTGTGCTGATGGATGGTTTCCAGTGCAGTGCTGCAGCAGTAGGTGTTATTGGTTTGAACTCCAACAGGAGTACTGTAGGTGTGTCACTAGGATTGTTTGTGTGTATACAGGGAGACGCAGCAGCTAAAAATCCATGAAAAATGCACAGATATATATTCACTTGGATCAAATACACTTTGTCTATAAGAGTTAATATCTGTGAGGGTAGCTTTGTACTGTTGAATTGAGCTTTTGCAAGGCTTATTTTGTGTTTGTTTAAGTGTGTGGCAAAATGGGGAGAACCCACAGCAGCCCCTAAGCCCATCCAACTGTGAGAGCTTAATTTATCATGCAGAGGCAGCAGCTGCAGCTCTTCCCTCACACATGACCAAATATTGTACCATCTTTGGGTGTGAGGCGTGAAGAAAATGAATAAATCAAAATCTATTTTTAATCATATCACTTTGGTAGATTTGCATAGAACTAAACTGGCCAAAATAGAATATTTGAAGTTGAAATCACTCTGCAATTAAATTATTTTTGCCACCTTTTTTCTCCCTACTACTTGTTCAGTTGATGCAAACAGGCAGTAAGCAATGAGAATGCAGTGGTTTTGTAGCCATAATGCTGCAATTTGATGCTTTAAATCAACTTTGCACAGGGATTTACGAATAAAAAGTCGACCCACTCACATCATGAAAGATAGTCAGTCCCTGTCCGGCGCTGTGCAGCGGCTGCTGCTGCTGCTGCTGCTGAGCCCGGAGATGCTTCTGCTTGGCGGACTGCAGGCACATAGTGATCATCTCCGTACAAGCCAGCATCTTTGAACGCGTCCAGACAAACCTCGGTCAGAAGGATAAAAACAGTTAACAGGGAGAGGTTGAGCTACAAGTACGGAGGAGAGGAAGCAGGCTGCAGGTGAGACACAGAGAGCAGGTGAGGCTGTGCAGGCAGGAGGAGACTCTCTGAGATGCTCTGTAACTTTGTGCTGCGCTGCCGAGCAGAGCTGCTCGCCCCTCCTGCTGGAAACACGCTGATTGGTTCGTTTATCTGAGCTCTGCATCTGGATCAGACGGTCGATTTTACATTTTAACTAATTAACAATCAGACCGCTTACAATACAACAAAGTTATGTAGGCAAAAAGTTCTTATATTAATGGCATAGCATGCAGTAGATGGCCAACACGTTTAATTGAGTCAGAATACCAAAAAACAGTTCAGATGAGGGAGCCTAGTTACCATCTTTTGCCGTTATTGCCCTTTATGGGCTTTCATAGTCTACGCATTAGCAAACAAATTTGTTATCTTTACATGTAAAACTACGGTGGCCTGGAAGTGCAATACAAAATAACAGTCTGAAAGACACTTTACAAAGCATGAAACAATTTACATTAGCCATTTATTTGCTTTTCATAATTACATTACCAACACACTTTCACAAATGCCTAAATAGTTTTATTTTACAATTTTTTTTAAACAAAAAAATCCAATATAAAATTACAAACACTTCAAAAATATTTTTACATTTTGTAAAACAAATTTAAAATAAAAAAAATTTCAATTTTAAATCTTTAATATACATTTTACTAATAAAATTTACAAAACACTTTTATATGAGTTGAGACAAGTTAATAAGTTTAACAACACTTCTACAACTACTGAATGTACAAAATGCTGGAAGTGACACGAGTTTCAAGTTATGTGTTTCAGACTTTCTAATTAAGCATATTGCTATTTTTTTTAGTGTTGTAAAGTGTTACAATCTTTCTAATTTTGTATAGTAGTTATGTAAAATGTAAACCTGTTTTATCATCTGTAAAAGGGTTTGTCTAATCCTAATTTATTTTATGAAATCTACATTTTTTGGTTAATTTAAAATTGTTTAAAACTTTGTAAAAGTGTTTCAGACTTTGTGATTTTGTATTGCACCTTCAGGCCACCTATAAAACAACTGAAAACAGTTTATCTTACTGTTAAATGGACTTTTAAGCTAGGCTAACTGAACAAATTTGAATGTCTTCTTTCCAAAGTCCAACTAGTATCGCAATCCAGCAACATAACATTTAACATGTCCAATGTCTGCACTTAAAGAAAGCTAATCCAACATTTAACTGTTTTAAAATTATTTGAATCAAACAAGACACACAACCTATAGCTTATAGCTTTATCCAACAATGCTATTTTACCTTTATGATACACCTTTTTTTTTTAGTTAGGCCTTGGAAAAATGCAATACAGACCTGTTCATTGTTTATCTTGTTGCTCTGACCTCAAATGCTAACAAACAACAAAAAAAGATAAATCTCTTTTAACTTTTAAAATGGCTTTGAGGACTGATGTTACCAATTTGGACTTTAAACAGAGCTATCAGAAAGTACTGATACCCCCTTCACTTTTTTTCAATTTATGTTGCATCCTGATGCTACTATACTAAAAGGAATTAGAATTTTAAATTCCCAACAGGTGAACTCCAGTCAAGGTGTAGAAACATCTCAGCAACGATCAAGATAACTAGGAGGCACCCGAGCTAAATATCAAGTGTTGTTGCAAAAGGTCTGAATACAATGTGATATTTCAGTTTTTATTTTCATGTACATTAACATGTTTTCACTTTGTCACTGTTATATACTGAGTGTGAATTAATGTAAACAAAACATTTTTTTTATTGTAGCATCAAGCTGCATCATAACAGTGAGAAAAGTGAAGAGCTTCTGTATAACTTCTGAATGCACTTTATGTTCACTCGACTCCAGCAATTTCAACTTTGACAGGCATCGCCATCTGCTGGTTGATTGGAGTCATGCTTATCCTTTTATATGTAGTTCCATATAAACTTTACCGATTTTATCAGTTCATCTCTGTGTCTAATGTAGCATATTCGGTTGCAATAAAAGTAGCGTAAATGGTTAAACTACCATTGTACTGAGAGCTGCAGGTGTTACGGTTTAAGTAGCGACCATGTTAACTGGCGTCTTACAGATGAATGAGTCAGCGGTTGTCGTAGGTAATACAGCGGTTGTTCTAACAATTGTCTCTTTTTTAACTTTGATTATAACGCCAAAATGTCTATTGTGTACGTATTTAGAGTGGGATAATACAAAAAAGCAGTCACCAGGGCAACGTTTTGCCTGCAAGACAAGTTTTAACTACGACAACAACAACCTCTTTCGGCTGAAAGACGCCAGTTAACACGGTCACACTTAAAACCATAACACCGGTCTGATCATTTGGGAGAGCTCAAAGGCGTGTGGGAAAACACAGCGAAAATACAACTTGAACGTCAATTTAATGTCGAAGATGAATCATTTTACTTGTTCGAAAGTGCATTAAGCACAAATATCATAAAAACTCAACTTCTTAGTAGTAAGAAAGAGGCGGAGCTGAACTTCTAAGTTTCTCTTCCTCTTCTTGGGTCAGTTTCGCTTTCCGTTCAACCTGTCAACGGCTAAAGAAGAAGAAGCAGAGCTGGACACGGGTACAGACGAAGAAAACAAAGTAGTTGGGTCATCACCAGGTTGCAGTGTTGCTTCTTTTTCAACTTTAAAACTGAAAATTTCAACCCAAAGTCAACTACAGGAAGTGTTTGGATGCGGACAACAATACGGCAACACGACCTGAAAAGGTTTGAATGTCTATGCTACTCGTCATAGACAGCTTTTTTTCTCCAAAAATATCTTTATTTTCACGATATGTGTTGTGTTTTTGTTGTTTAAGGTATATTAATGGCTTCTGAAGTCAGTCTGCGAGGGAGTCTTAAAGAGGGTGAGCTGCTCAACTCAGTTTCGATTTTGAAGTGAAGGAATTTTTTGTTAAAAGTTTACTTGAAATCTTTTAAAGCAGTGGACTATTCAGCCCACCTTTTGATTCGTTCATTAATGGTTTAGCGGGTTTAAGGATTGTGGAATTACGTTGCAAACTGTTGTAGTCAGAAAGACAATTACATAACACAGAAACAGTGTCATTTTAGTTAATAGCCCTGTCTAAAGTACAGTAGAGATGAAGTGGGTCTATAAGAAGTCACATGAAGACATGAGCTGTTCTTCTCTTGTTTTTCGTTTAGCTGAGGAACTGGCCCTCTCCCTGAGTGAAGCCCTCAGCAGTGGGGATGAACAGGAAGCAATGAAGTTGTGCCAGAGACTGTCCCAGCTCTCTGTGCCAGTGTCTGTCAGCATCAACAGACAGGCCTACCCTCAGGACTGCATCAGGTGAGGATGCATCCACTTTGAATTCCCTATTTTGGTCCAAAACAGAGGCCATAAATCTTGCTGCTCATGGGTAGGATTTCCTCTTCTTTTCAAGGAGCTGTGTTTATTTTTAGCCAGAGGAATGGTTTGTTTTGTGATTATGTAATGGATGAGAATGAAGTAGGGCAACAACAAAAGTGCATGCATGCATATTCTGCAGAGAAGTGTTTCTCTGTGTGGTGGCTAGCTAGAAACTTAACAGCAGGTGTATGTCATTGAATACTTATTTTAGTGGCTGTTGCAAAAAAAAGTCAAGACTCATCCCTGTGTTTTCTCCTCCGCAGGTTATGGGTTGGAGTGGAGGATGCTCAGTCAGATAACTACATCCCGGTGACTGTCGAGGCCTCTCTTGACATGACAATAGCACAACTAAAAGAAAAGGTACGAGTGTGACAGCAAAAATATACAGTAGAGAAATGGTTCTCAAAAGGTCTTGCATCCATACAAAAAAGATATTTTTGGCAGGTACACAGAAGAGAAAAAGCTGTGTTACTGAGTTTATTTGGTTGCACTGGATGGATATGGGCAGTAAAGATACTAGGATTGTTATTCTTTCTTTTGACTGGGTGAAATATAAACTGGGGATATTTCTTTGTGTTTTAGTGGTAAATAAATTTGAGAATTTGTTGAAATTGTAGGAATTAAAAGAAGAAAGGGGGGAAAGGGCTAGGGATATTTAAGTTTCACTTCTACTTTTACCTGTTTTTTATTGTTTTTAGAATTCTCGGTTTAATATAAACTCCTTTATTTATTCATCAAAGTGGTCTAACCTCAGGATGCATCATCATCTCTTCAGTAAGAAATCACAGACCTAAAACTTTTCAAGTCCTTTAACAAACTTAAATTGTAATGAAAAACATTGCCTTTGGACAGTAGGTCGAACAAAACGAGCATGTTTAAACAGTGCATCATAGAA
The DNA here is from genome assembly GCF_018320785.1 of Cheilinus undulatus. Taxonomy (NCBI): domain Eukaryota; kingdom Metazoa; phylum Chordata; class Actinopteri; order Labriformes; family Labridae; genus Cheilinus; species Cheilinus undulatus. The sequence goes on from NC_054867.1 coordinate 40,524,094, forward strand.
GTTTTTAATGGTTTGGGTCTGTCTCTCTTGATTGATCGAGTTTTTGAGAGTGTTGGGGCAGTGAATTTTCCCAGAAGTGCACAAGCACTCATCTCTGGGTTTCCGCAGTGCTTGTTGTTTATTGTAAACAGCACATCAATGTCACAAAGCCTGGTTAAACAGCCACTATTTTATCGAATGTGAGCAACAACCCTTATGGTACTGTTGAATTGAGAGGCAAAAATGAAAGCAGGTGCTTTGTCACAGGCAGACATCCACGACAAGAAAGCTTCTCAAACTGACTCCAAGAATAAACATGCCCTTGGAGCAACATTGTTTTAGTTTTTGATTTTTCATTAGTAGTTATTTTGTTTTCATTTTTTGGTTTCAATTTGAGTTTAGTTGTGTATTGTTTGTACTGCTGGTTTGATTGTGTATTGTTTATTTTTTGCCAAAACATTTAATTTTAGTTGAATTATTTATTAGTTTCAATGTTAGTTTTTTCGCTATTTTCGAATACCTTGTAGGGGCGAGACTCAAAAAGGTCAGTATGGAGGAGGATTAGGGCTACGGAAAAAGAATAAGATCCAATGTTTTTACTCAAATTCTGCAATTTAAGTCAGAATTCTAAGAGAAAAGTCAGTATTCAGAGAAAAAAAATCAACTTCTGTGATAAAAACAGAAAAAAAGTCAGAATTCTGACTCTATGCTGCAATTCTCACCCAAAAATTTCTACATACATCGAGTACAATCCCTACACTTTACAAAAAGCGTTTTTTTCCCCACAGTTTAACAGAGTTACTTTGCGTGGAGGCGATCAATATCACAAATTACTTAGTCTTGCCTACCTTCTATTGCCTAGCTTTGTGTAGCAGATGAAGGGAGAGAAGTCTTTAAGAGTCTCATACTGGGCTAAGAGCCCCTTTAACATATATAAAATCCTCATTTTGTCACAAACATGCTTGTAATTGAAAGAGTGATACACTGTTAGCTGAATAAGTAATACACAATTATTTTTAAAAAAAAAAGGGCTTTCAGCTGAAATAAGATGTTTAATGCTGATTCCCTACTGATTTCTATCACTCATCCTTTCTACAACTCTGCAGCTGGACCAGCAGACCCATGCTGCATGTGACTTCACATGTGTGCCTTTACAGCCTCCCCATCAAGTGAGGGCACTGGTGTCTGTGCAATCTATTTTGGGTTTTAGCATACCAAACCATACCAAACCGTACTCAATCAAATCAGCCCTTCTGATGGAAACATAGCTTAAGTGACTGGGCAATGATTAGCCTTTCATGAATGAACCTGTGCTACAAAACGGCTCTTAAATTTGAGCCATGATAGCTAGCTCCTATATTAGTGCAACTCCTTTGTGCAGTCCTTGGTTGTTATTTAACCCACAATTAAAAAGCCTAACTTTTACCAAATGAAGAGCTGTTTAGCTCTACTGAGTTAAGCAAAATGATTTGGATCTCTTTTAACAGAGACGAATTTCCCATCACAACAAGATAGGCTTAGTGGATCAGCTTAGGAAACAGGTAAAATCTGCTTTGTGGAAATGAACTATACATACGCATTGTGTGACACTGCTTTTTTCACAACTCACATTGTGAGACAGTCACACTGATTTTTTTTGCCTGAATATTTCCCTACTTTCAGGACACAAAAATGGCTTAAGAATAAAGAGTGTTTTTATTTTTGCACTTTGAAAGCTTGGCATAGTTGTAAACAGCTCATAACATGGCTGTTTCGATAGCGTTTTTCTATGCAGAAATCACTACTTGCCCCCCAAGAGCAGATCTTCACTGCTGTGTGAAGTCATCTGCAAAGAACCAGAAAGCAAAACTAGAAATCGGTGTCTAAACCCACTTTATATGCTTGAAAAATTACTGTAAGCATGTGAAAGACTTCAAATATTGAATATTGAGAATACTGAGAGTATTGTGTGCTTTAGCATTCATGGTGTCCCACTCTGTTAAGAGCAGCCAGTATGTCAAGTTTCAATATTGTAGTTTGCAGTTTTCCTAGCTAGCTATGCCTTCATTCTGCAAGAGCAACTTGTCTGTCTGGCAGGATTTGAAGAATTGAAAGTTTTGTCCATTCTACAGACATGCCCAAAATAACTGCTTAATTTTATGATTTTGAAACTTTACTCAATACTTAATTATTTAATCACTGAAATCTGATCTGGTGGTTAATAGAACAGTCTAATGTTGTATGACAAATGTAAAATACATAGCTTTTATTTCTTTACACCAACTTTAAAACAAACCCAACACAGGTGAAGTCTCCTCCTATTTATCCTCTTTCTACATTTTGATGGTTGAAAACCAAAACCTTAGTCTGCTGGATAATGTGCTGTTTTTTTCCCAAAAGTTCACGTCGAAAATGTGTATTGTTCATGGGTTGGTATTTCTAAAAGAGGTCTCAGGGTAGAAAACCTAGTTAAACAATGATTGAGTGTCTTCTACTGTAACAGGTCAATGAGCTACTGTTTTTTTGTTGAAACATGACATTTTTAAACTTAATCTTTAGCACCATCTTGTCTAACCAATATCCCAATGCTCTCATTTGATTTTTTAATTTGAGAAGGGGTGAGTACTGATGCGACTGTTCCTCATCTTGTATTCCCAGATCAGCCATGACTTTGGGTTCGTCCCTGCTCTGCAGCGCTGGGTGATCGGGAAGCGTTTGGCTCATGACCGGGAGACTCTGTATAGCCACGGTATCCGTCAGAGCGGAGACAAAGTCTTCCTGTTTATCCTCTCAGCCCATGCTGCTCATCTCACACGGCAACAACAAAGGCAGGATGAGGAGCAACAACGCATAGTGGGTAAGTACTAAACATGCACACACACGATAAAGGCTGCACATGTCTGATTATGAAGTTCTAATCAGGAAGCTTTACTGTTAGGCATTGTGGAGTCGATGCACTCGATGCAGCTTCTACCTCGAGGCCTTGGCGTTGTAGATGGTGAGAAGAATACTCTTCCGCCAGAACCTGAACAGCCTCCTCCTATTCCTCCCAGAGTCCCGACTAACAAGCGACCTGCTGTGCTTCCCAAACCTCAGGTCAGGATCTAAAGTCTGCATCATCGACACTTTACATAATGTGATCAGAGGCTGTACAAATGTACTGTATATTTGTCTTTGTGCAGCTGGGCTGGGCATGTGCAGCCTGTACATTCATCAACAAACCCACACGTCCAGGCTGTGAAATTTGTGGAGAAGAACGACCAGAGGATTATGTTGTGCCAAATATCTACAAGCCAGACCAGGAGGAGATACTGCGGATTGAAAAAGAACAGCTCGCCATGCTGCAGTATGAACAGGTAACCAAGTTTCTAAAAGTTAAAGGTACCTACACACTTTTTAATTTTGACCATTTTGATCATTTTACAAAGGACAGAAATATACCACTTTTCAATATTTTACAAAAAGGGTAGGATGAAGTGAAAAAAGGTATCATGTCCTACATTTTAATATGCCTTCACACTGGTGATAGCTGAGGTCAGGGGTGATGCGTTTTTTTTTTTTTAGTTGTTTATCTGTCCAGGCTAATCTTTTGAACGCAACAAAATTCCAATTTGATATGTATGAGTTAAGTCATATTAATATGCCTTTTTTACATCTGCATTTGTTTGTTTGGTGAACAAATAGTATATATAATATAATGATATATATATAATACATAATTTAGTATATAAGATGATTATATTAAGGGTCATCAGCTGCCACAAGTAACTAACTGTTATCACAGTCAACTTAGATTTGTAACTTATCACACATTATCACAAATCAACTCAATGCATAAGAATATTATGTTAAAGTGCTAATTGAATATTTATTCTAAAGAAAAAAATAGACATTTACAAAAGACATAAGGTGCATGTAGTCACTGCTTCAATAGTGACCTGAATGCAGCAAAAATGTTTAAACACACAAAACTATTATTTGTTGATTTACCAACTTATTATTAGTCTAATATGCCATCAGTGTACTTTCTCCCTCTGTCACAGCTTTGTTGCTTCATCTTGATATCTGGCCGGTCAGGTCCAAGCTCTTAAATTCAAAGTTTCTCCTCCAAGGTCATCCTCTAAAGAGACCTTATTCTTAACTACTCACCTGAGTTTTCTTATTGCATTTTGCTAACTGTCTTCCTAGCATCTCTCCATGAGATAGACAACGAAAACAGGTGCAGTTTCTGACAGAAAGCCAGAGATTTACCACGACGGTGCATGACTTCCTCTGTGTGTATCAAATAACGGAATATTTTCCTCTGCTGCCACCTGTTGGCATCTCGCAAGTGGTTAGTGGTAACCTCTTCAGGGGCGCCATTGTGTTGTGCCCACAGAGCTCCTATCTCTTGTACTGAAGAGGAGCGAATGTGCACGCGCAGCTTTTAACTGTAGTCTATGGAAGGCTGTGGGCGCAGGAGCCCAGCGCCCCAGGGAGGAAATGAGTGAACAGGAAATAAAAGCAAATGTGTTTAATGTTTGTGATCTACTGATTTATTGCAAATAACACATTTTAATCTCTTAATAAACAATATTGATACAGTGCATAATAGAGTTTATCTACAGTGCTTAACAAATTTATTAGACCACCACCCAAAGTAAGGTTTATGCCACAGCGGCCTTAAATTAACAGCACTGGCATAACCAAAATCATTTTTTATGTTTCTGCAATGGTTAATACAACAATATGTAGAAGCTCTTTAACAAAAATGATATTTTTAATGCTAAAATATAATAATTATTTTTATCCATGAATTTTCAAATTTAATAATTTACAAAAAAACTGAAAAAAAATGGAGAGCTCACTGAAAATGAAAGAGTCTGCATTAAAGCACTTCATGATGCTGGATGGTCTCTGAGACAAATATGACAGGTGGTCTAATAAATTTGTTAAGCACTGTTTATTCATATAAATGTACTGATATTTAAAGCAAATGTTTAAAAAATATATTCAGTGATCTCAAGATCTGTCCTCTTTATGGACAGAGTGGGGGGGGCGTGCCCTAGCACCCCCTATTGACCAGCCGCCACTGTCTATTGTGTAAATATATTTCTGGATTAACAACTCAAATGATAACCAACAACTTAAAATCATTTCACAATTAATGACAATCTTTGAAAATCTGTTATTGTCTTCATATTTACAGATGTAAGGTTATACAGTATACGTCTTGGAAACCACAGAGATCACTTCCTCCTATGTGAAAACTTGATACATTCAATAATTTTGTAAAGAAAGGAACTGAAATTTTGTGTGGAGTGATTAAAGAGCCTCCTATGTTTATTATTTCTAATAGAGTAGAGGAGCTTCAATAGTCAAGGAAACAGTTTTCTTATTGGTGTAATAAATGCAGAACTAGCAGAGCATTTATACACAACATAAATTGATTTCACAGAGGGTGCATAACAAGAAGAGCCATGCTGAGTACAGTAAATCACCAGTTTTGGATTATCATGGCAGATAAGCTAATGCCAAGAGCTTTCCGTTTGTTTCACTTTCCAGTTCCTAGAAAAACCATTTGCTATTAGTCTTTTAATTAATAATAAATATCTGTCTAGTCATTACCCATTGCCCTCTTTCTTTGTAATAAAGGCTCAGCGGGAAGAGCGTGAGAGGAACTACCTTCACCTTTTGGCAACTGATGACCTGAACCTCATCCCCAACAGCACAGAGGCAGAATGCCCCATCTGCTTCTCCACGCTGCAGCCAGAAGAGGGCGTTGTGCTCAGAGAGTGTCTGCACACTTTCTGCAGGTTTGGAACTACAAATCACTGTGGAGCTTTTACTTATGCCAAGATAACAAGAGTCCCCTTTTTTATTCCAAAAAAATGCACAGGATATTATTTAATGTATAAAATGTTTTGAATGATTCTGTGTCTGTTGGTTCAGGGATTGCCTTGTTGGAACAATAGTGAACAGTCAGGATGCTGAGGTGTCGTGTCCAGACAACTGTGAGAGCAAACTGCTGGACAGAGAAATCCAAGCGGTGAGTGTAAGGCTTAACAGAAATATAACTTCAAGTCAAAATCTAAATGCAGATAGCAGAATAAGCCCACAAAATTGATAATTATCCATACATTCTGTTATGTTTTTGGTTGTTTTAAGTGGACAAAGATAACAGAAAGTTCTCACTATTGAAATGATCAAATTAGCTTTTAGCAATGTAGTCCTAATGCTACATGACTTGTTGCTATCATTGGTTGTCTGAGCAGATTTAATACAACAGACTAACTTCCCTCTGTTTAAACCATACTGTAAACACATTGTTGGTAAATGCAAAATTTCAGTGTGCCATTTTATGGGGTTAATATTGAAATTCAAAATGTTACTATGTTATATTGTGAATAAAATTAACCTGACATGCCATATGGATTTGTTTCACACATCCATCTGGGAAAGCTTCAATAGGAAACATTTGGGAAAAGGCAGAGGCTTTGAAAAAAACTTGGAGTGTGACTGGATGAATGTTCTGTCTGTCACATCTCTACAGGCCAATCAGAGCAACAAAACACATGACATAGCCGCTATCGAGCTGCGCGTGCGCAGCTACCGAGGAATAACGTGAAACATAGCAACTATAGACATGTAAATACACGACTTTTGTCGTTTTTGAAATGAAAACAACTCTCTGCTGTTCTTTGTTCTTTTTTTTAAATGAAGAAATGTCGTCAAGTTCTGATAAAACTGGTGCTTTAGCAGCATTCACGCTAAGCTCTTCCTCCATAATTGCAACAGCCTCTTCCGGCTGCTTGTTTATGTCATGACTCCGCCATGCCTGAATGTACTGCCCCTCGTCGCTGATTGGTCCTGTCACTTTCTAACCGGGCCCAAATGGTTCAGATCGGAGCTTTGGAAGATGGATTCGCCAGTAAAAAACGAGGAAACAGGTGTATCCATCTGCTTTGCAAGGTTAGAATAAAATATGACTTTATGAGATTTGAAAGTCATTGCATGCTGTTTTTACATTGTATAAAGCATCCCAACTTTTTTTAAAAATGGGATTAATTCACAAAAATCCAGAAGTGGAAAAAAGTAAAAGTACAGTTACTCTGGTTAAAATTTACTTAAGTAAAAGTAAAAGTACTGGTCTATAAATGCACCCAAGTTAAAGTAAAACATGTTTAATTTACAGTTTACTGAGTAGCTACTGAGGTTTACAGTGAAATATGATCTTTCCTTATTGGAAAGAACAACAAGAGAATAGATCTCTAAAGTCACATCTCTATAATAAAACGAAATACACAGCAAGATTAAAAGTGTTGATTGAACTCATCTTAAGTTAATTTAAAACTTTCAACGTGTCTTTATTGGTCCACGCTTTATTTTTTAGGATCCCCATTAGCACTAGTTAAAGCATGGCTATTCTTCCTGGAGTCAAACACACATGAGGTCACACATACCAACATACAATACAAAATAAAAACAAACACACCTGGTCAAAACAAAAACCTGCTCTTCTCAATAAAACACATCTAAACACTTTGCACACATATCCCCCCAGATTTGAAATCACAGTAGGCAGAGTTTAGATAACTTGATTCTCTATAGAACAGGTGGATAACACTGTCAGAAAACTCCAACATAATTCAAAATGGAGTAAAAATTACCCTTGGGGAGTAAAAATCAAATTTGAAATGTTTAATGCTAAGACATCAACTCTCTGTTTTTTGCTGTGTTCATAAGCTGCTATGGGATGTGGATCATTCCCTCTGTGTGCTACTTTGTATTTAACAGAGTTGGAAAAAGTACAGGGGTATTATACTCAAGTGTAAGCACAGTTACGTTGGTCAAAACTCCCTTAAGTAGAAGAAAAAGCACTGATTTCAAAATGTTCTAAAAAAAAATACAAGTACCCAAAAAACTGGGCACAATTACAGTAATCTCAGTAAATGTAATTATTTCCTTTCAAACATGGTGAGATCTTTGTTAAATTTCTGCTACTAAAACCATTCAGAGACCGTTTTTGGACAAACACGCTTTACAAGGCCAATTTAGCAGAAACCTTTGTCCAAAGGGACTTCAAATATTTAAAAAATAAGAATAAAAGAAACAAATTTAAAACCTTCAGCTTAGGTGTGTCTATTCAGCCTAAACTTTTATAAATTTAATGCTTGACTGTATGACCTTGCAAAGCAGATGGATATGCCTGTTTCTGTGTTTCTTACTGGCAAATCCTTCTTGCAAAGCTCCCATCTGAACGGTTTGGGCCTGGTTAGAAGGTGACAGGACCAATCAGCGACGAGGGGCAGTACTTGCGGGCGCAGCAGAGTCGTGATGTAAACAAGCAGCAACAACAGGCCATTGCAATTATGGCGGAAGACAGCATGGATGCCGCTAAAGCATCAGTTTTATCAGAACTTGACGATATTTCTCCGTTAAAAGAAGAACAAAGAACAGCAGTGAGTTGTTTTCATTTCAAAAACGACAAAAGTCGTGTACTGACATGTCTACAGTCGCCATGTTTTGTGTTATGCAGCTCTCTGTGGAGATCACTCCTGGTAGCAGTGCACCTCGGATTGGGACTACGATGTCATGTGTTTTGTTGCTCTGATTGGCCTGTAAAGGTGTGAGAGAATGTTCATCCAATCACCCTCTGAGTTTTTTTTTTAAAGGCTCTGCCCTTTCCTAAACGCTGTGTATAAGAGGTTTTCCAGATGGATGTGTGAAACAAATCCATCTGGCGTGTCAAGTTGATGAGATGAAGCATTATTGTGTATTTGTGTATTTTGTCTATATGTACAGATATTACATTGGCAGTAATTATTGTTAGAAAATGTATCTGCCAATAATAATGTCATGCCTTTAGCACAGTGTAGCTCTAATTCTTTTGTGAAATAAATAAATAAATAACTAAATGATACACACATACCCTTCAAAGTTGAGTTAAACTTGTCTTTTCAGTCAGCTTTGGATTGACATGTAGAATAATAGCACATACAAAATTTGTGATGGTTATTTTTAAGTTTTAAATATGAGAGTACCATAGAGTAATTTTACCTCAAAAGCAACAGAGCAGTACACGTTAGCAAATACACAACACATTGGTAAATCTGTCATTAGGGTGTTAATTTCGGCTGATTTTAAATATGCATGTTGTTGAAGACATTTCTTAAAGCTTTCACATATGAGATAGACCCAAAAAGCCTCCCTTTTTAAGCATTTAACAAGCTATTTCTGTAATTAACATAAAGACAACATCTCAATAGCTTCTCTGTTATTCTCTCTGCCTGGCTTTAATCATTGTGTGATTCTGCTTGCAGCTGCTAACAGAAGAGGAGCACCAGCGCTTCCTGGAGTTGCGTCTGAGCATTGCAGAAAGCCGCTCTGAGCACAGCTTCCACTGTCAGACCCCCAACTGTAAAGGGTGGTGCATTTATGAGGACGAAGTCAATGAGTTCAACTGTGAACTCTGCAGTGAAACAAACTGCCTACTCTGCAGGGTATCTCTCTACAATTTACCATAGTGATTGAACAACTTTTCATCAGTTATTTAATAGAAATCAGACATTAAGTAAATAATGTTTGTGCTTGCAGGCCATCCATAAGGACATGAATTGTAAGGACTACCAGGAAGACCTGCGCATCCGAGCACAGAATGACGAGGCGGCTCAGCAGACCACTCAGATGCTGCAGGTAGGTTCACATTAAAGCTGCGTGATGAATTAGCACACGAGTGGCCTTTACAGCTGCCATCTGTTGTTCTTTTCATGCGTTTGACAATAAACAGCTGTGTGGTCTTTGATGCTTTAAAACCAGAGTGAACCCAGGAACAGATGTGGACCATCAACAACCCTGTTACAAATAAACAACATGCATCAATTCCTATGTAGCACTACAATTTTCCATCACTAAGTATGCCAAAAAACATGTAGAGGAACTAAAGACTTGGAAATATCAAAATGATCTTAGATTTTAATATTTAACCTAATGTCTATAAAATATTTCATGATGAATGGTAAGTAACAGACACTTCTGTTGGAATGTTGACTCAATTTGCATTCAAGATACAGTTTTATGTAGAAAGCTGGAGGGTATTTGGCTGTTTTCATTAATTTGAAGCAGTCTGTTAAACTTGGGGTTTGGATGTACATTTTTGGATCATTTACTATGTGTTAAAGTTATTGAATTTTTCAGTACTTCTGTACTTTCAATACCAGTTGTTTCAAAATATTAAAATCTCAGCCACTCCAATCAGCAATAGTATCAAGAAGTATAAAAGTTTTTAAAAATAAGATTTTTAGACCTATTTTAACATAAAGCTGCCACGTTAGAGGACTTCACTTGAAGTTTAAGAAATCTGCTTAAAATGCTGGAAATTTTTCTATGAAATTTCCTTGAATTGTAATAAAAATGTAAGGGTAATTGTTTGGAAATTTGGGGAATTTGGATGTTTTCAAGGGTTTTTGTGGAATTGTTTTTGTGTGTTTGCATATTTTGGAGAGTTTCATTGGAAATTTAGGGGAAATATGATTTTTAGTATTGTGGTGTTTTCATGTGAATTTGTAGATTTGTTTAAGAATTTTCAGGCTTTTCATGGAAAAATGGAAAAAGTTTTTTTTTTTCCAGGAATTTTAGGTTTAAACCAGTGGAGCAGGGGGTTAATGTGATTCTTTTTTTTTCTTTGTATTTTAGTTAAATGTTTGAGAATTTTATGAAAATTTTAGGGGATTTAGATATTTCTATTTTCATGGGTTTTGGTGAATGTATTTGAAAATTCTAGGGAATTTGCTTGATAATTTTGGGGCATAAATAAATTAAGTTTTGGGTGAATTTTTTTATTTGGATAATATCTGAAGACAGTTTGGGGTATAGATTTATCTATTTTTTTCAAGATTTATTTAGGGCATTTTTGTGCCTTTATCTGATAGATGAGGACAGTGGATAGAGTCGGAAACAGGGACAAGAGCGGGGGAGAAACATGCGGTAAAGGGCCTCAGGCCGGATTCGAACTCAGCCTTCTGCATACATGGTGCGTGCCTTTAACCACTAGGCCACCTGCACCCCAGGGTATATATTTATATTATGGAATAGTTTGAAAACATGCTTAAGAATTTTGACCAAAAGTTTAGGTAATTTTCATTGATATTTTGGGGAATTTGTGTAGAATTTGAGAAAGAAAATTTCCAAGAAATTAAAAACTTTTGAGGAAATTTTGTTGGTGCTTGGCTTTAACTAATCATTGTGGTGAATCATCAAAATAAAGGCCCCCATCTCTCTTTCTTTCAATGACTGACACCATTTTAAACATCTTCTGTTCTGAAACAGCAGATTTGTGGGCATCATATTTGGTCAAAACTAATTCCAATTCAAAGACAAAGCTGAAGTTCAACTTATCAGGTCTTACTGATCCCAAATAAACTAATTGGGGAAACTAAGAATGCATTCCAAACAAAAGCTCAGGTCTAAGGATGTTAATGTTTTTTTTTTCTTCTGCCAGTTGACTGTATGTCTTTGTATTTGTAATGTAGAGCATGCTGCAGAATGGAGAAGCCATGAAATGTCCACGATGTGACGTGATCGTCCAGAAAAAAGACGGCTGTGACTGGATCTGCTGCCTGATGTGCAAAACAGAAATCTGCTGGGTCACTAAACAAGCGCGCTGGGGACCGAATGTAATTTTGTTTGGTTTTTTTACAGTGATCATCTTTAAGTAAAATTATCACATAAACACTCACTTATCACTTTATTAGGTTTATCTATCCCGCTGCTCATTAAAGAAAATATCTAATCAGCCAATCACATGGGAGAAAACAGTGCATTTAGACATGCAGACAAGGTCAAGATAATTTGCTGGAGTAAAATTTGGCACCAGAATGGGAAAGACAGGTGGTTAAGGATACTTTGATACTTTGGTTATTGGTGATCTGGTAGACTGAAATCAAGTCTCATCAGACCAAGCGTTGGTTTTCCATTTTTCCACTGTTAGATTTTTGAGGAGTTGTGTGAATTGGAGCCTCAGTTTCCTGTTTGTAGCTGACAGGAGTGACACCCACTGTGGGCTGCTGCTGTAGCCCATCTGGTTCAGTGTGTTGTGTGTTTAGAGAGTCTCCTCTGCATACCTTTTCTGAGTTGTTGT